>NC_034175.2:59000288-59337115 GCF_002021735.2 Oncorhynchus kisutch | reverse complement strand
TCTGTTTAGCATGGTCTCTCTTTTAGCATGGTCTCATCTGTCTCTCTGTTTAGCATGGTCTCTTCTGTCTCTCTGTTTAGCATGGTCTCATCTGTCTCTCTGTTTAGCATGGTCTCATCTGTCTCTCTGTTTAGCATGGTCTCATCTGTCTCTCTGTTTAGCATGGTCTCATCTGTCTCTCTGTTTAGCATGGTCTCATCTGTCTCTCTGTTTAGCATGGTCTCATCTGTCTCTCTGTTTAGCATGGTCTCATCTGTCTCTCTGTTGAGCATGGTCTCATCTGTCCTCTCTGTTTAGCATGGTCTCTCTGTTTAGCTGGTTCTCGTGCACTCTTGTCTCTCTGTTTAGCATGGTCTCATCTGTCTCTCTGTTTAGCATGGTCTCATCTGTCTCTCTTTTTTAGCATGGTCTCATCTGTCTCTCTGTTTAGCATGTCTCATCTGTCTCTCTGTTTAGCATGGTCTCATCTGTCTCTCTGTTAGCATGGTCTCATCTGTCTCTCTGTTTAGCATGGTCTCTCTCTCTCTGTTTAGCATGGTCTCATCTGTCTCTCTGTTTAGCATGGTCCTCTCTCTCTCTGTTTAGCATGGTCTCATCTGTCTCTCTCTGTTTAGCATGGTCTCATCTGTCTCTCTGTTTAGCATGGTCTCTTCTGTTCTCTGTTTAGCATGGTCTAGCATCTCTCATCTGTCTCTCTGTTTAGCATGGTCTCATCTGTCTCTCTTTTAGCATGGTCTCATCTGTCTCTTTTAGCATGGTCTCATCTGTCTCTCTGTTTTAGCATGGTCTCATCTGTCTCTCTGTTTAGCATGGTCATCTGTCTCTCTGTTTAGCATGGTCTCATCTGTCTCTCTGTTTAGCATGGTCTCATCTGTCTCTCTGTTTAGCATGGTCTCATCTGTCTCTCTGTTTAGCAGGTCTCATCTGTTCTCTGTTTAGCATGGTCTCATCTGTCTCTCTGTTTAGCATGGTCTCATCTGTCTCTCTCTTTTAGCATGGTCTCATCTGTCTCTCTGTTTAGCATGGTCTCATCTGTCTCTCTGTTTAGCATGGTCTCATCTGTCTCTCTGTTTAGCATGGTCTCATCGGTGTCTCTGTTTAGCATGGTCTCATCTGTCTCTCTGTTTAGCATGGTCTCATCTGTCTCTCTGTTTAGCATGGTCTCATCTGTCTCTCTGTTTAGCATGGTCTCATCTGTCTCTCTGTTTAGCATGGTCTCATCTGTCTCTCTTTTTAGCATGGTCTCATCTGTCTCTCTGTTTTAGCATGGTCTCATCTGTCTCTCTTGTTTAGCATGGTCTCATCTGTCTCTCTGTTTAGCATGGTCTCATCTGTCTCTCTGTTTAGCATGGTCTCATCTCTGTCTCTCTGTTTAGCATGGTCTCATCTGTTCTCTGTTTAGCATGGTCTCATCTGTCTCTCTGTTTAGCATGGTCTCATCTGTCTCTCTGTTTAGCATGGTCTCATCTGTCTCTCTGTTTAGCATGGTCTCATCTGTCTCTCTGTTTAGCATGGTCTCATCTGTCTCTCTGTTTAGCATGGTCTCATCTGCTCTCTCATGTTCTGTCTCTCTGTTAGCATGGTCTCATCTGTCTCTCTGTTGCATGGTCTCATCTGTCTCTCTGTTTAGCATGGTCTCTCTGTTTAGCATGTCTCTCTGTTTAGCATGGTTCTCTCTGTTTAGCATGGTCTCTCTGTTTAGCATGGTCTCATCTGTCTCTCTTTTTAGCATGGTCTCATCTGTCTCTCTGTTTATCATCTCTCATCTGGTCTCTCTGTTTAGCATGGTCTCATCTGTCTCTCTGTTTAGCATGGTCTCATCTGTCTCTCTGTTTAGCATGGTCTCTCTGTTTAGCATGGTCTCATCTGTCTCTGTTTAGCATGGTCTCTCTGTTTAGCATGGCTCTCTGTTTGCATGGTCTCCTTCTCTGTTAGCATGCTCTCTCCTGTTTAGCATGGTCTCATCTGTCTCTCTGTTTAGCATGGTCTCTCTGTTTTGCATGGTCTCATCTGTCTCTCTTTTAGCATGGTCTCATCTGTCTCTCTGTTTAGCATGGTCTCATCTGTCTCTCTGTTTAGCATGGTCTCATCTGTCTCTCTGTTTAGCATGGTCTCATCTGTCTCTCTGTTTAGCATGGTCTCATCTGTCTCTCTCTGTTTAGCATGGTCTCATCTGTCTCTCTGTTTAGCATGGTCTCATCTGTCCTCTTTTAGCATGGTCTCATCTGTCTCGTCTCTCTGTTTAGCATGGTCTCATCTGTCTCTTTTTAGCATGGTCTCATCTGTCTCTTTTTAGCATGGTCTCATCTGTCTCTCTGTTTAGCATGGTCTCGTCTGGTTTAGCATGGTCTCATCTGTCTCTCTTTTAGCATGGTCTCATCTGTCTCTCTTTTAGCATGGCCTCATCTGTCTCTCTGTTTAGCATGGTCTCATCTGTCTCTCTGTTTAGCATGGTCTCATCTGTCTCTTTTAGCATGGTCTCATCTGTCTCTCTGTTTTGCATGGTCTCATCTGTCTCTCTGTTTAGCATGGTCTCATCTGTCTCTCTGTTTAGCATGGTCTCTGTTTAGCAGGTGTCTCATCTGTCTCTCTGTTTAGCATGGTCTCATCTGTCTCTCTGTTTAGCATGGTCTCATCTGTCTCTCTGTTTAGCATGGTCTCATCTGTCTCTCTGTTTAGCATGGTCTCATCTTCTCTCTCTGTTTAGCATGGTCTCATCTGTCTCTCTGTTTAGCATGGTCTCATCTGTCTCTCTGTTTAGCATGGTCTCATCTGTCTCTCTGTTGAGCATGGTCTCATCTGTCTCTCTGTTTAGCATGGTCTCATCTGTCTCTCTGTTTAGCATGGTCTCTCTGTTTTAGCATGGTCCTCATCTGTCTCTCTCTGTTTAGCATGGTCTCATCTGTCTCTCTGTTTAGCATGGTCTCATCTGTCTCTCTGTTTAGCATGGTCTCATCTGTCTCTCTGTTTAGCATGGTCTCATCTGTCTCTCTGTTTAGCATGGTCTCATCTGTCTCTCTGTTTAGCATGGTCTCATCTGTCTCTCTGTTTAGCATGGTCCTCTGTTTTAGCATGGTCTCATCTGTCTCTCTGTTTAGCATGGTCTCATCTGTCTCTTTTTTAGCATGGTCTCATCTGTCTCTCTGTTTAGCATGGTCTCTCTTCTGTCTCTGTTTAGCATGGTCTCATCTGTCTCTCTGTTTAGCATGGTCTCATCTGTCTCTCTGTTAGCATGGTCTCATCTGTCTCTCTGTTTAGCATGTCTCATCTGTCTCTCTTTTAGCATGGTCTCATCTGTCTCTCTGTTTAGCATGGTCTCATCTGTCTCTCTGTTTAGCATGCTCTCTCTTTTTAGCATGGTCCTCTCTCTCTGTTTAGCATGGTCTCATCTGTCTCTCTGTTTAGCATGGTCTCATCTGTCTCTCTCTGTTTAGCATGGTCTCATCTGTCTCTCTGTTTAGCATGGTCTCATCTGTCTCTCTGTCTCATGTCTCTCTGTTTAGCATGGTCTCATCTGTCTCTCTGTTTAGCATGCTCTCTCTGTTTAGCATGCTCTCTCTGTTTAGCATGGTCTCATCTGTCTCTCTGTTTAGCATGGTCTCATCTGTCTCTCTGTTTAGCATGGTCTCATCTGTCTCTCTGTTTAGCATGGTCTCATCTGTCTCTCTGTTTAGCATGGTCTCATCTGTCTCTCTGTTTGGCATGGTCTCATCTGTCTCTCTGTTTAGCATGTCTCATCTGTCTCTCTGTTTAGCATGGTCTCATCTGTCTCTCTGTTTAGCATGGTCTCATCTGTCTCTTTTTAGCATGGTCTCATCTGTCCTCTTTTAGCATGGTCTCATCTGTCTCTCTGTTTAGCATGGTCTCTCTGTTTAGCATGGTCTCATCTGTCTCTCTGTTTAGCATGGTCTCATCTGTCTCTCTCTGTTTAGCATGGTCTCATCTGTCTCTCTGTTTAGCATGGTCTCATCTGTCTCTGTTTAGCATGGTCTCATCTGTCTCTCTGTTTAGCATGGTCTCATCTGTCTCTCTCTCTCTGTAGCATGGTCTCATCTGTCTCTCTGTTTAGCATGGTCTCCTCTGTAGCATGCTCTCTCTGTTTAGCATGGTCTCATCTGTCTCTCTGTTTAGCATGGTCTCATCTGTCTCTCTGTTTAGCATGGTCCATCTGTCTCTCTGTTTAGCATGGTCTCATCTGTCTCTCTTTTAGCATGGTCTCATCTGTCTCTCTGTTTAGCATGGTCTCATCTGTCTCTCTGTTTAGCATGGTCTCATCTGTCTCTCTGTTTAGCATGGTCTCATCTGTCTCTTTTTAGCATGGTCTCATCTCTGTCTCTCTGTTTAGCATGGTCTCTCCTCTGTTTAGCATGGTCTCATCTGTCTCTCTGTTTAGCATGGTCTCATCTGTCTCTCTTTTTAGCATGGTCTCATCTGTCTCTCTGTTTAGCATGGTCTCATCTGTCTCTCTGTTTAGCATGGTCTCATCTGTCTCTCTGTTTAGCATGGTCTCATCTGTCTCTCTGTTTAGCATGGTCTCATCTGTCTCTCTGTTTAGCATGGTCTCATCTGTCTCTCTGTTTAGCATGGTCTCATCTGTCTCTCTGTTTAGCATGGTCTCATCTGTCTCTCTGTTTAGCATGGTCTCATCTGTCTCTCTTTTTAGCATGGTCTCATCTGTCTCTCTGTTTAGCATGGTCTCATCTGTCTCTCTGTTTAGCATGGTCTCATCTGTCTCTCTGTTTAGCATGGTCTCATCTGTCTCTCTGTTTAGCATGGTCTCATCTGTCTCTCTTTTAGCATGGTCTCATCTGTCTCTCTGTTTAGCATGGTCTCATCTGTCTCTCTGTTAGCATGGTCTCATCTGTCTCTCTGTTTAGCATGGTCTCCCTCTCTGTTTAGCATGCTCTCTCTGTTTAGCATGGTCTCATCTGTCTCTGTTTTAGCATGGTCTCATCTGTCTCTCTGTTTAGCATGGTCTCATCTGTCTCTCTTTTAGCATGGTCTCATCTGTCTCTTTTAGCATGGTCTCATCTGTCTCTCTGTTTAGCATGGTCTCATCTGTCTCTCTGTTTAGCATGGTCTCATCTGTCTCTCTGTTTAGCATGGTCTCATCTGTCTCTCTGTTTAGCATGGTCTCATCTGTCTCTTTTTAGCATGGTCTCATCTGTCCTCTTTTAGCATGGTCTCATCTGTCTCTCTTTTTCATGTCTCTCTGTTAGCATGGTCTCATCTGTCTCTCTGTTTAGCATGGTCTCATCTGTCTCTCTGTTTAGCATGGTCTCATCTGTCTCTCTGTTTAGCATGGTCTCATCTGTCTCTCTGTTTAGCATGGTCTCATCTGTCTCTCTGTTTAGCATGGTCTCATCTGTCTCTCTGTTTAGCATGGTCTCATCTGTCTCTCTCTGTTTAGCATGGTCTCTCTGTCTCTGTTTAGCATGCTCTCTCTTTTAGCATGGTCTCATCATCTGTCTCTCTGTTTAGCATGGTCTCATCTGTCTCTCTGTTTAGCATGGTCTCATCTGTCTCTCTGTTTAGCATGGTCTCATCTGTCTCTTTTTAGCATGGTCTCATCTGTCTCTCTGTTTAGCATGGTCTCATCTGTCTCTCTGTTTAGCATGGTCTCATCTGTCTCTCTGTTTAGCATGGTCTCATCTGTCTCTCTGTTTAGCATGGTCTCATCTGTCTCTCTGTTAGCATGGTCTCTCTGTTTAGCATGGTCTCATCTGTCTCTCTTTTAGCATGGTCTCATCTGTCTCTTTTAGCATGGTCTCATCTGTCTCTCTGTTTAGCATGGTCTCATCTGTCTCTCTGTTTAGCATGGTCTCATCTGTCTCTCTCTCTGTTTAGCATGGTCTCATCTGTCTCTCTGTTTAGCATGGTCTCATCTGTCTCTCTGTTTAGCATGGTCTCATCTGTGTCCTGTTTTGCATGGTCTCATCTGTCTCTCTTTAGCATGGTCTCATCTGTCTCTCTGTTTAGCATGGTCTCATCTGTCTCTCTGTTTAGCATGGTCTCATCTGTCTCTCTGTTTAGCATGGTCTCATCTGTCTCTCTGTTTAGCATGGTCTCATCTGTCTCTCTGTTTAGCATGGTCTCATCTGTCTCTCTGTTTAGCATGGTCTCATCTGTCTCTCTGTTTAGCATGGTCTCATCTGTCTCTCTGTTTAGCATGGTCTCATCTGTCTCTCTGTTTAGCATGGTCTCATCTGTCTCTCTGTTTAGCATGGTCTCATCTGTCTCTCTGTTTAGCATGGTCTCTCTCTGTTTAGCATGGTCTCATCTGTCCTCTGTTTAGCATGGTCTCATCTCTCTCTCTCTGTTGGCATGGTCTCATCTGTCTCTCTCTGTTTAGCATGGTCTCATCTGTCTCTCTGTTTAGCATGGTCTCATCTGTCTCTCTGTTTAGCATGGTCTCTCATCTCTGTCTCTCTGTTTAGTTCACATGTCTCATCTGTCCTCTCTGTTTAGCATGGTCTCATCATTCTCTCTGTTTCGCATGGTCTCATCTGTCTCTCTGTTTAGCATGGTCTCATCTGTCTCTCTGTTTAGCATGGTCTCATCTGTCTCTCTGTTTAGCATGGTCTCATCTGTCTCTCTGTTTAGCATGGTCTCATCTGTCTCTCTGTTTAGCATGGTCTCATCTGTCTCTCTGTTTAGCATGGTCTCATATGTCCCTTTTTAGCATGGTCTCATCTGTCTCTCTGTTTAGCATGGTCTCTCTGTTTAGCATGGTCTCATCTGTCTCTCTGTTTAGCATGGTCTCATCTGTCTCTCTGTTTAGCATGGTCTCATCTTCTCTCTCTCTGTTAGCATGGTCTCATCTGTCTCTCTCTTGTTTCATGGTCTCATCTGTCTCTCTGTTTAGCATGGTCTCATCTGTCTCTCTGTTTAGCATGGTCTCATCTGTCTCTCTGTTTTAGCATGGTCTCATCTGTCTCTCTGTTTTAGCATGGTCTCATCTGTCTCTCTTTTAGCATGGTCTCATCTGTCTCTCTGTTTAGCATGGTCTCATCTGTCTCTCTGTTTAGCATGGTCTCATCTGTCCTCTTTTTAGCATGTCTCATCTGTCTCTCTGTTTAGCATGGTCTCTCTGTTTAGCATGGTCTCATCTCTCTCTCTCTGTTTAGCATGGTCTCTTCTCTCTCTCTGTTTAGCATGGTCTCATCTGTCTCTCTGTTTAGCATGGTCTCATCTGTCTCTCTCTGTTTAGCATGGTCTCATCTGTCTCTCTTTTAGCATGGTCTCATCTGTCTCTCTCTGTTTAGCATGGTCTCTCTGTTTAGCATGGTCTCATCTGTCTCTCTGTTTAGCATGGTCTCATCTGTCTCTCTGTTTAGCATGGTCTCATCTGTCTCTCTGTTTAGCATGGTCTCATCTGTCTCTCTGTTTAGCATGGTCTCATCTGTCTCTCTGTTTAGCATGGTCTCTCTGTCTCTGTTTAGCATGGTCTCTCTGTTTAGCATGGTCTCATCTGTCTCTCTGTTTAGCATGGTCTCATCTGTCTCTCTGTTTAGCATGGTCTCATCTGTCTCTCTGTTTAGCATGGTCTCATCTGTCTCTCTGTTTAGCATGGTCTCTCTGTTTAGCATGGTCTCATCTGTCTCTGTTTAGCATGGTCTCATCTGTCTCTCTGTTTAGCATGGTCTCTCTGTTCATGGTCTCTCTCTTTTAGCATGGTCTCATCTGTCTCTGTTTGGCATGGTCTCATCTGTCTCTCTGTTTAGCATGGTCTCATCTGTCTCTCTGTTTAGCATGGTCTCATCTGTCTCTCTGTTTAGCATGGTCTCTCTGTTTAGCATGGTCTCATCTGTCTCTGTTTAGCATGGTCTCTCTGTTTAGCATGGTCTCATCTGTCTCTCTGTTTAGCATGGTCTCATCTGTCTCTCTGTTTAGCATGGTCTCATCTGTCTCTCTGTTTAGCATGGTCTCATCTGTCTCTCTGTTTAGCATGGTCTCATCTGTCTCTCTGTTTAGCATGGTCTCATCTGTCTCTCTGTTTAGCATGGTCTCATCTGTCTCTCTGTTTAGCATGGTCTCATCTGTCTCTCTGTTTAGCATGGTCTCTCTGTTTAGCATGGTCTCATCTGTCTCTCTGTTTAGCATGGTCTCATCTGTCTCTTTTAGCATGGTCTCATCTGTCTCTCTGTTTAGCATGGTCTCATCTGTCTCTCTGTTTAGCATGGTCTCATCTGTCTCTCTGTTTAGCATGGTCTCATCTGTCTCTCTGTTTAGCATGGTCTCATCTGTCTCCTGTTTAGCATGGTCTCATCTGTCTCTCTGTTTAGCATGGTCTCTCTGTTTAGCATGGTCTCATCTGTCTCTCTTTTAGCATGGTCTCATCTGTCTCTCTGTTTTAGCATGGTCTCATCTGTCTCTCTGTTAGCATGGTCTCATCTGTCTCTCTGTTTAGCATGGTCTCATCTGTCTCTCTGTTTAGCATGGTCTCATCTGTCTCTCTGTTTAGCATGGTCTCATCTGTCTCTCTGTTTAGCATGGTCTCATCTGTCTCTGTTTAGCATGGTCTCATCTGTCTCTCTGTTTAGCTGGTCTCATCTGTCTCTCTGTTAGCATGGTCTCATCTGTCTCTCTGTTTAGCATGGTCTCATCTGTCTCTCTGTTTAGCATGGTCTCATCTGTCTCTCTGTTTAGCATGGTCTCATCTGTCTCTCTGTTTAGCATGGTCTCATCTGTCTCTCTGTTTAGCATGGTCTCATCTGTCTCTCTGTTTAGCATGGTCTCATCTGTCTCTCTGTTTAGCATGGTCTCATCTGTCTCTCTGTTTAGCATGGTCTCATCTGTCTCTCTGTTTAGCATGGTCTCATCTGTCTCTCTGTTTAGCATGGTCTCATCTGTCTCTCTGTTTAGCATGGTCTCATATGTCCCTTTTAGCATGGTCTCATCTGTCTCTCTGTTTAGCATGGTCTCTCTGTTTAGCATGGTCTCATCTGTCTCCTTTTAGCATGGTCTCATCTGTCTCTCTGTTTAGCATGGTCTCATCTGTCTCTCTGTTTAGCATGGTCTCATCTGTCTCTCTGTTTAGCATGGTCTCATCTGTCTCTCTGTTTAGCATGGTCTCTCTGTTTAGCATGGTCTCTCTGTTTAGCATGGTCTCATCTGTCTCTCTGTTTAGCATGGTCTCTCTCTGTCTCTCTGTTTAGCATGGTCTCTTCTGTCTCTCTGTTTAGCATGGTCTCATCTGTCTCTCTGTTTAGCCTGGTCTCTCTGTTTAGCATGGTCTCTTCTGTCTCTGTTTAGCATGGTCTCATCTGTCTCTCTGTTTAGCATGGTCTCTCTGTTTAGCATGGTCTCTCTGTTTAGCATGGTCTCTCTGTTTAGCATGGTCTCATCTGTCTCTGTTTGGCATGGTCTCTTCTGTCTCTCTGTTTAGCATGGTCTCTTCTGTCTCTCTGTTTAGCATGGTCTCATCTGTCTCTCTGTTTAGCATGGTCTCATCTGTCTCTCTGTTTAGCATGGTCTCATCTGTCTCTCTGTTTAGCATGGTCTCATCTGTCTCTCTGTTTAGCATGGTCTCATCTGTCTCTCTGTTTAGCATGGTCTCATCTGTCTCTCTGTTTAGCATGGTCTCATCTGTCTCTCTGTTTAGCATGGTCTCATCTGTCTCTCTGTTTAGCATGGTCTCTCTGTTTAGCATGGTCTAATCTGTCTCTCTGTTTAGCATGGTCTCATCTGTCTCTTTTTAGCATGGTCTCATCTGTCTCTTTTTAGCATGGTCTCATCTGTCTCTCTGTTTAGCATGGTCTCATCTGTCTCTCTGTTTAGCATGGTCTCATCTGTCTCTCTGTTTAGCATGGTCTCATATGTCCCTTTTTAGCATGGTCTCATCTGTCTCTCTGTTTAGCATGGTCTCTCTGTTTAGCATGGTCTCATCTGTCTCCTTTTAGCATGGTCTCATCTGTCTCTTTTTAGCATGGTCTCATCTGTCTCTCTGTTTAGCATGGTCTCATCTGTCTCTCTGTTTAGCATGGTCTCATCTGTCTCTCTGTTTAGCATGGTCTCATCTGTCTCTCTGTTTAGCATGGTCTCATCTGTCTCTCTGTTTAGCATGGTCTCATCTGTGTCTCTGTTTAGCATGGTCTCATCTGTCTCTCTGTTTAGCATGGTCTCATCTGTCTCTCTGTTTAGCATGGTCTCATCTGTCTCTCTGTTTAGCATGGTCTCATCTGTCTCTCTGTTTAGCATGGTCTCATCTGTCTCTCTGTTTAGCATGGTCTCATCTGTCTCTCTGTTTAGCATGGTCTCATCTGTCTCTCTGTTTAGCATGGTCTCATCTGTCTCTCTGTTTAGCATGGTCTCATCTGTCTCTCTGTTTAGCATGGTCTCATCTGTCTCTCTGTTTAGCATGGTCTCATCTGTCTCTCTGTTTAGCATGGTCTCATCTGTCTCTCTGTTTAGCATGGTCTCATCTGTCTCTCTGTTTAGCATGGTCTCATCTGTCTCTCTGTTTAGCATGGTCTCATCTGTCTCTCTGTTTAGCATGGTCTCATCTGTCTCTCTGTTTAGCATGGTCTCTCTGTTTAGCATGGTCTCATCTGTCTCTTTTTAGCATGGTCTCATCTGTCTCTCTGTTTAGCATGGTCTCATCTGTCTCTCTGTTTAGCATGGTCTCTCTGTTTAGCATGGTCTCATCTGTCTCTTTTTAGCATGGTCTCATCTGTCTCTCTGTTTAGCATGGTCTCATCTGTCTCTCTGTTTAGCATGGTCTCATCTGTCTCTCTGTTTAGCATGGTCTCATATGTCCCTTTTTAGCATGGTCTCATCTGTCTCTCTGTTTAGCATGGTCTCTCTGTTTAGCATGGTCTCATCTGTCTCCTTTTAGCATGGCCTCATCTGTCTCTCTGTTGAGCATGGTCTCATCTGTCTCTCTGTTTAGCATGGTCTCATCTGTCTCTCTGTTTAGCATGGTCTCATCTGTCTCTCTGTTTAGCATGGTCTCATCTGTCTCTCTGTTTAGCATGGTCTCATCTGTCTCTCTGTTTAGCATGGTCTCATCTGTCTCTCTGTTTAGCATGGTCTCATCTGTCTCTCTGTTTAGCATGGTCTCATCTGTCTCTCTGTTTAGCATGGTCTCATCTGTCTCTCTGTTTAGCATGGTCTCATCTGTCTCTCTGTTTAGCATGGTCTCATCTGTCTCTCTGTTTAGCATGGTCTCATCTGTCTCTCTGTTTAGCATGGTCTCATCTGTCTCTCTGTTTAGCATGGTCTCATCTGTCTCTCTGTTTAGCATGGTCTCATCTGTCTCTCTGTTTAGCATGGTCTCATCTGTCTCTCTGTTTAGCATGGTCTCATCTGTCTCTCTGTTTAGCATGGTCTCATCTGTCTCTCTGTTTAGCATGGTCTCTCTGTTTAGCATTGTCTCATCTGTCTCTTTTTAGCATGGTCTCATCTGTCTCTCTGTTTAGCATGGTCTCATCTGTCTCTCTGTTTAGCATGGTCTCATCTGTCTCTCTGTTTAGCATGGTCTCATCTGTCTCTCTGTTTAGCATGGTCTCATCTGTCTCTCTGTTTAGCATGGTCTCATCTGTCTCTCTGTTTAGCATGGTCTCATCTGTCTCTCTGTTTAGCATGGTCTCATCTGTCTCTCTGTTTAGCATGGTCTCATCTGTCTCTTTTTAGCATGGTCTCATCTGTCTCTCTGTTTAGCATGGTCTCATCTGTCTCTCTGTTTAGCATGGTCTCATATGTCCCTTTTTAGCATGGTCTCATCTGTCTCTCTGTTTAGCATGGTCTCTCTGTTTAGCATGGTCTCATCTGTCTCCTTTTAGCATGGTCTCATCTGTCTCTCTGTTGAGCATGGTCTCATCTGTCTCTCTGTTTAGCATGGTCTCATCTGTCTCTCTGTTTAGCATGGTCTCATCTGTCTCTCTGTTTAGCATGGTCTCATCTGTCTCTCTGTTTAGCATGGTCTCATCTGTCTCTCTGTTTAGCATGGTCTCATCTGTCTCTCTGTTTAGCATGGTCTCATCTGTCTCTCTGTTTAGCATGGTCTCATCTGTCTCTCTGTTTAGCATGGTCTCATCTGTCTCTCTGTTTAGCATGGTCTCATCTGTCTCTCTGTTTAGCATGGTCTCATCTGTCTCTCTGTTTAGCATGGTCTCATCTGTCTCTCTGTTTAGCATGGTCTCATCTGTCTCTCTGTTTAGCATGGTCTCATCTGTCTCTCTGTTTAGCATGGTCTCATCTGTCTCTCTGTTTAGCATGGTCTCATCTGTCTCTCTGTTTAGCATGGTCTCATCTGTCTCTCTGTTGAGCATGGTCTCTCTGTTTAGCATTGTCTCATCTGTCTCTTTTTAGCATGGTCTCATCTGTCTCTCTGTTTAGCATCGTCTCATCTGTCTCTCTGTTTAGCATGGTCTCATCTGTCTCTCTGTTTAGCATGGTCTCATCTTTCTCTCTGTTTAGCATGGTCTCATCTGTCTCTCTGTTTCGCATGGTCTCATCTGTCTCTCTGTTTAGCATGGTCTCATCTGTCTCTCTGTTTAGCATGGTCTCATCTGTCTCTCTGTTTAGCATGGTCTCATCTGTCTATTTTTAGCATGGTCTCATCTGTCTCTCTGTTTAGCATGGTCTCATCTGTCTCTCTGTTTAGCATGGTCTCATATGTCCCTTTTTAGCATGGTCTCATCTGTCTCTCTGTTTAGCATGGTCTCTCTGTTTAGCATGGTCTCATCTGTCTCCTTTTAGCATGGTCTCATCTGTCTCTCTGTTGAGCATGGCCTCATCTGTCTCTCTGTTTAGCATGGTCTCATCTGTCTCTCTGTTTAGCATGGTCTCATCTGTCTCTCTGTTTAGCATGGTCTCTCTGTTTAGCATGGTCTCTCTGTTTAGCATGGTCTCATCTGTCTCTCTGTTTAGCATGGTCTCATCTGTCTCTCTGTTTAGCATGGTCTCATCTGTCTCTCTGTTTAGCATGGTCTCATCTGTCTCTCTGTTTAGCATGGTCTCATCTGTCTCTCTGTTTAGCATGGTCTCTCTGTTTAGCATGGTCTCTTCTGTCTCTCTGTTTAGCATGGTCTCTCTGTTTAGCATGGTCTCTCTGTTTAGCATGGTCTCATCTGTCTCTGTTTGGCATGGTCTCTTCTGTCTCTCTGTTTAGCATGGTCTCTTCTGTCTCTCTGTTTAGCATGGTCTCATCTGTCTCTCTGTTTAGCCTGGTCTCTCTGTTTAGCATGGTCTCTTCTGTCTCTGTTTAGCATGGTCTCATCTGTCTCTCTGTTTAGCATGGTCTCTCTGTTTAGCATGGTCTCTCTGTTTAGCATGGTCTCTCTGTTTAGCATGGTCTCATCTGTCTCTGTTTAGCATGGTCTCTTCTGTCTCTCTGTTTAGCATGGTCTCATCTGTCTCTCTGTTTAGCATGGTCTCATCTGTCTCTCTGTTTAGCCTGGTCTCTCTGTTTAGCATGGTCTCTTCTGTCTCTGTTTAGCATGGTCTCTCTGTTTAGCATGGTCTCATCTGTCTCTCTGTTTAACATGGTCTCATCGGTGTCTCTGTTTAGCATGGTCTCATCTGTCTCTCTGTTTAGCATGGTCTCATCTGTCTCTCTGTTTAGCATGGTCTCATCTGTCTCTCTGTTTCGCATGGTCTCATCTGTCTCTCTGTTTAGCATGGTCTCATCTGTCTCTCTGTTTAGCATGGTCTCATCTGTCTCTCTGTTTAGCATGGTCTCTCTGTTTAGCATGGTCTAATCTGTCTCTCTGTTTAGCATGGTCTCATCTGTCTCTTTTTAGCATGGTCTCATCTGTCTCTCTGTTTAGCATGGTCTCATCTGTCTCTCTGTTTAGCATGGTCTCATCTGTCTCTCTGTTTAGCATGGTCTCATATGTCCCTTTTTAGCATGGTCTCATCTGTCTCTCTGTTTAGCATGGTCTCTCTGTTTAGCATGGTCTCATCTGTCTCCTTTTAGCATGGTCTCATTTGTCTCTTTTTAGCATGGCCTCATCTGTCTCTCTGTTTAGCATGGTCTCATCTGTCTCTCTGTTTAGCATGGTCTCATCTGTCTCTCTGTTTAGCATGGTCTCATCTGTCTCTCTGTTTAGCATGGTCTCATCTGTCTCTCTGTTTAGCATGGTCTCATCTGTCTCTCTGTTTAGCATGGTCTCATCTGTCTCTCTGTTTAGCATGGTCTCATCTGTCTCTCTGTTTAGCATGGTCTCATCTGTCTCTCTGTTTAGCATGGTCTCATCTGTCTCTCTGTTTAGCATGGTCTCATCTGTCTCTCTGTTTAGCATGGTCTCATCTGTCTCTCTGTTTAGCATGGTCTCATCTGTCTCTCTGTTTAGCATGGTCTCATCTGTCTCTCTGTTTAGCATGGTCTCATCTGTCTCTCTGTTTAGCATGGTCTCATCTGTCTCTCTGTTTAGCATGGTCTCATCTGTCTCTCTGTTTAGCATGGTCTCATCTGTCTCTCTGTTTAGCATGGTCTCATCTGTCTCTCTGTTTAGCATGGTCTCATCTGTCTCTCTGTTTAGCATGGTCTCATCTGTCTCTCTGTTTAGCATGGTCTCATCTGTCTCTCTGTTTAGCATGGTCTCTCTGTTTAGCATGGTCTCATCTGTCTCTTTTTAGCATGGTCTCATCTGTCTCTCTGTTTAGCATGGTCTCATCTGTCTCTCTGTTTAGCATGGTCTCTCTGTTTAGCATGGTCTCATCTGTCTCTTTTTAGCATGGTCTCATCTGTCTCTCTGTTTAGCATGGTCTCATCTGTCTCTCTGTTTAGCATGGTCTCATCTGTCTCTCTGTTTAGCATGGTCTCATATGTCCCTCTTTTAGCATGGTCTCATCTGTCTCTCTGTTTAGCATGGTCTCTCTGTTTAGCATGGTCTCATCTGTCTCTCTTTTAGCATGGTCTCATCTGTCTCTCTGTTTAGCATGGTCTCATCTGTCTCTCTGTTTAGCATGGTCTCATCTGTCTCTCTGTTTAGCATGGTCTCATCTGTCTCTCTGTTTAGCATGGTCTCATCTGTCTCTCTGTTTAGCATGGTCTCATCTGTCTCTCTGTTTAGCATGGTCTCATCTGTCTCTCTGTTTAGCATGGTCTCATCTGTCTCTCTGTTTAGCATGGTCTCATCTGTCTCTCTGTTTAGCATGGTCTCATCTGTCTCTCTGTTTAGCATGGTCTCATCTGTCTCTCTGTTTAGCATGGTCTCATCTGTCTCTCTGTTTAGCATGGTCTCATCTGTCTCTCTGTTTAGCATGGTCTCATCTGTCTCTCTGTTTAGCATGGTCTCATCTGTCTCTCTGTTTAGCATGGTCTCATCTGTCTCTCTGTTTAGCATGGTCTCATCTGTCTCTCTGTTTAGCATGGTCTCATCTGTCTCTCTGTTTAGCATGGTCTCATCTGTCTCTCTGTTTAGCATGGTCTCATCTGTCTCTCTGTTTAGCATGGTCTCTCTGTTTAGCATTGTCTCATCTGTCTCTTTTTAGCATGGTCTCATCTGTCTCTCTGTTTAGCATGGTCTCATCTGTCTCTCTGTTTAGCATGGTCTCATCTGTCTCTCTGTTTAGCATGGTCTCATCTGTCTCTCTGTTTAGCATGGTCTCATCTGTCTCTCTGTTTAGCATGGTCTCATCTGTCTCTCTGTTTAGCATGGTCTCATCTGTCTCTCTGTTTAGCATGGTCTCATCTGTCTCTCTGTTTAGCATGGTCTCATCTGTCTATTTTTAGCATGGTCTCATCTGTCTCTCTGTTTAGCATGGTCTCATCTGTCTCTCTGTTTAGCATGGTCTCATATGTCCCTTTTTAGCATGGTCTCATCTGTCTCTCTGTTTAGCATGGTCTCTCTGTTTAGCATGGTCTCATCTGTCTCCTTTTAGCATGGTCTCATCTGTCTCTCTGTTGAGCATGGTCTCATCTGTCTCTCTGTTGAGCATGGTCTCATCTGTCTCTCTGTTTAGCATGGTCTCATCTGTCTCTCTGTTTAGCATGGTCTCTCTGTTTAGCATGGTCTCTCTGTTTAGCATGGTCTCATCTGTCTCTGTTTGGCATGGTCTCTTCTGTCTCTCTGTTTAGCATGGTCTCTTCTGTCTCTCTGTTTAGCATGGTCTCATCTGTCTCTCTGTTTAGCATGGTCTCATCTGTCTCTCTGTTTAGCATGGTCTCATCTGTCTCTCTGTTTAGCATGGTCTCTCTGTTTAGCATGGTCTCATCTGTCTCTCTGTTTAGCATGGTCTCTCTGTTTAGCATGGTCTCTCTGTTTAGCATGGTCTCATCTGTCTCTGTTTAGCATGGTCTCATCTGTCTCTCTGTTTAGCATGGTCTCTTCTGTCTCTCTGTTTAGCATGGTCTCATCTGTCTCTCTGTTTAGCCTGGTCTCTCTGTTTAGCATGGTCTCTTCTGTCTCTGTTTAGCATGGTCTCTCTGTTTAGCATGGTCTCATCTGTCTCTCTGTTTAGCATGGTCTCATCTGTCTCTCTGTTTAGCATGGTCTCATCTGTCTCTCTGTTTAGCATGGTCTCATCTGTCTCTCTGTTTAGCATGGTCTCATCTGTCTCTCTGTTTAGCATGGTCTCATCTGTCTCTCTGTTTAGCATGGTCTCATCTGTCTCTCTGTTTAGCATGGTCTCATCTGTCTCTCTGTTTAGCATGGTCTCATCTGTCTCTCTGTTTAGCATGGTCTAATCTGTCTGTCTGTTTAGCATGGTCTCATCTCTCTTTTTAGCATGGTCTCATCTCTCTTTTTAGCATGGTCTCCTTTGTCTCTGTTTAGCATGTTCTCATCTGTCTCTGTTTAGCATGGTCTCATCTGTCTCTCTGTTTAGCATGGTCTCATATGTCTCTGTTTTGCATGGTCTCATATGTCTCTGTTTTGCATGGTCTCATCTGTCTCTCTGTTTAGCATGGTCTCATCTGTCTCTCTGTTTAGCATGGTCTCATCTGTCTCTCTGTTTAGCATGGTCTCATCTGTCTCTCTTTTAGCATGGTCTCATCTGTCTCTCTGTTTAGCATGGTCTCATCTGTCTCTCTGTTTAGCATGGTCTCATCTGTCTCTCTGTTTAGCATGGTCTCATCTGTCTCTCTGTTTAGCATGGTCTCATATGTCTCTGTTTAGCATTGTCTCATCTGCCTCTCTGTTTAGCATGGTCTCATCTGTCTCTCTGTTTAGCATGGTCTCTCTGTTTAGCATGGTCTCATCTGTCTCTCTGTTTAGCATGGTCTCATCTGTCTCTCTGTTTAGCATGGTCTCATCTGTCTCTCTGTTTAGCATGGTCTCATCTGTCTCTGTTTAGCATGGTCTCATCTGTCTCTCTGTTTAGCATGGTCTCATCTGTCTCTCTGTTTAGCATGGTCTCATCTGTCTCTCTGTTTAGCATGGTCTCATCTGTCTCTCTGTTTAGCATGGTCTCATCTGTCTCTCTGTTTAGCATGGTCTCATCTGTCTCTCTGTTTAGCATGGTCTCTCTGTTTAGCATGGTCTCATCTGTCTCTTTTTAGCATGGTCTCATCTGTCTCTCTGTTTAGCATGGTCTCATCTGTCTCTCTGTTTAGCATGGCCTCATCTGTCTCTCTGTTGAGCATGTCTCTCTGTTTAGCATTGTCTCATCTGTCTCTCTTTTAGCATGGTCTCATCTGTCTCTCTGTTTAGCATGGTCTCATCTGTCTCTCTGTTTAGCATGGTCTCATCTGTCTCTCTGTTTAGCATGGTCTCATCTGTCTCTCTGTTTAGCATGGTCTCATCTGTCTCTCTGTTTAGCATGGTCTCATCTGTCTCTCTGTTTAGCATGGTCTCATCTGTCTCTCTGTTTAGCATGGTCTCATCTGTCTCTCTGTTTAGCATGGTCTCATCTGTCTCTCTGTTTAGCATGGTCTCATCTGTCTCTCTGTTTAGCATGGTCTCATCTGTCTCTCTGTTTAGCATGGTCTCATCTGTCTCTCTGTTTAGCATGGTCTCATCTGTCTCTCTGTTTAGCATGGTCTCATCTGTCTCTCTGTTTAGCATGGTCTCATCTGTCTCTCTGTTGAGCAATGTCTCTCTGTTTAGCATTGTCTCATCTGTCTCTTTTTAGCATGGTCTCATCTGTCTCTCTGTTTAGCATGGTCTCATCTGTCTCTCTGTTTAGCATGGTCTCATCTGTCTCTCTGTTTAGCATGGTCTCATCTGTCTCTCTGTTTAGCATGGTCTCATCTGTCTCTCTGTTTAGCATGGTCTCATCTGTCTCTCTGTTTAGCATGGTCTCATCTGTCTCTCTGTTTAGCATGGTCTCATCTGTCTCTCTGTTTAGCATGGTCTCATCTGTCTCTCTGTTTAGCATGGTCTCATCTGTCTCTCTGTTTAGCATGGTCTCATCTGTCTCTCTGTTTAGCATGGTCTCATCTGTCTCTCTGTTTAGCATGGTCTCATCTGTCTCTCTGTTTAGCATGGTCTCATCTGTCTCTCTGTTTAGCATGGTCTCTCTGTTTAGCATTGTCTCATCTGTCTCTTTTTAGCATGGTCTCATCTGTCTCTCTGTTTAGCATGGTCTCATCTGTCTCTCTGTTTAGCATGGTCTCATCTGTCTCTCTGTTTAGCATGGTCTCATCTGTCTCTCTGTTTAGCATGGTCTCATCTGTCTCTCTGTTTAGCATGGTCTCATCTGTCTCTCTGTTTAGCATGGTCTCATCTGTCTCTCTGTTTAGCATGGTCTCATCTGTCTCTCTGTTTAGCATGGTCTCATCTGTCTCTCTTTTAGCATGGTCTCATCTGTCTCTCTGTTTAGCATGGTCTCATCTGTCTCTCTGTTTAGCATGGTCTCATCTGTCTCTCTTTTAGCATGGTCTCATCTGTCTCTCTGTTTAGCATGGTCTCTCTGTTTAGCATGGTCTCATCTGTCTCTCTTTTAGCATGGTCTCATCTGTCTCTCTGTTTAGCATGGTCTCATCTGTCTCTCTGTTTAGCATGGTCTCATCTGTCTCTCTGTTTAGCATGGTCTCATCTGTCTCTCTGTTTAGCATGGTCTCTCTGTTTAGCATGGTCTCTCTGTTTAGCATGGTCTCATCTGTCTCTGTTTGGCATGGTCTCTTCTGTCTCTCTGTTTAGCATGGTCTCATCTGTCTCTCTGTTTAGCATGGTCTCATCTGTCTCTCTGTTTAGCATGGTCTCTTCTGTCTCTCTGTTTAGCATGGTCTCATCTGTCTCTCTGTTTAGCCTGGTCTCTCTGTTTAGCATGGTCTCTCATCTGTCTCTCTGTTTAGCATGGTCTCTCTGTTTAGCATGGTCTCTCTGTTTAGCATGGTCTCATCTGTCTCTGTTTAGCATGGTCTCTTCTGTCTCTCTGTTTAGCATGGTCTCTTCTGTCTCTCTGTTTAGCATGGTCTCATCTGTCTCTCTGTTTAGCCTGGTCTCTCTGTTTAGCATGGTCTCTTCTGTCTCTGTTTAGCATGGTCTCTCTGTTTAGCATGGTCTCATCTGTCTCTCTGTTTAGCATGGTCTCATCTGTCTCTCTGTTTAGCATGGTCTCATCTGTCTCTCTGTTTAGCATGGTCTCATCTGTCTCTCTGTTTAGCATGGTCTCATCTGTCTCTCTGTTTAGCATGGTCTCATCTGTCTCTCTGTTTAGCATGGTCTCATCTGTCTCTCTGTTTAGCATGGTCTCATCTGTCTCTCTGTTTAGCATGGTCTCATCTGTCTCTCTGTTTAGCATGGTCTCATCTGTCTGTCTGTTTAGCATGGTCTCATCTCTCTTTTTAGCATGGTCTCATCTCTCTTTTTAGCATGGTCTCCTTTGTCTCTGTTTAGCATGGTCTCATCTGTCTCTGTTTAGCATGGTCTCATCTGTCTCTCTGTTTAGCATGGTCTCATCTGTCTCTCTGTTTAGCATGGTCTCATATGTCTCTGTTTTGCATGGTCTCATCTGTCTCTCTGTTTAGCATGGTCTCATCTGTCTCTCTGTTTAGCATGGTCTCATCTGTCTCTCTGTTTAGCATGGTCTCATCTGTCTCTTTTTAGCATGGTCTCATCTGTCTCTCTGTTTAGCATGGTCTCATCTGTCTCTCTGTTTAGCATGGTCTCATCTGTCTCTCTGTTTAGCATGGTCTCATCTGTCTCTCTGTTTAGCATGGTCTCATCTGTCTCTGTTTAGCATGGTCTCATCTGTCTCTCTGTTTAGCATGGTCTCATCTGTCTCTCTGTTTAGCATGGTCTCTCTGTTTAGCATGGTCTCATCTGTCTCTCTGTTTAGCATGGTCTCATCTGTCTCTCTGTTTAGCATGGTCTCATCTGTCTCTCTGTTTAGCATGGTCTCATCTGTCTCTGTTTAGCATGGTCTCATCTGTCTCTCTGTTTAGCATGGTCTCATCTGTCTCTCTGTTTAGCATGGTCTCATCTGTCTCTCTGTTTAGCATGGTCTCATCTGTCTCTCTGTTTAGCATGGTCTCATCTGTCTCTCTATTTAGCATGGTCTCATCTGTCTCTCTGTTTAGCATGGTCTCTCTGTTTAGCATGGTCTCATCTGTCTATTTTTAGCATGGTCTCATCTGTCTCTATTTAGCATGGGCTCATCTGTCTCTCTGTTTAGCATGGCCTCATCTGTCTCTCTGTTGAGCAATGTCTCTCTGTTTAGCATTGTCTCATCTGTCTCTTTTTAGCATGGTCTCATCTGTCTCTCTGTTTAGCATGGTCTCATCTGTCTCTCTGTTTAGCATGGTCTCATCTGTCTCTCTGTTTAGCATGGTCTCATCTGTCTCTCTGTTTAGCATGGTCTCATCTGTCTCTCTGTTTAGCATGGTCTCATCTGTCTCTCTGTTTAGCATGGTCTCATCTGTCTCTCTGTTTAGCATGGTCTCATCTGTCTCTGTTTAGCATGGTCTCATCTGTCTCTCTGTTTAGCATGGTCTCATCTGTCTCTCTGTTTAGCATGGTCTCTCTGTTTAGCATGGTCTCATCTGTCTATTTTTAGCATGGTCTCATCTGTCTCTATTTAGCATGGGCTCATCTGTCTCTCTGTTTAGCATGGCCTCATCTGTCTCTCTGTTGAGCATGGTCTCTCTGTTTAGCATTGTCTCATCTGTCTCTTTTTAGCATGGTCTCATCTGTCTCTCTGTTTAGCATGGTCTCATCTGTCTCTCTGTTTAGCATGGTCTCATCTGTCTCTCTGTTTAGCATGGTCTCATCTGTCTCTCTGTTTAGCATGGTCTCATCTGTCTCTCTGTTTAGCATGGTCTCATCTGTCTCTCTGTTTAGCATGGTCTCATCTGTCTCTCTGTTTAGCATGGTCTCATCTGTCTCTCTGTTTAGCATGGTCTCATCTGTCTCTCTGTTTAGCATGGTCTCATCTGTCTCTTTTTAGCATGGTCTCATCTGTCTCTCTGTTTAGCATGGTCTCTCTGTTTAGCATGGTCTCATCTGTCTCCTTTTAGCATGGTCTCATCTGTCTCTCTGTTTAGCATGGTCTCATCTGTCTCTCTGTTTAGCATGGTCTCATCTGTCTCTCTGTTTAGCATGGTCTCTCTGTTTAGCATGGTCTCTCTGTTTAGCATGGTCTCATCTGTCTCTGTTTGGCATGGTCTCTTCTGTCTCTCTGTTTAGCATGGTCTCTTCTGTCTCTCTGTTTAGCATGGTCTCATCTGTCTCTCTGTTTAGCCTGGTCTCTCTGTTTAGCATGGTCTCTTCTGTCTCTGTTTAGCATGGTCTCTCTGTTTAGCATGGTCTCATCTGTCTCTCTGTTTAGCATGGTCTCATCTGTCTCTCTGTTTAGCATGGTCTCATCTGTCTCTCTGTTTAGCATGGTCTCATCTGTCTCTCTGTTTAGCATGGTCTCATCTGTCTCTCTGTTTAGCATGGTCTCATCTGTCTCTCTGTTTAGCATGGTCTCATCTGTCTCTCTGTTTAGCATGGTCTCATCTGTCTCTCTGTTTAGCATGGTCTCATCTGTCTCTCTGTTTAGCATGGTCTCATCTGTCTCTCTGTTTAGCATGGTCTCATCTGTCTCTTTTTAGCATGGTCTCCTCTGTCTCTTTTTAGCATGGTCTCATTTGTCTCTGTTTAGCATGTTCTCATCTGTCTCTCTGTTTAGCATGGTCTCATCTGTCTCTCTGTTTAGCATGGTCTCATCTGTCTCTGTTTTGCATGGTCTCATCTGTCTCTCTGTTTAGCATGGTCTCATCTGTCTCTTTTTAGCATGGTCTCATCTGTCTCTTTTTAGCATGGTCTCATCTGTCTCTCTGTTTAGCATGGTCTCTCTGTTTAGCATGGTCTCATCTGTCTCCATTTAGCATGGTCTCTTTTTAGCATGGCCTCATCTGTCTCTCTGTTTAGAATGGTCTCATCTGTCTCTCTGTTTAGCATGGTCTCATCTGTCTCTCTGTTTAGCATGGTCTCATCTGTCTCTTTTTAGCATGGTCTCATCTGTCTCTCTGTTTAGCATGGTCTCATCTGTCTCTCTGTTTAGCATGGTCTCATCTGTCTCTCTGTTTAGCATGGTCTCATCTGTCTCTCTGTTTAGCATGGTCTCATCTGTCTCTGTTTAGCATGGTCTCATCTGTCTCTCTGTTTAGCATGGTCTCATCTGTCTCTCTGTTAGCATGGTCTCTCTGTTTAGCTCTGTTTAGCATGGTCTCTCTGTTTAGCATGGTCTCATCTGTCTCTCTGTTTAGCATGGTCTCATCTGTCTCTCTGTTTAGCATGGTCTCATCTGTCTCTCTGTTTAGCATGGTCTCATCTGTCTCTCTGTTTAGCATGGTCTCATCTGTCTCTCTGTTTAGCATGGTCTCATCTGTCTCTCTGTTTAGCATGGTCTCATCTGTCTCTCTTTTAGCATGGTCTCATCTGTCTCTCTGTTTAGCATGGTCTCATCTGTCTCTCTGTTTAGCATGGTCTCATCTGTCTCTCTGTTTAGCATGGTCTCATCTGTCTCTTTTAGCATGGTCTCATCTGTCTCTCTGTTTAGCATGGTCTCTCTGTTTAGCATGGTCTCATCTGTCTCTCTGTTTAGCATGGTCTCATCTGTCTCTTTTTAGCATGGTCTCATCTGTCTCTCTGTTTAGCATGGTCTCATCTGTCTCTCTGTTTAGCATGGTCTCATCTGTCTCTCTGTTTAGCATGGTCTCATCTGTCTCTCTGTTTAGCATGGTCTCATCTGTCTCTCTGTTTAGCATGGTCTCATCTGTCTCTCTGTTTAGCATGGTCTCATCTGTCTCTCTGTTTAGCATGGTCTCATCTGTCTCTCTGTTTAGCATGGTCTCATCTGTCTCTCTGTTTAGCATGTCTCTCTGTTTAGCATGGTCTCATCTGTCTCTGTTTAGCATGGTCTCATCTGTCTCTCTGTTTAGCATGGTCTCATCTGTCTCTCTGTTTAGCATGGTCTCATCTGTCTCTCTGTTTAGCATGGTCTCATCTGTCTCTCTGTTTAGCATGGTCTCATCTGTCTCTCTGTTTAGCATGGTCTCATCTGTCTCTCTGTTTAGCATGGTCTCTCTGTTTAGCATGGTCTCATCTGTCTCTCTGTTTAGCATGGTCTCTCTGTTTAGCATGGTCTCTCTGTTTAGCATGGTCTCATCTGTCTCTGTTTAGCATGGTCTCATCTGTCTCTCTGTTTAGCATGGTCTCATCTGTCTCTCTGTTTAGCATGGTCTCATCTGTCTCTCTGTTTAGCATGGTCTCTCTGTTTAGCATGGTCTCATCTGTCTCTCTTTAGCATGGTCTCTCTCTTTTAGCATGGTCTCATCTGTCTCTCTGTTTAGCATGGTCTCATCTGTCTCTGTTTAGCATGGTCTCATCTGTCTCTCTGTTTAGCATGGTCTCATCTGTCTCTCTGTTTAGCATGGTCTCATCTGTCTCTCTGTTTAGCATGGTCTCATCTGTCTCTCTGTTTAGCATGGTCTCATCTGTCTCTCTGTTTAGCATGGTCTCATCTGTCTCTCTGTTTAGCATGGTCTCATCTGTCTCTCTGTTTAGCATGGTCTCATCTGTCTCTTTTTAGCATGGTCTCATCTGTCTCTTTTTAGCATGGTCTCATCTGTCTCTCTGTTTAGCATGGTCTCATCTGTCTCTGTTTAGCATGGTCTCATCTGTCTCTCTGTTTAGCATGGTCTCATCTGTCTCTGTTTTGCATGGTCTCATATGTCTCTGTTTAGCATGGTCTCATCTGTCTCTCTGTTTAGCATGGTCTCATCTGTCTCTCTGTTTAGCATGGTCTCATCTGTCTCTCTGTTTAGCATGGTCTCATCTGTCTCTGTTTAGCATGGTCTCATCTGTCTCTCTGTTTAGCATGGTCTCATCTGTCTCTCTGTTTAGCATGGTCTCATCTGTCTCTCTGTTTAGCATGGTCTCATCTGTCTCTCTGTTTAGCATGGTCTCATCTGTCTCCTGTTTAGCATGGTCTCATCTGTCTCTCTGTTTAGCATGGTCTCATCTGTCTCTCTTTTAGCATGGTCTCTCTTTTTAGCATGGTCTCATCTGTCTCTCTGTTTAGCATGGTCTCATCTGTCTCTCTGTTTAGCATGGTCTCATCTGTCTCTTGTTTAGCATGGTCTCATCGTCTCTCTGTTTAGCATGGTCTCATCTGTCTCTCTGTTCATGGTCTCATCTGTTCTCTGTTAGCATGGTCTCATCTGTCTCTCTGTTTAGCATGGTCTCATCTGTCTCTCTGTTAGCATGGTCTCATCTGTCTCTCTGTTTAGCATGGTCTCTCTTTTTAGCATGGTCTCATCGTCTCTCTGTTTTAGCATGGTCTCATCTGTTCCTTTTAGCATGGTCTCATCTGTCTCTCTGTTTAGCATGGTCTCATCTGTCTCTCTGTTTAGCATGGTCTCATCTGTCTCTCTGTTTAGCATGGTCTCATCTGTCTCTCTGTTTAGCATGGTCTCATCGGTGTCTCTGTTTAGCATGGTCTCATCTGTCTCTCTGTTTAGCATGGTCTCATCTGTCTCTCTGTTTAGCATGGTCTCTCTTTTTTAGCATGGTCTCATCTGTCTCTCTGTTTAGCATGGTCTCATCTGTCTCTCTGTTTAGCATGGTCTCATCTGTCTCTTTTTAGCATGGTCTCATCTGTCTCTCTGTTGAGCATGGTCTCATCTGTCTCTCTGTTTAGCATGGTCTCATCTGTCTCTCTGTTTAGCATGGTCTCATGTCTCTGTTTAGCATGGTCTCATTTGTCTCTCTGTTTAGCATGGTCTCATCTGTCTCTTTTTAGCATGGTCTCATCTGTCCTTTTTAGCATGGTCTCATCTGTCTCTCTGTTTAGCATGGTCCTCTCTGTTTAGCATGGTCTCATCTGTTCTCCTTTTAGCATGGTCTCATTTGTCTCTTTTTAGCATGGCCTCATCTGTCTCTCTGTTTAGCATGGTCTCATCTGTCTCTCTGTTGAGCATGGTCTCATCTGTCTCTCTGTTTAGCATGGTCTCATCTGTCTCTCTGTTTAGCATGGTCTCATCTGTCTCTCTGTTTAGCATGGTCTCATCTGTCTCTCTGTTTAGCATGGTCTCTCTGTTTAGCATGGTCTCATCTGTCTCTTTTAGCATGGTCTCATTTGTCTCTCTGTTTAGCATGGTCTCATCTGTCTCTCTGTTTAGCATGGTCTCATCTGTCTCTCTGTTGAGCATGGTCTCATCTGTCTCTCTGTTGAGCATGGTCTCATCTGTCTCTGTTTAGCATGGTCTCATCTGTCTCTCTGTTTAGCATGGTCTCATTTGTCTCTCTGTTTAGCATGGTCTCTCTGTTTAGCATGGTCTCATCTGTCTCCTTTTAGCATTGGTCTCATTTGTCTCTCTGTTTAGCATGGTCTCATCTGTCTCTCTGTTGAGCATGGGTCTCATCTGTCTCTCTGTTTAGCATTATCTCATTTGTCTCTCTGTTGAGCAATGGTCTCATCTGTCTCTCTGTTTAGCATGGTCTCATCTGTCTCTCTGTTTAGCATGGTCTCATCTGTCTCTCTGTTTAGCATTGTCTCATCTGTCTCTCTGTTTAGCATGGTTCTCATCTGTCTCTCTGTTTAGCATGGTCTCATCTGTCTCTCTGTTGAGCATGGTCTCATCGTCTCTCTATTGGAGCATGGGTCTCATCTGTCTCTCTGTTTACATGCATCTGTCTCTCTGTTAGCATGGTCTCTCTGTTTAGCATGGTCTCTCTGTTAGCATGGTCTTCTCTGTTTAGCATGGTTCTCTCTGTTTAGCATGGTCTCAATCTGTCTCTCTGTTTAGCATGGTCTCTTCTGTCTCTCTGTTTAGCATGGTCTCTCTGTCTCTCTGTTTAGCATGGTCTCATCTGTCTCTCTGTTTAGCATGGTCTCTCTGTTTAGCATGGTCTCTTCTGTCTCTGTTTAGCATGGTCTCTCTGATTAGCATGGTCTCATCTGTCTCTCTGTTTAGCATTGGTCTCATCTGTCTCTCTGTTGAGCATGGTCTCATCTGTCTCTCTGTTTAGCATGGTCTCATCTGTCTCTCTGTTTAGCATGGTCTCATCTGTCTATTTTTAGCAAGGTCTCATTTGTCCCTTTTTAGCATGGTCTAATCTGTCTCTCTGTTTAGCATGGTCTCTCTTTTTAGCATGGTCTCATCCGTCTCTCTGTTTAGCATGGCCTCATCTGTCTCTCTGTTTAGCATGGTCTCATCTGTCTCTCTGTTGAGCATGGTCTCATCTGTCTCTCTGTTAGCATGGTCTCATCTGTCTCTCTGTTTAGCATGGTCTCATCTGTCTATTTTAGCAAGGTCTCATTTGTCCCTTTTTAGCATGGTCTAATCTGTCTCTCTGTTTAGCATGGTCTCTCTTTTAGCATGGTCTCATCCGTCTCTCTGTTTAGCATGGCCTCATCTGTCTCTCTGTTAGCATGATCTCATCTGTCTCTCTGTTTAGCATGGTCTCATCTGTCTCTCTGTTTCACATGGTCTCATCTGTCTCTCTGTTTAGCATGGTCTCTTCTGTCTCTCTGTTTAGCATGGTCTCTTCTGTCTCTCTGTTTAGCATGGTCTCTTCTGTCTCTCTGTTTAGCATGGTCTCATCTGTCTCTCTGTTTAGCATGGTCTTTCTGTTTAGCATGATCTCTTCTGTCTCTGTTTAGCATGGTCTCTCTGATTAGCATGGTCTCATCTGTCTCTCTGTTGAGCATGGTCTCATCTGTCTCTCTGTTGAGCATGGTCTCATCTGTCTCTCTGTTTAGCATGGTCTCATCAGTCTCTCTGTTAGCATGGTCTCATCTGTCTATTTTTAGCAAGGTCTCATTTGAAACACTATCTCCCTCACTAGCTTAAGCACCAACTGTCAGAGCAGCTCACAGATTACTGCACCTGTACATAGCCCACCTATAATTTAGCCCAAACAACTACCTCTTTCCCAACTGTATTTAATTTTAATTTATTTATTTATTTTGCTCCTTTGCACCCCATTATTTTTTATTTCTTATTTATTTGCACATTCTTCCATTGCAAAACTACCATTCCAGTATTTTACTTGCTATATTGTATTACTTTGCCATCGTGGCCTTTTTTGCCTTTACCTCCCTTCTCACCTCATTTGCTCACATTGTATATAGACTTGTTTATACTGCATTATTGACTGTATGTTTGTTTTTACTCCATGTGTAACTCTGTGTCTTTTATCTGTCGAACTGCTATGCTTTATCTTGGCCAGGTCGCAATTGTAAATGAGAACCTGTTCTCAACTTGCCTACCTGGTTAAATAAAGGTAAAATAAATAAATAAATAAATTTGTCCCTTTTTAGCATGGTCTAATCTGTCTCTCTGTTTAGCATGGTCTCATCGGTGTCTCTGTTTAGCATGGTCTCATCTGTCTCACTGTTTAGCATGGTCTGATCTGTCTCTCTGTTTAGCATGGTCTCTCTTTTAGCATGGTCTCATCCGTCTCTCTGTTTGGCATGGTCTCATCTGTCTCCTTTTAGCATGGTCTCATTTGTCTCTTTTTAGCATGGTCTCATCTGTCTCTCTGTTGAGCATGGTCTCATCTGTATCTCTGTTGAGCATGGTCTCATCCGTCTCTCTGTTGAGCATGGTCTCATCTGTCTCTCTGTTGAGCATGGTCTCATCTGTCTCTCTGTTGAGCATGGTCTCATCGGTGTCTCTGTTTAGCATGGTCTCATCTGTCTCACTGTTTAGCATGGTCTGATCTGTCTCTCTGTTTAGCATGGTCTCTCTTTTTAGCATGGTCTCATCCGTCTCTCTGTTTGGCATGGTCTCATCTGTCTCCTTTTAGCATGGTCTCATTTGTCTCTTTTTAGCATGGTCTCATCTGTCTCTCTGTTGAGCATGGTCTCATCTGTATCTCTGTTGAGCATGGTCTCATCCGTCTCTCTGTTGAGCATGGTCTCATCTGTCTCTCTGTTGAGCATGGTCTCATCTGTCTCTCTGTTGAGCATGGTCTCATCTGTCTCTCTGTTGAGCATGGTCTCATCTGTCTCTCTGTTGAGCATGGTCTCATCTGTCTCTCTGTTTAGCATGGTCTCATCTGTCTCTCTGTTTAGCATGACCTCATCTGTCTCTCAGTTCAGCATGGTCTCATCTGTCTCTCTGTTGAGCATGGTCTCATCTGTATCTCTGTTGAGCATGGTCTCATCGGTGTCTCTGTTTAGCATGGTCTCATCTGTCTCACTGTTTAGCATGGTCTGATCTGTCTCTCTGTTTAGCATGGTCTCTCTTTTTAGCATGGTCTCATCCGTCTCTCTGTTTGGCATGGTCTCATCTGTCTCTCTGTTTAGCATGGTCTCATCTGTCTCTCTGTTTAGCATGATCTCATCCGTCTCTCTGTTGAGCATGGTCTCATCTGTATCTCTGTTTAGCATGGTCTCATCTGTCTCTCTGTTGAGCATGGTCTCATCTGTCTCTCTGTTTAGCATGGTCTCATCTGTCTCTCTGTTTAGCATGGTCTCATCTGTCTCTCTGTTTAGCATGGTCTAATCTGTCTCTGTTTAGCATGGTCTCATATGTCTCTGTTTAGCATGGTCTCATCTGTCTCTGTTTAGCATGGTCTCATCTGTCTCTCTGTTTAGCATGGTCTCATCTGTCTCTCTGTTTAGCATGGTCTCATCTGTCTCTCTGTTTAGCATGGTCTCATCTGTCTCTCTGTTGAGCATGGTCTCATCTGTCTCTCTGTTGAGCATGGTCTCATCTGTCTCTCTGTTGAGCATGGTCTCATCTGTCTCTCTGTTTAGCATGGTCTCATCTGTCTCTCTGTTTAGCATGGTCTCATCTGTCTCTCTGTTTAGCATGATCTCATCCGTCTCTCTGTTTAGCATGGTCTCATCTGTCTCTCTGTTTCGCATGGTCTCATCTGTCTCTCTGTTTAGCATGGTCTCTCTTTTAGCATGGTCTCATCCGTCTCTCTGTTTAGCATGGTCTCATCTGTATCTCTGTTGAGCATGGTCTCATTTGTCTCTTTTTAGCATGGTCTCATCTGTCTCTCTGTTGAGCATGGTCTCATCTGTATCTCTGTTGAGCATGGTCTCATCCGTCTCTCTGTTTAGCATGGTCTCATGTCTCTGTTTAGCATGGTCTCATTTGTCCCTTTTTAGCATGGTCTAATCTGTCTCTCTGTTTAGCATGGTCTCATCGGTGTCTCTGTTTAGCATGGTCTCATCTGTCTCACTGTTTAGCATGGTCTGATCTGTCTCTCTGTTTAGCATGGTCTCTCTTTTTAGCATGGTCTCATCCGTCTCTCTGTTTGGCATGGTCTCATCTGTCTCTCTGTTTAGCATGGTCTCATCTGTCTCTCTGTTTAGCATGATCTCATCCGTCTCTCTGTTTAGCATGGTCTCATCTGTCTCTCTGTTTCCCATGGTCTCATCTGTCTCTCTGTTTAGCATGGTCTCATCGGTGTCTCTGTTTAGCATGGTCTCATCTGTCTCACTGTTTAGCATGGTCTGATCTGTCTCTCTGTTTAGCATGGTCTCTCTTTTTAGCATGGTCTCATCCGTCTCTCTGTTTGGCATGGTCTCATCTGTCTCCTTTTAGCATGGTCTCATCTGTCTCTCTGTTTAGCATGATCTCATCCGTCTCTCTGTTTAGCATGGTCTCATCTGTCTCTCTGTTTCGCATGGTCTCATCTGTCTCTCTGTTTAGCATGGTCTCATCGGTGTCTCTGTTTAGCATGGTCTCATCTGTCTCACTGTTTAGCATGGTCTGATCTGTCTCTCTGTTTAGCATGGTCTCTCTTTTTAGCATGGTCTCATCCGTCTCTCTGTTTAGCATGGTCTCATCTGTATCTCTGTTGAGCATGGTCTCATTTGTCTCTTTTTAGCATGGTCTCATCTGTCTCTCTGTTGAGCATGGTCTCATCTGTATCTCTGTTGAGCATGGTCTCATCCGTCTCTCTGTTTAGCATGGTCTCATGTCTCTGTTTAGCATGGTCTCATTTGTCTCTCTGTTTAGCATGGTCTCATCTGTCTATTTTTAGCATGGTCTCATTTGTCCCTTTTTAGCATGGTCTCATCTGTCTCTCTGTTTAGCATGGTCTCTCTGTTTAGCATGGTCTCATCTGTCTCCTTTTAGCATGGTCTCATTTGTCTCTTTTTTAGCATGGCCTCATCTGTCTCTCTGTTTAGCATGGTCTCATCTGTCTCTCTGTTGAGCATGGTCTCATCTGTATCTCTGTTTAGCATGGTCTCATCTGTCTCTCTGTTTAGCATGGTCTCATCTGTCTCTCTGTTTAGCATGGTCTCATTTGTCTCTCTGTTTAGCATGGTCTCTCTGTTTAGCATGGTCTCATCTGTCTCCTTTTAGCATGGTCTCATTTGTCTCTCTGTTTAGCATGGTCTCATCTGTCTCTCTGTTGAGCATGGTCTCATCTGTCTCTCTGTTGAGCATGGTCTCATCTGTCTCTCTGTTGAGCATGGTCTCATCTGTCTCTCTGTTTAGCATGGTCTCATCTGTCTCTCTGTTTAGCATGGTCTCATTTGTCTCTCTGTTTAGCATGGTCTCTCTGTTTAGCATGGTCTCATCTGTCTCCTTTTAGCATGGTCTCATTTGTCTCTCTGTTTAGCATGGTCTCATCTGTCTCTCTGTTGAGCATGGTCTCATCTGTCTCTCTGTTTAGCATTATCTCATTTGTCTCTCTGTTGAGCATGGTCTCATCTGTCTCTCTGTTTAGCATGGTCTCATCTGTCTCTCTGTTTAGCATGGTCTCATCTGTCTCTCTGTTTAGCATTGTCTCATCTGTCTCTCTGTTTAGCATGGTCTCATCTGTCTCTCTGTTTAGCATGGTCTCATCTGTCTCTCTGTTGAGCATGGTCTCATCTGTCTCTCTATTGAGCATGGTCTCATCTGTCTCTCTGTTTAGCATGGTCTCATCTGTCTCTCTGTTTAGCATGGTCTCTCTGTTTAGCATGGTCTCTCTGTTTAGCATGGTCTCTCTGTTTAGCATGGTCTCTCTGTTTAGCATGGTCTCATCTGTCTCTCTGTTTAGCATGGTCTCTTCTGTCTCTCTGTTTAGCATGGTCTCTTCTGTCTCTCTGTTTAGCATGGTCTCATCTGTCTCTCTGTTTAGCATGGTCTCTCTGTTTAGCATGGTCTCTTCTGTCTCTGTTTAGCATGGTCTCTCTGATTAGCATGGTCTCATCTGTCTCTCTGTTTAGCATGGTCTCATCTGTCTCTCTGTTGAGCATGGTCTCATCTGTCTCTCTGTTTAGCATGGTCTCATCTGTCTCTCTGTTTAGCATGGTCTCTCTTTTTAGCATGGTCTCATCCGTCTCTCTGTTTAGCATGGCCTCATCTGTCTCTCTGTTTAGCATGGTCTCATCTGTCTCTCTGTTGAGCATGGTCTCATCTGTCTCTCTGTTTAGCATGGTCTCATCTGTCTCTCTGTTTAGCATGGTCTCATCTGTCTATTTTTAGCAAGGTCTCATTTGTCCCTTTTTAGCATGGTCTAATCTGTCTCTCTGTTTAGCATGGTCTCTCTTTTTAGCATGGTCTCATCCGTCTCTCTGTTTAGCATGGCCTCATCTGTCTCTCTGTTTAGCATGATCTCATCTGTCTCTCTGTTTAGCATGGTCTCATCTGTCTCTCTGTTTCACATGGTCTCATCTGTCTCTCTGTTTAGCATGGTCTCTTCTGTCTCTCTGTTTAGCATGGTCTCTTCTGTCTCTCTGTTTAGCATGGTCTCTTCTGTCTCTCTGTTTAGCATGGTCTCATCTGTCTCTCTGTTTAGCATGGTCTTTCTGTTTAGCATGATCTCTTCTGTCTCTGTTTAGCATGGTCTCTCTGATTAGCATGGTCTCATCTGTCTCTCTGTTGAGCATGGTCTCATCTGTCTCTCTGTTGAGCATGGTCTCATCTGTCTCTCTGTTTAGCATGGTCTCATCAGTCTCTCTGTTTAGCATGGTCTCATCTGTCTATTTTTAGCAAGGTCTCATTTGAAACACTTATCTCCCTCACTAGCTTTAAGCACCAACTGTCAGAGCAGCTCACAGATTACTGCACCTGTACATAGCCCACCTATAATTTAGCCCAAACAACTACCTCTTTCCCAACTGTATTTAATTTTAATTTATTTATTTATTTTGCTCCTTTGCACCCCATTATTTTTTATTTCTTATTTATTTGCACATTCTTCCATTGCAAAACTACCATTCCAGTATTTTACTTGCTATATTGTATTTACTTTGCCATCGTGGCCTTTTTTGCCTTTACCTCCCTTCTCACCTCATTTGCTCACATTGTATATAGACTTGTTTATACTGCATTATTGACTGTATGTTTGTTTTTACTCCATGTGTAACTCTGTGTCGTTTTATCTGTCGAACTGCTATGCTTTATCTTGGCCAGGTCGCAATTGTAAATGAGAACCTGTTCTCAACTTGCCTACCTGGTTAAATAAAGGTAAAATAAATAAATAAATAAATTTGTCCCTTTTTAGCATGGTCTAATCTGTCTCTCTGTTTAGCATGGTCTCATCGGTGTCTCTGTTTAGCATGGTCTCATCTGTCTCACTGTTTAGCATGGTCTGATCTGTCTCTCTGTTTAGCATGGTCTCTCTTTTTAGCATGGTCTCATCCGTCTCTCTGTTTGGCATGGTCTCATCTGTCTCCTTTTAGCATGGTCTCATTTGTCTCTTTTTAGCATGGTCTCATCTGTCTCTCTGTTGAGCATGGTCTCATCTGTATCTCTGTTGAGCATGGTCTCATCCGTCTCTCTGTTGAGCATGGTCTCATCTGTCTCTCTGTTGAGCATGGTCTCATCTGTCTCTCTGTTGAGCATGGTCTCATCTGTCTCTCTGTTGAGCATGGTCTCATCTGTCTCTCTGTTTAGCATGGTCTCATCTGTCTCTCTGTTTAGCATGACCTCATCTGTCTCTCAGTTCAGCATGGTCTCATCTGTCTCTCTGTTGAGCATGGTCTCATCTGTATCTCTGTTGAGCATGGTCTCATCGGTGTCTCTGTTTAGCATGGTCTCATCTGTCTCACTGTTTAGCATGGTCTGATCTGTCTCTCTGTTTAGCATGGTCTCTCTTTTTAGCATGGTCTCATCCGTCTCTCTGTTTGGCATGGTCTCATCTGTCTCTCTGTTTAGCATGGTCTCATCTGTCTCTCTGTTTAGCATGATCTCATCCGTCTCTCTGTTTAGCATGGTCTCATCTGTCTCTCTGTTTCGCATGGTCTCATCTGTCTCTCTGTTTAGCATGGTCTCATCTGTCTCTCTGTTTAGCATGGTCTCATCTGTCTCTCTGTTGAGCATGGTCTCATCTGTATCTCTGTTGAGCATGGTCTCATCTGTCTCTCTGTTTAGCATGGTCTCATCTGTCTCTCTGTTTAGCATGGTCTCATCTGTCTCTCTGTTTAGCATGGTCTAATCTGTCTCTGTTTAGCATGGTCTCATATGTCTCTGTTTAGCATGGTCTCATCTGTCTCTGTTTAGCATGGTCTCATCTGTCTCTCTGTTTAGCATGGTCTCATCTGTCTCTCTGTTTAGCATGGTCTCATCTGTCTCTCTGTTTAGCATGGTCTCATCTGTCTCTCTGTTGAGCATGGTCTCATCTGTCTCTCTGTTGAGCATGGTCTCATCTGTCTCTCTGTTGAGCATGGTCTCATCTGTCTCTCTGTTTAGCATGGTCTCATCTGTCTCTCTGTTTAGCATGGTCTCATCTGTCTCTCTGTTTAGCATGATCTCATCCGTCTCTCTGTTTAGCATGGTCTCATCTGTCTCTCTGTTTCGCATGGTCTCATCTGTCTCTCTGTTTAGCATGGTCTCTCTTTTTAGCATGGTCTCATCCGTCTCTCTGTTTAGCATGGTCTCATCTGTATCTCTGTTGAGCATGGTCTCATTTGTCTCTTTTTAGCATGGTCTCATCTGTCTCTCTGTTGAGCATGGTCTCATCTGTATCTCTGTTGAGCATGGTCTCATCCGTCTCTCTGTTTAGCATGGTCTCATGTCTCTGTTTAGCATGGTCTCATTTGTCCCTTTTTAGCATGGTCTAATCTGTCTCTCTGTTTAGCATGGTCTCATCGGTGTCTCTGTTTAGCATGGTCTCATCTGTCTCACTGTTTAGCATGGTCTGATCTGTCTCTCTGTTTAGCATGGTCTCTCTTTTTAGCATGGTCTCATCCGTCTCTCTGTTTGGCATGGTCTCATCTGTCTCTCTGTTTAGCATGGTCTCATCTGTCTCTCTGTTTAGCATGATCTCATCCGTCTCTCTGTTTAGCATGGTCTCATCTGTCTCTCTGTTTCGCATGGTCTCATCTGTCTCTCTGTTTAGCATGGTCTCATCGGTGTCTCTGTTTAGCATGGTCTCATCTGTCTCACTGTTTAGCATGGTCTGATCTGTCTCTCTGTTTAGCATGGTCTCTCTTTTTAGCATGGTCTCATCCGTCTCTCTGTTTGGCATGGTCTCATCTGTCTCCTTTTAGCATGGTCTCATCTGTCTCTCTGTTTAGCATGATCTCATCCGTCTCTCTGTTTAGCATGGTCTCATCTGTCTCTCTGTTTCGCATGGTCTCATCTGTCTCTCTGTTTAGCATGGTCTCATCGGTGTCTCTGTTTAGCATGGTCTCATCTGTCTCACTGTTTAGCATGGTCTGATCTGTCTCTCTGTTTAGCATGGTCTCTCTTTTTAGCATGGTCTCATCCGTCTCTCTGTTTAGCATGGTCTCATCTGTATCTCTGTTGAGCATGGTCTCATTTGTCTCTTTTTAGCATGGTCTCATCTGTCTCTCTGTTGAGCATGGTCTCATCTGTATCTCTGTTGAGCATGGTCTCATCCGTCTCTCTGTTTAGCATGGTCTCATGTCTCTGTTTAGCATGGTCTCATTTGTCTCTCTGTTTAGCATGGTCTCATCTGTCTATTTTTAGCATGGTCTCATTTGTCCCTTTTTAGCATGGTCTCATCTGTCTCTCTGTTTAGCATGGTCTCTCTGTTTAGCATGGTCTCATCTGTCTCCTTTTAGCATGGTCTCATTTGTCTCTTTTTTAGCATGGCCTCATCTGTCTCTCTGTTTAGCATGGTCTCATCTGTCTCTCTGTTGAGCATGGTCTCATCTGTATCTCTGTTTAGCATGGTCTCATCTGTCTCTCTGTTTAGCATGGTCTCATCTGTCTCTCTGTTTAGCATGGTCTCATTTGTCTCTCTGTTTAGCATGGTCTCTCTGTTTAGCATGGTCTCATCTGTCTCCTTTTAGCATGGTCTCATTTGTCTCTCTGTTTAGCATGGTCTCATCTGTCTCTCTGTTGAGCATGGTCTCATCTGTCTCTCTGTTGAGCATGGTCTCATCTGTCTCTCTGTTGAGCATGGTCTCATCTGTCTCTCTGTTTAGCATGGTCTCATCTGTCTCTCTGTTTAGCATGGTCTCATTTGTCTCTCTGTTTAGCATGGTCTCTCTGTTTAGCATGGTCTCATCTGTCTCTCTGTTGAGCATGGTCTCATCTGTCTCTCTGTTAGCATTATCTCATTTGTCTCTCTGTTGAGCATGGTCTCATCTGTCTCTCTGTTTAGCATGGTCTCATCTGTCTCTCTGTTTAGCATGGTCTCATCTGTCTCTCTGTTTAGCATTGTCTCATCTGTCTCTCTGTTTAGCATGGTTTCATCTGTCTCTCTGTTTAGCATGGTCTCATCTGTCTCTCTGTTGAGCATGGTCTCATCTGTCTCTCTATTGAGCATGGTCTCATCTGTCTCTCTGTTTAGCATGGTCTCATCTGTCTCTCTGTTTAGCATGGTCTCTCTGTTTAGCATGGTCTCTCTGTTTAGCATGGTCTCTCTGTTTAGCATGGTCTCATCTGTCTCTCTGTTTAGCATGGTCTCTTCTGTCTCTCTGTTTAGCATGGTCTCTTCTGTCTCTCTGTTTAGCATGGTCTCATCTGTCTCTCTGTTTAGCATGGTCTCTCTGTTTAGCATGGTCTCTTCTGTCTCTGTTTAGCATGGTCTCTCTGATTAGCATGGTCTCATCTGTCTCTCTGTTTAGCATGGTCTCATCTGTCTCTCTGTTGAGCATGGTCTCATCTGTCTCTCTGTTTAGCATGGTCTCATCTGTCTCTCTGTTTAGCATGGTCTCATCTGTCTATTTTTAGCAATGTCTCATTTGTCCCTTTTTAGCATGGTCTAATCTGTCTCTCTGTTTAGCATGGTCTCTCTTTTTAGCATGGTCTCATCCGTCTCTCTGTTTAGCATGGCCTCATCTGTCTCTCTGTTTAGCATGGTCTCATCTGTCTCTCTGTTGAGCATGGTCTCATCTGTATCTCTGTTGAGCATGGTCTCATCTGTCTCTCTGTTTAGCATGGTCTCATCTGTCTCTCTGTTCAGCATGGTCTCATCTGTCTCTCTGTTTAGCATTGTCTCATCTGTCTCTCTGTTTAGCATGGTCTCATCTGTCTCTCTGTTTAGCATGATCTCATCCGTCTCTCTGTTTAGCATGGTCTCATCTGTCTCTCTGTTTCGCATGGTCTCATCTGTCTCTCTGTTTAGCATGGTCTCATCTGTCTCTCTGTTTAGCATGGTCTCATCGGTGTCTCTGTTTAGCATGGTCTCATCTGTCTCACTGTTTAGCATGGTCTGATCTGTCTCTCTGTTTAGCATGGTCTCTCTTTTTAGCATGGTCTCATCCGTCTCTCTGTTTGGCATGGTCTCATCTGTCTCCTTTTAGCATGGTCTCATTTGTCTCTTTTTAGCATGGTCTCATCTGTCTCTCTTTTGAGCATGGTCTCATCTGTCTCCTTTTAGCATGGTCTCATTTGTCTCTTTTTAGCATGGTCTCATCTGTCTCTCTGTTGAGCATGGTCTCATCTGTATCTCTGTTGAGCATGGTCTCATCTGTCTCTCTGTTCAGCATGGTCTCATCTGTCTCTCTGTTTAGCATGGTCTCATCTGTCTCTCTGTTGAGCATGGTCTCATCTGTCTCTCTGTTGAGCATGGTCTCATCTGTCTCTCTGTTGAGCATGGTCTCATCTGTATCTCTGTTGAGCATGGTCTCATCTGTCTCTCTGTTTAGCATGGTCTAATCTGCCTCTCTGTTTAGCATGGTCTCATATGTTTCTGTTTAGCATGGTCTCATTTGTCTCTCTGTTTAGCATGGTCTCATCTGTCTATTTTTAGCATGGTCTCATTTGTCCCTTTTTAGCATGGTCTCATCTGTCTCTCTGTTTAGCATGGTCTCTCTGTTTAGCATGGTCTCATCTGTCTCCTTTTAGCATGGTCTCATTTGTCTCTTTTTAGCATGGCCTCATCTGTCTCTCTGTTTAGCATGGTCTCATCTGTCTCTCTGTTGAGCATGGTCTCATCTGTATCTCTGTTGAGCATGGTCTCATCTGTCTCTCTGTTTAGCATGGTCTCATCTGTCTCTCTGTTCAGCATGGTCTCATCTGTCTCTCTGTTTAGCATTGTCTCATCTGTCTCTCTGTTTAGCATGGTCTCATCTGTCTCTCTGTTTAGCATGGTCTCATCTGTCTCTCTGTTGAGCATGGTCTCATCTGTCTCTCTGTTGAGCATGGTCTCATCTGTCTCTCTGTTGAGCATGGTCTCATCTGTCTCTCTGTTGAGCATGGTCTCATCTGTCTCTCTGTTTAGCATGGTCTCATCTGTCTCTCTGTTTAGCATGGTCTCTTCTGTCTCTCTGTTTAGCATGGTCTCATCTGTCTCTCTGTTTAGCATGGTCTCTCTGTTTAGCATGGTCTCTTCTGTCTCTGTTTAGCATGGTCTCTCTGATTAGCATGGTCTCATCTGTCTCTCTGTTTAGCATGGTCTCTCTGTTTAGCATGGTCTCTTCTGTCTCTGTTTAGCATGGTCTCTCTGATTAGCATGGTCTCATCTGTCTCTCTGTTTAGCATGGTCTCATCTGTCTCTCTGTTGAGCATGGTCTCATCTGTCTCTCTGTTTAGCATGGTCTCATCTGTCTCTCTGTTTAGCATGGTCTCATCTGTCTATTTTTAGCAAGGTCTCATTTGTCCCTTTTTAGCATGGTCTAATCTGTCTCTCTGTTTAGCATGGTCTCTCTGTTTAGCATGGTCTCTTCTGTCTCTGTTTAGCATGGTCTCTCTGTTTAGCATGGTCTCTTCTGTCTCTGTTTAGCATGGTCTCTCTGATTAGCATGGTCTCATCTGTCTCTCTGTTTAGCATGGTCTCTCTGTTTAGCATGGTCTCTTCTGTCTCTGTTTAGCATGGTCTCTCTGATTAGCATGGTCTCATCTGTCTCTCTGTTTAGCATGGTCTCATCTGTCTCTCTGTTGAGCATGGTCTCATCTGTCTCTCTGAGCATGGTCTCATCTGTCTCTCTGTTTAGCATGGTCTCATCTGTCTATTTTTAGCAAGGTCTCATTTGTCCCTTTTTAGCATGGTCTAATCTGTCTCTCTGTTTAGCATGGTCTCATCGGTGTCTCTGTTTAGCATGGTCTCATCTGTCTCACTGTTTAGCATGGTCTGATCTGTCTCTCTGTTTAGCATGGTCTCTCTTTTTAGCATGGTCTCATCCGTCTCTCTGTTTGGCATGGTCTCATCTGTCTCTCTGTTTAGCATGGTCTCATCTGTCTCTCTGTTTAGCATGTTCTCATCCGTCTCTCTGTTTAGCATGGTCTCATCTGTCTCTCTGTTTCGCATGGTCTCATCTGTCTCTCTGTTTAGCATGGTCTCATCTGTCTCTCTGTTTAGCATGGTCTCATCGGTGTCTCTGTTTAGCATGGTCTCATCTGTCTCACTGTTTAGCATGGTCTCATCTGTCTCTCTGTTTAGCATGGTCTCTCTTTTTAGCATGGTCTCATCCGTCTCTCTGTTTGGCATGGTCTCATCTGTCTCCTTTTAGCATGGTCTCATTTGTCTCTTTTTAGCATGGTCTCATCTGTCTCTCTTTTGAGCATGGTCTCATCTGTCTCCTTTTAGCATGGTCTCATTTGTCTCTTTTTAGCATGGTCTCATCTGTCTCTCTGTTGAGCATGGTCTCATCTGTCTCTCTGTTGAGCATGGTCTCATCTGTCTCTCTGTTTAGCATGGTCTCATCTGTCTCTCTGTTTAGCATGGTCTCATCTGTCTCTCTGTTTAGCATGGTCTCATCGGTGTCTCTGTTTAGCATGGTCTCATCTGTCTCTCTGTTTGGCATGGTCTCATCTGTCTCTCTGTTTAGCATGGTCTCATCTGTCTCTCTGTTTAGCATGGTCTCTTCTGTCTCTGTTTAGCATGGTCTCTCTGATTAGCATGGTCTCATCTGTCTCTCTGTTTAGCATGGTCTCACCTGTCTCTCTGTTGAGCATGGTCTCATCTGTCTCTCTGTTTAGCATGGTCTCATCTGTCTATCTGTTTAGCATGGTCTCTCTGTTTAGCATGGTCTCTCTGTTTAGCATGGTCTCATCTGTCTCTCTGTTTGGCATCGTCTCATCTGTCTCTCTGTTTAGCATGGTCTCATCTGTCTCTCTGTTTAGCATGGTCTCATCTGTCTCTCTGTTTCGCATGGTCTCATCTTTCTCTCTGTTTCGCATGGTCTCATCTGTCTCTCTGTTTAGCATGGTCTCATCTGTCTCTCTGTTTAGCATGGTCTCATCTGTCTCTCTGTTTAGCATGGTCTCATCTGTCTCTCTGTTTAGCATGGTCTCATCTGTCTCTCTGTTTAGCATGGTCTCATCTGTCTCTCTGTTGAGCATGGTCTCATCTGTCTCTCTGTTTAGCATTGTCTCATCTGTCTCTCTGTTTAGCATGGTCTCATCTGTCTCTCTGTTTTACATCGTCTCATCTGTCTCTCTGTTTAGCATGGTCTAATCTGTCTCTCTGTTTAGCATGGTCTCATCATTCTCTGTTTAGCATGGTCTCATCTGTCTCTCTGTTTTGCATGGTCTCATCTGTCTCTTTGTTTAGCATGGTCTCATCGGTGTCTCTGTTTAGCATGGTCTCATCGGTGTCTCTTTTTGGCATGGTCTCTGTGTTTAGCATGTCACAGCCCTTTCCTCGCCGGTAACACATATTGAGTCACTTTCCTCTCTCCCTTTCAAATGATTATCTATTTAATAATGTTTACATTTATGTTGTCAGGTTATCAGGTTATGCTAACATATCCAGATAAATAGACCCATCCACAATAAACAGATTTTAATCTGGGACAAATTTTCTTATCCGTACCTGGAGAGTTTACATAGTGACCGCCTATCTGCTTGAATGACTTAAGCTGCTTAGTGTATTTTTCCAATTACCACGTGTGCATGATGAGGTGATTATCTAAGTAGCTAATTGCTCTGTACTTATACAGAAACTTCCCTGAATGAAAACACAGAATATCTCTCTCTCTCTCTCTCTCTGTGTGTCGAGTTCAGCTCTGTTGGGTCTACTCAGACGGAGAAGAGACCAGATGAGAAAAGGAGTGAATAGAGTTCTGAGTAGGCTGTAAGAGCACATATGTAGCACAGTATGAACCTTAAATCACAGATGTCTCCAAACCTATATCATTCACCCCCTCACATCCTATAATATCCACAACCTTCCCTCAGAGTGCTCCAACAGAGTGATGGGTGAATGAGGCAAGTAGCGGTGTCCTGGATGTTCTGTTTGCAACGAACGTGCCAGCGCTGCCCTTAGCGGGGTCCCCGGACCGTCATGGTGACCTTTCACCCTACTGAAAGGGACTCGTCTGTCACGACTTCCTCCGAAGTCGGCTCCTCTCCTTGTTCGGGCGGCATTCGGTGGTCGATGTCACCGGCTTACTAGCCATCGCCGCTCCATTTTTCATGTATGTTTTGTCTTGTTCCCTGCACACCTGGTTTTCATTCCCCAAAAATCTACACGTATTCATTCCTCTGTTTCCCATCATGTCTTTGTGTAAGATTGTTTGTGTTACGTATGTATTGTTGACGCGCCAGACCGGCTTGGTTTTTTCCGTGTTATTTTTTCACAAAGATGTTTTTTGTTAAACATCATTCTTGTCACTGTTTTGCGCGTTTTGCACTTTTGCCTAAATAAAGTGTGCGCCTGTTCACGAATCTCTGCTCTCCTGCACCTGACTTTGCTACCAGTACGCACATATCTGACAGAATCTGACAGACTCTGACTCCGCCCCCTTGTACACACAGGGATGGAGTTGTCTGAAAGTACAATATAGTGACATAGATTGTTTGAATGATGCTGTGAAATTCAATGAAATAACACTTGATTCAGAGTAGATTAATCAATCAGTAGAGAGGGTGACTGAGCACCTTGACCAAACCGACCCCGCACGTGCATCCGGGTGTGCCATCACGCTCATGTTGATTTTGTCTATCCCTACCAGACGCATACATGATACGCAGATTAAAATACAAAAACGAACTGTGAACCAACTATATTAATTTGGGGACAGGTTGAAACCCACATGAAACATTAATGGACATTTTGCTAGCCTGCTGTTGCTAGCTAATTTGCCCTTGGATAAAAACATTGGGTTGTTATTTTACCAGAAATGTATATGGTTCTTTTTTTGCTGGATCTTTGTAGAATTTTAAGTCACACAAAATCATGTGTTCTCTACTCCAACAATTAATCCACAGATAAAAGGGAAAACCTAGTTAGTTTTCTTTGATTAATAGCTCCTTTTCATCTTTCAATCACCCACATGTGTTAATATGTTTGTGAAAACCAATGAGAAGGTGGGAGAGGCGGGACTTGCAGCGCATCAAGCATCTGACCTGGCTATGCAGACACTCGCGAGCAGTTAGGATGAATTGATTGAATAACATGTACAGTATGTTTATTTTGTGACGTGGCCAGTCTAGTCCACATGGAAGACTGCATCATGCAGATCTAACAAATACATTGTTGGTCTCCTGAGTGCTGCAGCGGTCTAAGGCACTTCACCGCAGTGCTTGAGGCTATAGACCCGGGTTAGATCCCAGACTGTGTCACAACCGTCCGTGACCGGGAGTCCCATAGGGCAGTGCACAATTGGCCCAGCGTCGTCCGGGTTAGGGGAGGGTTTAGCCGGGGGGGGCTTTACTTGGCTCATCACGCTCTAGAGACTCCTTGTGGTGGCCGGGTGGCTGCAGGCGGACTTCGGTCGTCAGTTGAACAGAGTTTCCTTTGACACATTGGTGCAGGTGGCTTCCGGGTTAAGCGGGTGGGGGTTAAGAAGTACTGTTTAGCGGGTCATGTTTCAGAGGACACATGACTCAACCTTTGCCTCTCCCGAGTCCGTTGGGGAGTTGCAGTGATGAGACAAGATCGAAAAATACAAAAAATGAAGTAAAAAAAACATTTGTTTTCTGTAGGTTGCATCAATATAACAGGAAACAATCCTGAAAATAGTTTTTAAAGGGGGCTGAAATGACTCATTTTGCCATGGTTTCAATCCTCCTCATTAGGAAATGCGACTGAGAATGAGATTTGGGTCACGGAGGCGTGCTTCGATGTCTCTTGTGTGTGTATTCGCACGTGCGAAGCGTTTGTACATTCACTCTGCCAAAAGAGTACACAGTTAGTCACTCACTTCTAGGTAACTTGAAAATGTCTAAACAGGTATTGTGTATGGAAGTAGCAAGCTAGCCAACTTCTTTCACGAGTTAACTTCAGCGCCTGTATGCGATTGTGGCAAAGTTGGTTTGACTTTGGATAGCCTATCTGTGGGGTTAGTTAGGGACCGTCAATAAAATACACAATTTAAATGGGACAATATTTTAATGTTGTACACCTTTTAGTTTTGTCATTAAATGCTTTCAATATATTGTATATGAATTTCTACGATTTATTGTTGATTTTAGGTTTTTAAGTCGTTGAAATTTGGAGATATTGAATCTCCAAATTGGGACAATTTTTGTCCATTGTCCCATGTACATTGTGCATTTTCCTGATGGTACTTAGCTACTGCCATAGGGATATCCAAAGTCAAACCAAATTTACCACGGTCAGTGTGCGTTCCACACCCTCATGTTGGGCATTACAATCGAGTAGCCTTTAGCTGCACTATGAATTGGTGATTACTTGTGAATTGGTGATTACGAATTGGTGATTACTTGGGAATTAGTGATTACGAATTGGTGATTATTTGTGAGATGTAAGATTCCTTACATCTCACAAATATCTGTTTTGAGCTTCATAACCAAAATGATCCTTTTTACACTTTGTAGTACATTTTCTAGAATACAATAAATGAATAAATGTTTCTGACTTATATCGATTGCACAGGTCGTTTTCAAACAGAGAAATTGGTTTTTCGATTGTGGCTCTTTAACTTTCATCTTTGTTTTTTCTCTCTCTCTGTTACAATTTCCTTTTCCTTTCAGATGTACAAAAACAAACTGAAATATGATGAAATACAACATCTCTATTTAATAACTTACACTTTTTCGCCATTTGCATTTTATCAAATACGTCATGACTGACATTCTCATCCGACTTGAGTGAAAATATCAAAGCAAACAAACTTTCAACCCATTCTTATCTGTTTACCCTGTTTATTTCAAAGGCTGCTAAAGGTCGCATTCTACAAAAGCAGAAGGGCACAAGGAGATTGTATGGGAGATATGTTAATGGAAGAAAACAAGAAGTGAAAGATGCAGATCGTTTACTATTTATCATTTCCCTTCACCACAAATGTTCCTAATTTCGGATCCAATCATTGTCACATCCTTCCGTCTCCAAATAAGACACACTGAAAAAGAACACAAGTAAGGGTAGCAGGTGTACTGTATCTTTTGTTTCTGTGACATTACTATTACTATTCAAAGTCAGCTCATGTAGGTTTTATCAACTATTGTTGCTCTGGCCACCTGGGTTTTCTCTATCTACCGTTCACTTTCTGGGAGGGAGGTTGGGAGTAGATTCTAATGGTACAACAAAGCCAACAGTCATTGCTCTTGATTCCAGAGTAGACATCGTCTGAATCAGTAACCGTCTACGTCCTGTGACTTTCAGTTCTCAGAAGGGACTGAGATGCAGGATATCAGTATGCTGAGGATTCCTGTGGTTCTCCACAGGGCTCTGATGTCCCTGCTTTGAGGCCCTTTCAAAGGACCAATCCCCAGACACCAACTCATACAGGCATTTAGAAACCCACTACCAAGCGTAGAAGTTATCAACTCTTCTAATGAATTTGAAAAATTCTGTCTCAATTTGAAGACATAAGGCCCGACTGAATGAACCCTACAGAATCACCGGGTCAGCTTAAAACAGTAGCTGAAATGCCTGCCCATTTCCAAAAATGATATATTTCCACCTATAAATGTCCCGCTTTACAGGTGTGGGAGCATAATTTGATCACTTTTTTGTTGAGGCAAATTTTCCTGCACTGCAGGAAATATAGATGAGCTAAATTCAAAGAACACTTGCACCAACACATGGTTATGTTAACAGTTTCCACTTTAATGTAGTCTAATTTTGGCCAGATAATAGCTTAACCACAGATCAAGCAACGTTATGGACTAATGTTAAATTCCTGTTGCTGCAAGATCTTTTTGCTGTGACAATACTGGTCAGATTAAGATCCTATATCTGTATATGCTTTCACAGCAAATATTTGGACAACCTGTAGTAGTGAATCATGGAGCATTCTGCCTCAGTGCATGTTTGCTGCTGGGGCTGGGAGTGCTACGGCAGCTTGTCCACTGCCGTGAGTCTCTATGTTGAGGTTGTACTGTTTTGATTCAGTGTCGTCTCAATTAAGCGCTGTGTGAAAGATTAGTCGTGACGGCTAGAGAGAGACTCAAGTCCCTGGCCTTTGAAATGAAAATGTAAAACCTCAGTGTAAAATATCTTCTATAAAGCTCTGTGGTGAGTGATACAGTACACAGCCACAGCCTTGAGAAGCCTGGATGTAAAATCACCAGAGGAAAACGAACATGGGTTGGAGTCTCTGACCTTGATGTGGGACTGTGGAGTGAGCAGAGGAGATCAAAATCACAGTGTCCTATATTTTCACAGTGTCCTGTATAACTTCTCTGAAAACCTTCAGTTGGGATTGATACAGTAGCCACAGAGTCAATATTACAAACGATTACACCCTTTTAACCTCACACACAAAATGTTTCTGGTTCCTCTGATACCCACAGTAACCTGGCAGTGTCCACCACTGAGACAGAGGCATAGTGGCTGAGTTATGTGTCTGCTCTGCGCTCAGCTCCGATTGATTTAAACCCAGGATCCTGTTAATCAGACGGAATGGGGAGCCACTGTTTCTCAGATGTGTCACATTCATGGGCCTTATTCATAAGAAGGCAGCTACACAGGGCAGAGAATCCATCACCCAACATTGCCACCCCCAGGGCATCAGAGTGGACTGTGGGGTGCACGGCTTCTATCAGGAGATTCCCATCATTCTCCTGAAATGGGCCGCGTTCTTTTGCTCAGCCCCGACACATAATCACCACTCTAAAGCTCCTTCTGCCATCACCATCGCTTCTTGACATTCACCACTTTAGTGGCACCATACAGATGATCCCTCCAGCCACTTAATATTCAAGAAAAGAGAGAGACAAGGGAGAGGGACCATGGCAATATCATGAGTAGGCTACAGTAAGATGGCTATTTGTGTATTGTGTTTAAAATCTGAATTTTTTTTATATAATCAATGGCCAGACTTTGGGGTGTTTTGGAACACAATGCATCCCTTTGATTATCGTTTCTGAAGTACACACATCAAGCTACAGTTGCTGTAATTAATCTACACTTGGCACCACTTACAGAGTCTGAGCCAATGCTGCTAAGGGGCTCATTTGGGAGAGTCAGGGGAAACAGTCATGGATAATGACACTCCTTAAACTCCAGTCTACACAGAGTGCTGTTTGCTTGCCCTTTAACACCTCCACTGACATGCACAGTATACAAATGAGATGACATCTCCCACGTGGCCACTCTCAAAGGTTAGAGACTGCACACCGCATGGCAGATGAGGCCTCTTAATGAGCAATAGAAACCCATTTGATTAGTTTGGCTGAATTAGACCCAACTCAGCTATCCCATGTGCAAATACAAAAAGACTCATGGGTCAGTGGTAACAACGTGAGGTTTAATTAGAGCTGGGTGGAAAGACCACACCTTAGCAATTAGGCACACTCATGTGAGTGGATATGTACACAGACACCAAGAGCTGAAGAACTGAAGAACTGAAAGACTCAGATTATGTGCCTTTATCACTTGAACTTGGTTTGAAAATTAAACAAGTCTGTTATACTGAATTGTTTAAAGGTAGACACAGCGATATGACGTAGATTCAGAAAGTAAACAGGTCAATTTCCACAACTAAGAGCGTTGAAGCGCGAGGCTCAACTTCTCAGCTGTTTTGGTGACCTGGCTACCACGCTGTTAACAGCATGAAGCTAACCAGTGCACATGCACAGATAATGTGTCTGACCGTGTGAGAGCAAAGTGTTGCATCTCGCCCATTTCAATATCTCCAGTAATTTAGCTGAGTCTACTTTTAAAGTGTACAAAACTTGTTGATAGTGTTAGAACAAAGTGTTTTGTCCGTGCTGTACACTTTCTCCATGTTCCCCACCAATACCCTGTCAGAGAAATGTCCAGGATCTTCTTTAACATTTGAAGTCTAATGATGAATTTAAGACACAATGACATTGATCCACTTTGATGTTATAAGCAATATAGTCTTGTGAGCATAATCTATTTGATTGAATTTGATTAGCAAGTGTTTGGCCCGCAGCATTTTTAAAGGAGATGATAACAGGGAAAAGGAAGCTGCCTACAACTGAACACCAGCCAACCCCTGCTGTTTCTCTCTTAGTGTCCATGGATTCACTTGACCCAAGATGGCTGCCACCAGTGTTGTAGTACTCGAGAACGAGTCCTGTCTCGAGACCAGATATTGAGTGCCTTGGTCTTGTCTCTGTGTCGGATACGATTGCTCAGTTTGGCCAAGCGGCCAGCTCTAGGAAGAGTCTTAGTGTCACGACTTCCACCGAAGTCGGTTCCTCTCCTTGTTCGGGCGGCGTTCGGCGGGCGATGTCACCGGCTTTCTATCCATCGCCGATCCACCTTTCATTTTTCCATTTGTCTTGTCTTGTTTTCCTACACACCTGGTTTAATTTCCCTCAGTATTAGACGTATATATAACCCTCTGTTCCCCCCCATGTCCTTGTGTGGAATTGTTTGTTGTTTCGTGTATGTGCACGCTAGACTGGTTTGCGCTGGGTTATGTCAACCCATATTGTGTTTAGAGTTCTTAGTTCCTGTGTGTTTTGTTCGCCGAAATAAAAGGCTCCTTTGGCTAACCAACTTCTGCTCTCCTGCGTGTGACTCCCTTACAGCCAGTTACACATACCTAACACTTAATGGTTCCAAACTTCTTCTTTTTAAGAATGACAGAGGCCACTGTGTTCTTGGGGACCTAAAATTCTGCAGACATTTTTTTGTACCCTTCTCCAGATCTGTGTCTCGACACAATCCTGTCTCGGAGCTCTACGGACAACTCCTTCGACCTCATGGCTTGGTTTTTGCTCTGAAATGCACTGTCAACTGTAGGACCTTATATAAACAGGTGTGTGCCTTTCCAAATCATGTCCAAACAATTGAATTTGCCACAGGTGGACTCCAATCAAGTTGTTGAAACATCTCAAGGATGATCAATGAAAACAAATGTCCTTGAGCTCAATTTCGAAGTCTCATAGCAACGGGTCTGAATACTAATGTAAATCAGATATTTCTGTTTTTTTTTTAAATACATTTACAAAAATGTAAAAACCTGTTTTCACTTTGTCATTATGGGGTATTGTGTGAGGACTGCTGATGATTTTTATTTAAAAAATTATCCATTTTAGAATAAGGCTGTAATGTAACAAAATGTGGAAAAGGTCAAGGGGTGTGAATACTTTCCGAAGGCACTGTACACTCCTTTCTTGAAACATGAATATCATAACAGCCTTTATATCTATTATAGACATATTTATACAGTAGATAACCAATAGGCCTTCAGTGTGGGACAGGTTCATAATTCTGAAAGGACAGCAACCGTAATTCCAGCGCACTCATGTAGGAGAGGGCACTTTTGGGTCCAGTGGTGTCTTGGAGGGTATATGCAGGTATAAACCGTATATCCACTTTTTCATTCAGTGGGAATTGCTTATACTCATTCCTTAATCCCTACTGATGCATAACTAAGTAGTGTAGTGGAGGCCTACGACTTATCAATTATGTAGTACAATGGAGAAATCATGCACAAAGTAGCCCACACAATCGCAAAGCAGGTGAAATATATTCACATGCAAGCAGCACACACAGCCTAGTTTCAGTGGAATATCCTCTGCAGACAGCAAGTGTGTGCAGCTCTCAACTGGTTTTGTCATGGAGCAGCTCACAGAAGAATGACATAGGTAGACTGTAGGGTAGGGAAGACGTTTCAACTAAGGCAACAATGGGTATGCAAACCAGTGTTGTTTAGTAGGCCATTCGTGACGAACACAGGTAGCCTAGTGGTTAGAGCCCTGGGCCAGTAACTTGAAGGTTGCTGGATTGGTTTCCTAAAATGACAGGGTAAAAGAAAATGTGTTGTTCTGCCCCTGAACAAGGCAGTTAACCCACTGTTCATCAGGTGCTGAAAAGGTGGATGTTGATTAAGGCAGCCCCCTGCACCTCTCTGATTCAGAGGGGTTGGGTTAAATGCAGAAGACACATTTCAGTTGAACACATTTAGTTGGACAACTGACTAGCTATCCCCCTTTCAATTGTCATCATGGGCCTGGGTGGACAGAGGCCAGGCCCTGACAGTCCAACCCAATCAGATAGATGTGCTTTAAGCATTGTTGCCGACTTAGACCATCAAATTTGTGTATATTTTCTTAGAAAAAAAAGTGTGATTTTGAGAGGGACAAAAACATTTCATGTTTGGCACACAAAGTAACCAGTGACCTAAAGTTTAAAGTGAAACTGACAGCATTTTAACTACTTAAACAGACAATCATAATATTAGTCAAAAATATCAAATACCCAGTTTATGCTATAAAACTAACTTTATAAAAGGTTTTAAAAATAGTTTCTAATTAACTCATTGTTCCATTACGTACACTAAGGCATTGTTGTTAGAATAGGTGGATGCAGTTCATTGTATGATTAATATAATTCACCAATACATTTCTTGGTAGGTTCAGGTTGTAAATCACAGCTGGTCTGGTACATTGTTTGCTGCCTCCATTCTGGATGCACTGTTTCAATGACTCAGTATTCTGGACAAAAACTGACTAATGTAATTAAGGCTGGGAATGTCAATACAATCAAACTAGGAAGGGCATGCATCACAAGCCAGTCATAACGTGGCTAATAGGCTAGCGTATCTATTTATGTAGCAAGCTAACAGTATCTAGATAGCTAGCTAGCTGCTAGGAGGTTGTCATGTCATGCCATTGGAGGAGTGGGTGAGTGACTGACTGTTTTTCGGTAGCTATACACAGCTAGAGATGCAGGTGTCATTTGGTTATCTAGCAAGAACTTGAACAACTGTTATACAGTTAGCCTATCTCTTGTGTTTGCAAATTCACTCTGGCTATCTACTCCAATTTCAGAGCACTCTCGTCTGAGTGTTTCAGAGCACAGACCAACTTATGAATTTACGAACGCACAACACCTGCTGAATATGACTGGTATCAGTAAACATAGGCAACGAGGTAATAGCTGGTCAAGAAAGCTCTAGATAACATGTAAACAGCCTAACCAGCTCTACTACGGCGAGTAAAATGGTCAGAGTGAGATGTTCTCTCATTTGTGTCTGGAAGTAGCTAGCTAGCAAGCTAGCCAACTTTAGCCAGTTAACTTCGGTGCTTGGTTGGGACAAGCATGCATTGGCAGGCAATCTGCAGAAGGACGAGGAGGCTACAATTGTTAGTTGTTGATCTTGTTGTTATTGATGTGCATAACTGAGGGAGAGAGAGCTTACCTTTTCATGGTTGTTTGATCAACAGGACTGTAAAGTTCCCAAATGTAAGAGGACTCCCGTGGTATTTACATATTTGCAGAAATCCATTCAGGTGTATTTTGTGACTTTTGGCAAATGTGTTCTAGTGATCTGAAGTCTCACTGTTGTTACTGCCTGTAAACACACAGTCCCGTTTAAAGTGAATGATGGCTGTCCCATAAGGCAAATGGCTTGTTTGTATAAAGGTCTACTGTAGCTCTGATTGGCTATAGCGCACCGGTCTGTGTAGACTCCAGTCCTGGAGAAGACAGATGTTTTTATTCAGTTTTATTTACTGCAGTGTCTACTAATTGTCTAAATGCACGGCTGCATTCCAACTCTATTTTGCTATAGAATTTCCACAAATGCCTAAGTATACGTAATTCCCAAACATTCTAAGAATTTATGAAAACATGAAAATGTCCATATCTGGTCTCTTGTTATTAATTCAAAATGTGATTGGTTGACTCCACTGTCACTCCAAAATGTTGCACTAATACAGTTGAATGCCAGATGCCTTTATCTAGCTTCTGATGGCCTAGGTAATGTTGGACTTTGCTATCTAGATTTATCTCCCCAGAGGCCAGCAAAGAAAAACCATGATTGGATATTGTTTTTTATCTTCAGTGTTAACCCTTTCCTTTCCAACAAAAACTGACCAGATTAAATCAGAACATAATTGAAAAAAATAAAATAAAATAATATAAAATGTTATTTGTCACATACACATGGTTAGCAGATGTTAGTACGAGTGTAGCGAAATGCTTGTGCTTCTAGTTCCGTCAATGCAGTAATAACCAACAAGTAATCTAGCTAACAATTCCAAAACTACTACCTTATAGACACAAGTGTAAGGGGATAAAGAATATGTACATAAAGATATATGAATGAGTGATGGTACAGAGCGGCATAGGCAAGATACAGTAGATGGTATTGAGTGCAGTATATACATATGAGAAGAGTATGTAAACAAAGTGGCATAGTTAAAGTGGCTAGTGATACATGTATTACATAAGGATGCAGTAGATGATATAGAGTACAGTATATACGTATACATATGAGATGAATAATGTAGGGTATGTAAACATTATATTAGGTAGCATTGTTTAAAGTGGCTAGTGATATATTTTACATCAATTCCCATCAATTCCCATTATTAAAGTGGCTGGAGTTGAGTCAGTGTGTTGGCAGCAGCCACTCAATGTTAGTGGTGGCTGTTTAACAGTCTGATGGCCTTGAGATAGAAGCTGTTTTTCAGTCTCTCGGTCCCAGCTGTGATGCACCTGTACTGACCTCGCCTTCTGCATGATAGCGGGGTGAACAGGCAGTGGCTCGGGTGGTTGCTGTCCTTGATGATCTTTATGGCCTTCCTGTGACATCGGGTGGTGTAGGTGTCCTGGAGGGCAGGTAGTTTGCCCCAGGTGATGCGTTGTGCAGACCTCACAACCTTCTGGAGAGCCTTACGGTTGTGGGCGGAGAAGTTGCCGTACCAGGCGGTGATACAGCCCGACAGGATGCTCTCGATTGTGCATCTGTAGAAGTTTGTGAGTGCTTTTGGTGACAAGCTGAATTTCTTCAGCCTCCTGAGGTTGAAGAGGCGCTGCTGCGCCTTCTTCACAATGCTGTCTGTGTGGGTGGACCAATTCAGTTTGTCTGTGATGTGTACGCCGAGGAACTTAAAACTTACTACCCTCTCCACTACTGTTCCATCGATGTGGATAGGGGGGTGTTCCCTCTGCTGTTTCCTGAAGTCCACAATCATCTCCTTAGTTTTGTTGACGTTGAGTGTGAGGTTATTTTCGAGGGCCCTCACCTCCTCCCTGTAGGCCGTCTCGTCGTTGTTGGTAATCAAGCCTACCACTGTTGTGTCGTCCGCAAACTTGATGATTGAGTTGGAGGCGTGCGTGGCCACGCAGTCGTGGGTGAACAGGGAGTACAGGAGAGGGCTCAGAACGCACCCTTGTGGGGCCCCAGTGTTGAGGATCAGCGGGGTGGAGATCTTGTTGCCTACCTTCACCACCTGGGCGCGGCCCGTCAGGAAGTCCAGTACCCAGTTGCACAGGGCGGGGTCGAGACCCAGGGTCTCGAGCTTGATGACGAGCTTGGAGGGCACTATGGTGTTAAATGCCGAGCTGTAGTCGATGAACAGCATTCTCACATAGGTATTCCTCTTGTCCAGATGGGTTAGGGCAGTGTGCAGTGTGGTTGAGATTGCATCGTCTGTGGACCTATTTGGGCGGTAAGCAAATTGGAGTGGGTCTAGGGTGTCAGGTAGGGTGGAGGTGATATGGTCCTTGACTAGTCTCTCAAAGCACTTCATGATGACGGAAGTGAGTGCTACGGGGCGGTAGTCGTTTAGCTCAGCTACCTTAGCTTTCTTGGGAACAGGAACAATGGTGGCCCTCTTGAAGCATGTGGGAACAACAGACTTGGATAGGGATTGATTGAATATGTCCGTAAACACACCAGCCAGCTGGTCTGCGCATGCTCTGAGGGCACGACTGGGGATGCCGTCTGGGCCTGCAGCCTTGCGAGGGTTGACACGTTTAAATGTTTTCCTCACGTCGGCTGCAGTGAAGGAGAGTCCGCATGTTTTAGTTGCAGGCCGTGTCAGTGGCACTGTATTGTCCTCAAAGCGGGCAAAAAAGTTATTTAGTCTGCCTGGGAGCAAGGCATCCTGGTCCGTGACAGTGCTGGTTTTCTTTTTGTAATCCGTGATTGACTGTAGACCCTGCCACATACCTCTTGTGTCTGAGCCGTTGAATTGAGATTCTACTTTGTCTCTATACTGACGCTTAGCTTGTTTGACTGCCTTGCGGAGGGAATAGTTCCACTGTTTGTATTCGGTCATGTTTCCAGTCACCTTGCCCTGATTAAAAGCAGTGGTTCGCGCCTTTCAGTTTCAAGCGAATGCTGCCATCAATCCACGGTTTCTGGTTTGGGAATGTTTTCATCGTTGCTATGGGAACGACATCTTCAACGCACATTCTAATGAACTCGCACACCGAATCAGCGTATTCGTCAATGTTGACGTCTGACGCAATACGGAACATATCCCAGTCCACGTGATGGAAGCAGTCTTGGAGTGTGGAATCAGATTGGTTGGACCAGCATTGAACAGACCTCAGCGTGGGAGCTTCTTGTTTTAGTTTCTGTCTGTAGGCAGGGATCAACAAAATGGAGTCATGGTCAGCTTTTATATAATTATATAATTATCATTGTTATGATATTATTCTAATCATTATTTTATAAATCCTTAGCCCTCTCTGAAGGTGTAGAAGGCCCATTGTCCCCCCCCCCCCCCCCCGGTCTTGACTCGGACTCGATTTGCTCCGGTCGTGGTCTTGAATCAGTCTCGCTTTAGGTGGTCTTGAACACAACACTGGCTGCCACTGCCTTCTCAGTTGCTGTCCCCGCCAGTCAAATGATTTGGGGAAGTAAGACACTGGTGCTAATTGCCTGTAACGTAATGTTGACAGTGGTTGTTGTCATCTTGCTGTAGATACTGGGAAATGGTGGTGCAAAGAAAGTTAATTGACGATGTGTGTGTGTGTGTTGGCAGCAGCTGAGGGAGGCTAGATATATGCGCCCTCTGGTCCCCTCTCTGCCAGCTGTGCCTCGTCACACCATCCCTGGGTCCCTGCCACCCCACCAGGCTGCCCTGACCCCTGCCACACATTCTATCCACACTGCTAAACAGTCACACTGCCACACACACTCGCTCTGTGTGACTAACTGGGACTGCTGAGGGAGTAAACCACACATTAACTACTGTTTCTAGGTCACATCTATCCTAGTGTACAAACTGGATGACACTTCCCCTCTAACTGTATATTTACATGCCACCCACTGGTCCTCTTTGAAACAAACTTGCCCCAATGCAACCTTGTTAGTGGAATTGACCAAATAAATACAAGATGTTTAATGTTTGCGTGTAAGGGCAACATTAGGATCTGAATACGCAGTCTGTTTGAACATGTGGTAATACGCTATGGTGATCTGTGTGTCAGGTGCAGCACTTTTGACAGAGAATAACAGTTGACTGAACCTTTAACTCTACTCTCCTATTACTAAGGATGACCAACCTCTATTGTCTTAAAGCCTTGTAATTTGGATCATCTACATGTGTTAAACCTGTCTGGTGATGTGTTTGAACATTGCATAGAGAAGACATACATTGAGTGTTCAAAACATTAGGAACACCTGCTCTTTCCATGACATAGACTGACCAGGTGAATCCAGGTGAAAGCTCTGATCCCTTATTGATGTCACTTGTTAAATCCACTTCAATCAGTGTAGATGAAGGGGAGGAGACAGGTAAAAGAAGGATTTTTAAACATTGAGACAATCGAGACATTGCGTGTATCTGTATGCCATTCAGAGGGAAATTGGGCAAGACAAAATATTTAAGTGCCTTTAAACGGGGTATGGTAGTAGGTGCCAGGCACACTGGTTTGCGTCAAGAACTGCAAAGCTGCTGGGTTTTTCACATTCAACAGTTTCCGTGTGTATCAAGGATGGTCCACCACCCAAAGGACATCCAGCCAAATTGACACAACCGTGGGAAGTATTGGAGTCAACACGATCCAGCGTCCCTGTGGAATGCTCTTGTACCTTGTAGAGTCCATGCCCCAGCGAACTGAGGCTGTTCTGAGGGCTAAAGGGGGGTGCAACACAATATTAGGAAGGTGTCCCTAATGTTTGGTATACTCAGTGTACATAGCTTACATTTCAGTCATTTAGTAGATACTCTTATCCAGAGCGACTTACAGGAGCAATTAGGGTTAAGTGCCTTGCTCAAGGGCACATTGACATATTTCACCTAGTCAGCTCAGGGATTCAAACCATCAGCCTTTCGGTTACTGGCCCAACCTCTTAACCGCTAGGCTACCACCCAGCCCACATATTCTAATAGGTGTGATATCATCTCATTTTGACTTGATCGTTGTGTATACTGTATGTACGTAAGTAGATCATGTCCTATTACCACTGAGTATTAAAACACATAAGAAACACAGGCTTATCAGTAAACTTACTGCTGGGGTCTGATATACCACGAGGAAGTAAAGTCTGTTTAATAAAATAACATTAATTTCCTCCATAAAATGTGGCACTGATATCCCTGGCTTTATCCCTGCCAGTTATTTTGGCATGTGTGGAATGGTGGGTCCTGTCAGCTTGTGAGTGTTCTCGGCAGAGGCTGTCTCAGGGCACAGGTCTGACCCTGTCTTCTGTCCGAGACCCACGGCCGGGGAAGAGAATGATCGATGATTTGTCCAGACTACGCTGCGTCACGGCACGGCAGAGGCGTCCAGCTGGCCTTGTTCCACGGACGCAGTCTTGTCACGGACACACAGACAGCGTACAGCAACGTCACCCCTCTCACACCCTGTGCTGACAGCCTATTGTTCAAACGGTGAGGAAAACTTCCACATTTTGGAAATCGAGGTTTACTGTTTCAGATTCAGATTCTGAGTGTTTAATAGTCACACGTATAGGATTGCAGGTGTGATTGCAGGGTACAGTGAAAATCTTAAGCTCTGAGCTCTAACACACAGGACTAAGTTAAATAAAATAATGAAACTAATGAAAATGGTAAAACAACAACAATAGAAATAGAAATAGCACTATATACAGTACCGGTCAGAAGTTTTAGAACACCTACTCATTCATGGGTTTTTCTTCATTTTTACTATTTTCTACATTGTAGAATCATAGTGAAGACAGCAAAACTATGAAATAACACATATGGAATCATGTAGTAACCAAACAAGTGTTAAACAAATCAAAATATATTTTATATTTGAGATTCTTCAACTAGCCACTCTTTTGCCTTCATGACAGCTGTGCACACTCTTGGCATTCTCTCAACTAGCTTCACCTGGAATGCTTTTCCAACAGACTTGAAGGAGTTCCCACATATGCTGAGCATTTGTTGACTGCTTTTCCTTCACTCTGCGGTCCGACTCATCCCAAACCATCTCAATTTGGTTGGGGTCAGGGATTGTGGAGGCCAGGTCATCTGATGCAGCACTCCATCACTCTCCTTCTTGGTAAAATAGCCCTTACACAGCCTGGAGGTGTGTTGGGTCATTGTCCTGTTGAAAAACAAATGATAGTGCCACTAAGCCAAATCAGAAGGGAAGGCATATCGGTGCAGAATGCTGTGGTAGCCATGCTGGTTAAGTGTGCCTTGAATTCTAAATGAATCACTGACAGTGTCACCAGCATAGCACCCCCACACCATAACATCTCCTCCTCCTCCATGCTTTACATTGGGAACTACACATGTGGAGATCATCCGTTCACCTACACCACATCTTATAAAGACACGGCGGTTGGAACCAAAAATCTCCAATTTGGACTCCAGACCAAAAGACAAATTTCCACCGGTCTAATGTCCATTGCTCGTGTTTCTTGGCCCAAGCAAGTCTCTCTTCTTCTTATTGGTGTCCTTTAGTAGTTGTTTCTTTACAGCAATTAGACCAGGAAGGCCTGATTCACAGTCTTCTCTGAACAGTTGATGTTGAGATGTGTCTGTTACTGGAACTATGTGAAGCATTTATTTGGGCTGCAATTTCTGAGGCTGGTTACTCTAACAAACTCATTTATTTATTTCACCTTTATTTAACCAGGTAGGCTGGTTGAGAACAAGTTCTCATTTGTAACTGCAACCTGGCAGTAAGAGTCTCCAGCTTCAGAGATTTTTGCAGTTCGTTCCAGTTATTGGCAGCAGAGAACTGGAAGGAGAGGTGGCCAAAGGAAGAATTGGCTTTGGGGGTGACCAGTGACCAGAGATATACCTGCTGGAGAGCGTGCTACGGGTGGGTGCTGCTATGGTGACCAGTGAGCTGAGATAAGGAGGGGCTTTACCTAGCAGAGACTTGTAGATGACCTGGAGCCAATGGGTTTGGCGATGAGTATGAAGTGAGGGCCAGCCAACGAGAGCATACAGTTCGCAGTGGTGGGTAGTATATGGGGCTCTGGTGACATCAGCCTGTCCCCAAGGGCCCTCACAGTGTTCTACAGGAGCACCATTGAGAGCATACTTTCAGGTTGCATCACAGCTTGGTATGGCAATCCTCTGCAGCAGAGGTAACTCTGCCCCCCCGCCACCCCCCACCACCACCTACCTTGTCACAACACAACCGATTGGCTCAAATGCATTAAGAAGTTAATTGTAATGCATTCCAGGTGACTACCCCATGAAGCTGGTTGAGAGAATGCCAAGAGTGTGCAAAGCTGTCATCAAGGCAAAGAGCAGCTAGTTGAAGAATCTCAAATATAAAATATATTTTGATTTGTTTAACACTTTTTGGTTACTACATGATTCCATATGTGTTATTTCATAGTTTTGATGTCTTCACTATTATTCAAAAATGTAGAAAATAGTAAAAATGAAGAAAAACCCTTGAATGAGGAGGTGTGTCTAAACTTTTGACCGGTAGTGTGCATCATTACAGCTGTAGCAGTGATGAATAAATAAATGTCCATGGGGGGGGGGGGGGGGGGGGGGGGGGGGGGGGCAGAGTAAAGACTGTTGAGGGGCGGCAGGAACCAAGTGAAATAAAAACAATAACAATTATAATTTAAAAGAATCTATAATATACATATTAACAACTGCAACATTGATGAATATCGTTGGGGTGCGGGCAGAGTAAAAGTCCGGTGGGGGTGGGGGGGTGGGGGGGGGGTCCATAGGGGGAGTAGTGGGGAGCAGGTAGCTGACTGGTGGTAGCTGTTTAGTAGCCTGATGGTCTGATGGTAGAAACTATTGGCCAGTCTTCCAGTTTTTGCCATGATGCTCCTGTACTGCCCCACGTCTGAGTGATTGAAACAGGGAGAACAGGGCATGGCTTGGGTGGCTGCAGTCCCATATGATCTTCTGGCCTTCCTGTGACACCTGGTGTTATAGGTGTCCTATAGGGCAGGTTATGTGCTACCAATGGTGCATTCGGCTGCACATATCATCCTCTGAAGCGTCTTGCGGTCCACGGCAGTGGAGTTGCCATACTAGGCTGTGATGCAGCCTGAAAGTATGCTCTCAATGGTGCTCCTGTAGAACACTGTGAGGGCCCTTGGGGGCAGGCTGAATTTCTTCAGCATCCTGAGGTTGAAGAGTGGCTGTCGTGCCTTCTTCGCCATGGTGTCCGTGTGGTTAGACCATTTCAGCTTCTCTGAGACGCTGAGGAATTTAAAGTTATTGACCGTCTCCACGGCAGACCTGTTGATGAGGATAGGGGTGTGTCTAGCCTGGTTCCTCCTGAAGTCCACAATCAGCTCCTTTATTTGGCTAACACTGAGGGAGAGGTTGTTTACCTGGCACAACGCTGTCAGAGTGCATACCTCCTCCCTGTAGGCTGTCTCTTCGCTGTTGCTAATCAGCAAACTTGATGATGGAGTTGTAACTGTGTGAGGCCACGCAGTAGTGGGTATACAGGGAGTACAGGAGGGGACTGAGGAGGCACCCTTGTGGGGCCCCTGTGTTGAGAATCAGTGTTGAGGAGGTAATGTTGCCTACCTTCACCACCTGGGGACGGCCTGTCAGGAAGTCCATGATCCAGTTGCATAGGGAGGAGTTTAGATACAGGGCCGTGGGGCACTATGGTATTGAAGGCCGAGCTGTAGTCGATGAGCAGAATCCTCACATATGCATTCCTTTTGTCCAAGTGGGTAAGGGAAGTGTGCAGTGCAATAGTGATTGCCTCATCCGTGGATCTGTCAGGAGAGTAGGCGAATTGGAGAGAGTTGAGTGTGTCGTTTAAGGAGCAGGTGATATGATTTTTTGGCTAGCCTCTTGAAGCACTTCATGATGACAGAAGTGAGTGCTACTGGTCGGTAGTTTTTCAGTTCAGTTACTTTCCCTTTCTTGGGCACGGGGATGATAGTGAGAGATTGAAAATGTCAGAGAACCCAACAGCCCAGTCTGCACATGCTCTGAGGGCACGGCTACGGATGCTGTCTTAGGAGCCCCTGTAACATATGCCTTGTGTCCCCCCCTGAATTTTTCCTCCACTTTGCCACTATACTTGTGTTTCACCATCTTGATCAATCTGCGTAGGTTGTATTTGTACTGTTTAACCAAACTATTGACCCCAGTCACATTGCCCTGTCTATAAGCAGCATCTCTCTCCTTCAGTTTTCCTATAAGGCTCCTATCAATCCATGGTTTTTGATTCAGGAACGTGTTCAAAGTCACTATCAGTAACATGTAATCTGTGTATTTTTTTATGAGCTGGCATATTCATTGATGTTTTCTCCAGAGGAACCCAGAACATATTCTAGTCCACGTGATCAAAACAGTCTTGGAGTGTGAATTCTGATTGGTCAGACCAACGCTGTACAGACCTGACCACCGAAACTTCCCTCTAGAGTTTTTGTTTGTAGGGGGGAGAAGCAAGATGGAGTCATGGTCGCATTTGCGGAAAGGAGGATGGAGTGGGCCTTATACCAGTGTTGAAAAGGCGTGTAACAGTGGTCAAGAGAATAATTTCCATGAGTTAGACAGTCTTTTGTTGAAGTCCCATACAACAGTGAATGCTGCCTCCAGTTTATTTTGGGTCCAATGAAGATATTTGAAAGCCTTTTTGGTGTCGGCTTGGGGCCGGATGAACACAGCCATGGAGATAATCGCTGAAACTGACAGAGGTTTATAACTGACAACTGTGCCAATTTTATTGCAAATGTCCTTCTTTAGTGGCAACTCAGTCACGCGATAAGTACAGGATGAGTTTATTTCATTGAATATAGTGGGTGATTTCAGCTTGGAAAATAATTAGAAACCTGGGCAACCTGCCCATTTTTGCCTTACTTTCTGGTAATTTAATGCAAAACACAAAGAAAGACATTCCAAACATTCCATGTGAGAATAGGGGAGAAAGAAAACAGTTCAATGGGCATGAAACCAAATTCATAAAGGTCGCTCAGGGAGAAAGGTGCAAGGGTAAAGATTTGTGGATCAATTGCTCCATCATAAAGAATGCTTTGTGCCAAAGTGACTGATGATGAGGACGCTTCTGAGTGGAGTGCTGCCTGGCTAGTAGAAAACACTGACACCACAATAAACAAGGTCAAAATCTGTCAGGAGAGGTGACTTAAAACCACCACTTTAACCAGGTTTCCATCCAAACGTTTTATGCTGGTAAAAAAAATTGGCTGATGGAAACAGAAAATGTGTCAGGAAACTTTCCAAATGTCGAGAAAACAAAATAGGCTAGATAATGCAGGATCTTTTTTCTGTCAAATGATTTACGCTTTTATGTGGCAATATTTATATAATAACCATCATATCGAAGTAAACTTGGAGTCACGCAATGGCGTGTTGTGTGGTATGCAGTTTATTAGACTACAGGTGAAATAAAGGATGATGAACTTCACAGGGTGGGTCTTATTGTGGTGACATGATCATTGATGCTTTGGATGCTGTTTAACATTTAAAAATAAGCTCGCTCTTTTGTCCATAATAATTTCCTCATCAAGGCTATACCCTACTCTTTATCTACGAGCTGTTGACTAGAGCTCACGTGCCAATACCAGAGTGGGAACACTCGCTATATAACACACATTGTTCTGTGAGAAAACCCTCAGTAGAGTTGAAAATGTGATGGAAACCCAATGAGTTTGTAATTGGTATTCAGTACATGGTAATTTAACCGCAATCTGTATTTTTCTGTGCACAACGTCGTCACGCACAGACCTTTATCCCCAATAAGTCAATTTGATGGAAACACATCTCTGGTGGGAAAATGCACGTATTGTTTTTATGCAGATTGTTGAATATTCTCATGAAAATCTGTCACCAATTGGATGGCGACCTAGCTAGTAATAGTATTTTATTTTCACTGCTATTTAGGCACGCGAAGGTAGTCCTGCGGACAAAGGTCTTAAACCCTTGGAAGTTCTGATGTACCAGAACGCATGAGAAAAAAATCACCTTTATAATGCAGCATTGCGTGCGTATGATCACATTTGCGTTGTGGCATAGAGCAATAGAGTAGAGGCACTTACAGAAGTTACACACATTGGGTACATTTTTAGTAGCATAGGGTCCGGGACAAATGTGGGTTTTGATAAACACATTTCATGCAATTCATGCAAGTAATTTTAAATGACTGGAGATATTGGCAAAATATTTTTTTATATTGCCCAAATTATCTAAATGACAGGCTACTTTGACACTGACAAACTGAGAATCTGAGATAAATAAAAACGACCTTGGCTTGAATCCATCAATAGCCCAGTCCTAGGTGTGTGGAGACATTGTAGGCTACAATATGACGAGGATGCTTTCCAGTTTCACTGACTCACCCAATGATGCGCAGCTCACTCGCTGGTGATGGCTGATGCGCTCGTGCCAAATGCATATCTCTCTCTTGTTGTATTTGGTAGTGGCATAAAGCAGTAAAACAATATTTGGAAGTAAAAAAGGCTACAGCATAGTCTTCTCTTTTCAGCAGGAGCCATTTGCTTTCCAACCTGTGTTTTCTCTCGATTGTAGTTGAAATATTGCGAAAGGCCTGTTTTGTCTGCATGCTGTTTGTTCACTGACAGATTTGCCACGCGTTCCCGACTGCAGGCTATTCCTTGTTACTAGGCTTCAATCCACAACTAGGCTTTTTTTTAAAGAAGCTATTTATCCTCTGTGGCTAAATTATAGGCCTTCTTGTAGTAGGCTATTCTGAATGATTTCATTACTTTCTGAACAGACAGTAATAATTCTATAACTGGCAAATGTATTTCAATGTATTAGGGGTGCTGTAGTTCCTTCATAATCCATCGCGCGGCTATGATTCTATAAGGAAATACATGATGACGTGCAACGCTGGAGAGATGAGAGTTGCAGGCTCATGTCTATCAGAGCAGAGAGGGAGAGATCATAAAAAGTGAATCTCAATCTAGTTATGTGAGAGATACAGGCGCACTTCTCACACAACCAGCGCTACCCGTTGGTTTCACACATAGGCCTACAGTAGGTTACAATGTTGCGCAAACCATAAATCCGGGCCTAACCAACCCAATCAACTAGTTGAATATTAGTTCCGTGCGGAAAATCTCATTTTTTACATTATATTTTTTGTTGGGACAGGAGAATTAATGAAGAGGCAACACGAATGAATTTTGATCGCCATTATTTTGTGACAAATATTTTTCATGCCAGGATAGTTATTGGATCCGGCCAAATAGGTTCCGAAACAAAACAGTCCAAACGTAGAGGTGCACTGACCAAACCCTATTTAAGGAGTAGGTGTAGGTGTGTGTGTGTGTGTGTGCATATTTATTTATCATTAGCACATACTAAGACATCTCTATACACTAGGTCCATGGTAGTAATAGGCAGTAATGGGTCATGAATATCTGTGTAAACGTCTATGCTGCTCACAGTCTGTCTGCTCTGAGGTGGCTCAGCTCACACAGGTGAGGAGGACAGGGGAGGCCACACTCATTACACATTCTGGCACTGCCCGTCCCCCTCCCTCCCTCCCTCGCTCGCTCCTATCATTTATTTATTTGCGCCAGCCCTCAATTACACTCAGTGGTGCGGAGAGTGGGCCTGGGCGACCCCGGGTTCGACTGGCTAATGAACGAGGGAGACAGAACCCCTCATGTTTATTTCCCAGCTTCGTCGAGAGCAGGAGTCCCGGGAGAGACGGAAACAAGGCTGCAGAATAATAATCTGTGCTTTGTGTTTTAATACGACTGGTCTACTCCACAGGCATATGGATGGAGAGATGGAAGGATAAGTAGAGAAGCGTGCCACTTTTAGGGAGGGATGATGGCGAGGTCTAAGGTGGGAACTCAGGCTCTCATTCCCTGGAGGGGAATGGTCGTAGATGGATGGGCCGTGAATCAAGCTTTCTGTCGCTCCTCTGAAAGCAGGCGGCCATTTGAGTTCTACGCTAATAGCACCTCATTCTCAAATACAGACTAATCCATTATCAGGAGCCAGCGGTTAACTGGGGAGCAAATTCATGAAAGGGTTGGCATATGTTGAATATGAAACATTTTATTTTGCACTGAATAGATTCTTATTGCAAACTATCATCCCTTTTCTAGATCACGGGACCCTAATGTGCTAGAATACATTTATTTAATAATTTGGTCACCAGCATTAGATAATAGGTTTGTAGTTGGACCATGGCGCTATTCTTTTTTTTTTAAGTTGACTTTTTACTCCAGCATTTTGGATTTGAGATCAAATGTTTCATATGAAGTGATCTTTTTTCACCTTTTATTTCAGGGTATTTTTTATACATATCTGATTTACTGTTTAGAAATGAAAATACTTTATATACTGTATCTAGTCCCCCCATTTGAAGTTGTCAAGTACTAAATTATTCAACAGTTTAGTATTTGGTCCCATATTCCTAGCACGCAATGACTACATCAAAATTGTGACTCTACAAACTGTTTGGATGCATTTGCAGTATGTTTTGTTTGTGTTGTCCAATAGGAACTGAATGGTAAATGATGACTATAGTAATCTACTTTCTAAGTGAGTAGATAAGATGTTTCTGAAACTAAATCAATCCGGATATTGCCATGATTGAGAAAAATCATGAATGAACCATTACTAATGATGAGTGAGAAAGTTAGAGGCTACAACCAATAATGGGGAAGATTAGCATGATCTTCGTCCCTCTGTAACTTTCTCACTCGTCATCATTTCAATTCATTCATGATTATCAATAATCATGGTAGCATCCACATTCATGTAGCAGCGTTCACAGACATCAGCGTCATACATCCATTATGTTAGAGGGGCATGAAGTACATGAGGATTAATCATGAGGATGAATCATTATCATTATGCCTAATCCGATGTATTTTTTTCTGCATAGGATATCTAAAGCATACCTTTTTACCCGTTCAATTGTCATTTTTTTAATGGGTGTCATGCCATTATCATAAGGTGCCAGATTACATTTGAAGTGCATTCAGAAAGTATTCAGACCACATTACTTTTTCTACATTTTGGTACTTTACAGGCTTGATACATCTTCTCTTAGAGAAAATCAAGTCTGAATTTTTAAAGTGGACATTACAAACTTTAGAAGCCTCTACAAGTTTGCATTCGCTGCTGTGCAGGAAAATTCTCAGCAACAAAAACATGATCAAATTTAGATCCTACATGTATACAGTATGCCATATTCAAATGGAGGGACTAGATATATAAAGGGCTTTAAATTCTAAACTGTAAATCACTCATATAGGAAAATTCCCTGAAATAAAAGGTGAGATTTTGTACTGTCATCTCAAATCCAAAATGCGGGAGTAAAAAGCCAAATAAAAACATTATAGAAGCACTGTTCAGCTTCAAACGAAAGGGAGCGTATTATCTAAGGCTGGTGACCAAATGATTAAATAAATGTATTCAAGCACATTAGGGTCCCGTGATCTAGAAAAGGGATGATAGTTTGCAATAAGAATCTATTCAGTGCAAAATAAAATGTTTCATATTCAACATATGCCAACCCTTTCATGAATTTGCTCCCCAGTTAACCGCTGGCTTTTGAAAAAGGATCCGTCTGTATTGGAGAATGAGGTGCTGTTAGCGTAGGACACAGATGGCTGCCTGCTTTCAGAGGAGCGACAGAGAGCTTGATTCATGGCCCATCCATCTACGACCATTCCCCTTCAGGGGATGAGAGCCTGAGTTCCCACCTTAGACCTCGCCATCATCCCTCCCTGAAAGTGGCACCCTTCTCCCCTCATCCTTCCATCTCTCCATCCATATGCCTGTGGAGTAGACCAGTCGTATTAAAACACAAAACATTGATTATCAATACCCTCAAATAAAAGGTGAAATTCTGTACTGTCATGACATGAAATGTTTGATATCAAAAACAAAATGCTTTTGTATAGAGCTAAATTAAAATGTTTGGCATCACTGTCCAACTACATACGTAGGGGAGTGTATCCACACTCACAAGTTATTTTTGTTCCCCCAGCTTCACTCTTTCTAATGTAACATGACTGTCTGGCTGTGTCATGTGGAAGTGTTGACCCCAATACTGTGTGTCAGTCAGGAGGTGCTTGTCCTTCAGACTGACTTTTGACCGTGCTGGCCTAAGCAGAATTGTTTGTGTGTGTGTGTGTGTGCGCGTGAGAGTGAGTGAGTGGGTGGAGGAGTGGGATCAAGAGGCCTAGGTTGTGACAGAGCATTTCACAACATTTATACAAACTGAATCTGACTCATATTGTCAGATTCTTCAGTGTTTTATTTCAAACTGATTAATTAAACTGGTTGTTTACAAAGTGCAATTCAGAAAATACCATGTATTCTGTATAAACCTTCCTTCAGGGTACATTATTACAGGTAGGCCTCATTGTCTCACATCAGTGCGAAGGCTCACATCAGTGCGTCTGCACTCATCTCTCTGATAACTTGAAAACACTCATGGGAAAGCTAAAAATAAGTTTGACTACAATATGCTGTCCTAATATTCGAACATTTTATCAAGGTGACATCGTCCACTGAACCCCCTTGAATCCTCATAAGAGTCAGAGTTGATCTTAAAACTATAAACCTGTAGCTAATAGTTCATCACAAATTCTTCAATACCCTAATTCTACATTTAGCAAAGGTGTTTTGTGGGTGTAGAATAAGAGTTCCTGAAAATCTAAATGTGCACGAAAATTAGCTAGCTAGTGTCTGCTTGCTGACTGAACCAGTCTCACAGCAAGGGATGCTAACAACGACAGTTCACACACTCAATGCTGAATACTCCCTCTAGCTAGCTAGTGTAGTGATATTCTAGCTAATAGCACGAGTTTTCATGATAAGGCAGTTTCTGTTTTGCTGTGATTAGTGAGTTTTGCAGCACAGCTTGACTGCTTTAGGCTAGCTGCGATGTTATTGTATTGGCCAAATGTTACAAAGTAGTGAGGCACAGTGCCAGCTGTCAGAGTCAGATACATGCTGATTTCTTAGAACAGTCCCATAACTTTGGTTATTCATCAACAAGATTGGCAAAATAGCTACAGTAATGGCCATTCAAACAAGTTATCACTAGGCTCCTAGCTTGGGCAAGTTTGCTCAGCTGATCAAGCATGGTAGTAGTCAGTGCGTCATAGATACGTCATAGAGTTAGGAACTAGTGTTCGGCAGATGAGCAAAATCTAGATTTTTAGAGATGAGTTCCACGTCCTACAAGACTGATAGTTTGAAGGACGAGCGTCACGTAGGAGTGACACCATCTGACGTGAGACAATGGGTAGGCCTAAGTTAGCTACACGTTAGGTAAATGCCAAGTTTATATCAACAATGACTTACTAATGTTGTTAAAAAAAAAATAAGATACAGTAGATGTAACAAGTCACAGTAACATGAATTACCATCTGTAACATGTTAATGTATGTGTGGACATACTTTAGTGTGTGTGTGTGTGTGTGTGTGTGTGTACGTGTATGTGTACGTCTCTCTCTTGCTGTGCACCTCTCCTACTCTGGATCCAGGACACATTCACACACACTGCACCCCAGCGTCCTCGTTGTGTTGACAGTTGCTGATGCCCATACCATTGTGAAGGCAATTAAACACACTGGCCTCTCTGCCTGTGCATCGCAGGTCATCCAACCAGATCCTACCGATTCCTAAACGGATGACAACACAATCCAGAAGCCAAGTCCATGAGATTCAACAATGAACAATGAGAAATGTACTAATATGTGTGAAAGAAAAGAAAACTCAACCCTGACAGGCTCTCTACACATCCTCACTGGGAACAAAAAGAGAAAGCAAAAAAAATGTATTTATCTGCTAATGATAAGGTAGAGGATGGACTCACCATGGCTGGCTGTGAAGACTGTGGAGGCTCGTTGGTACCCCAGCATCTTGCAGATCACTGTCCCGTCCAGAGTGTCAAAGCCGTCATCACACACCGTACCCCACTGCCCCGACCACATCACCTCCACTCTCCCACGAGTCCCCCCGCCAGCGATACGCACATTTGCTGTCACTGGAGAGAGAGACATTTTAAAATAACTTATGCATGCACATGATTAAACATGAATTGTACTGTAATCCAGGCCCATAGACCAATGAATATTCACTTAAATATGCAGGTAAATGAATACATATCATATTTACATATACAGTATGTCTTAGCGACAAGAGAGTCTATGTCAGATATTGTGGGTAACCTGGCATTAGTGTGAGGTGTAGTGCTGAGTGTGTGTGTGTCTGTGTGTGTCTGTGTGACTTCACACACTCACCTGATCCAGCTGCTCTTTCACCCTTCTCTCCACGTGGACCTAGCGGTCCGGGACTTCCCGGCAACCCTGGAAATCCTAGGACATGAAGAGCTTGAAATTAAACATACACACATTTGTTTTACTATCCTTGTGTGGACCAAACAATTGATTCCCAATCAAAATCAAAATCTTAATCCTAACCTAGTCCTTATTCTATCCCTAACCCTAATTGTAATCTTAAACCTAACCCCTAAACCTAAAATAGCATTTTTCCTTGTGGGGACCGGCAAAATGTCCCCACTTGTCTAAATCTTCCTTGTTTTACTCTCCTTGTGAGGGCTCCTGAGTGGTGCAGTGGTCTAAGTAACTGCATCTCAGTGCTAGAAGCATCACCACATACACCCTGGTTCGAATCCAGACTGTATCACAACCGGCCGTGATTGGCAGTCCCAGAGGGCGGCGCAAAATTGGCCCAGCGTCATCCGGGTTTGGTTGGTATAGGCCGTCATTGTAAATAAGAATTTGTTCTTACCTGACTTGCCTAGTTAAATAAATAAAATTGAAAAATTGAAAAAATTGAAAAATTGAAAAATTGAAAAATAATAATAATTCTGGTCCGCACAAGGATAGTAAAACTACACACACACACACCAACAAGTCCTCTTGTTCCATTAACACCAGCAAGTCCTCTTGGTCCTACGGAGGAAGAACAATAACCACAGATTTATCCCCAAAATCATAAAGGACACTCCATATGATTAAAATAACACTTTACAGTAGGAGAATATATACAATTGTAATTCCTGTAATCAACAGTTTGAAGGACATGACAATGAGGGTTCCATAGCTCAGAGACAGGGTGAAATTCACCTTCAGGTCCTATGGGTCCAGGTAGTCCTGTCGGCCCTGTGTCACCCTTCAAATCAGGGGCCCCCTGTACTCCATCACGGCCCTGGGCTCCTGACAGATTCACAGCACACTGTCATACTCACTCAATAATGTAGAGGATATACAGTACAGTACTATGTCACACTCACTCTACAATGTGGAGGCAATACAGTACAGCACTATGTCACACTATGTCTAACCCTGTGCTACCCAGGAGCACGAGTACAGGACATAAAAAGGCTGCTTCCGACTGTTCTACCACAGATGCCGGGAGCTGGCACTGTCGTAGTCCATGTGGGGTCAAACAACACCAGGAGGGCTAGCTTGGAACATTTGAAAATGGATTTTAAAGAACTGACTTTAGTATTAAACGACTCCAAAAAACGGCCAGTAATTTCAGGTCCAGTACCATCGTTGGGCCGCAGGTGTGAAAGCTTCAGCAGACTGCTGGGATAACACATCTGGATAAAAGACTCTGCTGGAGTCACTTTTATTGATAACTTTGACACCTTCTGGAAACAGAAGATACTCTACAGGAATGACGGAGTCCATTCAAATCATCTTGGCTCCTGGACCCTGTCCACGCATTTCAAGGCTGCTTTGAAACAATGCTCAGTTAATCTCTACCATTGTGACAATGCGTTGTCATAATGCTGCATCAAATGTACATGATCTTAGGGGCATTGGCAAACAAAATGCAAGTAATTTCATTTATGTACCCTAATTGCACCAAATACATATATTTATCCTACAGCTATTGTAAGCAGTAATAATGAGCCTATAAACCAGAGTTACACTGTTAACACTGAGACGGTGTGCAATAGTAGGAAGACTACTTTTTTCAGCTCACCCTGCACTATCAACTCCAATGTAAATAACATGAGTAAGTCTACCTCTGAAAAGCTTCCCAGTAAAGCATTAAAAACAATCAAGCAACCCAGAAAAGTGGAAAAAATAGTCATATTAACATGCGGCCTGAGAAACAAGGTCCATGAAGTCAATACTTGCTTGTAACAGATGACATTCATATTCTGACTATCTCTGAAACTCACTTAGATAATTCCTTTGATGATACAGTGGTAGCAATACATGGTTATAACATCTACCGAAAAGACAGAAATGCCAACGGAGGCGGTGTTGCGGTCCATATTCAGAACCACATTACTGTAAAGATTAGAGATTATCTAAAGTTAACTACTGTTGAAGTAATATGGCTACAGGTTCATCTGCCTCACCTAAAGACCATTCTTGTGGGAAGCTGCTACAGACCACCAAGTGCTAACAGTCAGTATCTGGATAATATGTGTGAAATTCTTGATAATGTATGTGATATCAACAGAGAAGTATATTTTCTGGGTGATTGAAATATTGACTGGGTATCATCAAGCTGCCCACTCAGGAAAAAACTTCAAACTAGTTACAAACAGCACAGGAATTAAATCATCAACATGTATTGATCACATCTGTACTAATTCTACATATATTTGCTTTAAAGCAGTATCCAAATCCATAGGATGTAGTGATCACGATATAATATAAACCAAAGTTCCAATGGCTGGGCCTAATATAGTATATAAGAGGTCATACAAGAAGTTCTGTAGTGATTCATATGTTGATGATGTAAAGAATATTTGCTGGTCTGTGGTGTGTAATGAGGAGCAACCAGACGCTGCACTTGATGCATTTATGAAACTACTAATTCCAGTTACTAATAAGCACGCACCCATTAAGAAAATGACTGTAAAAACTGTTAAATCCCCTTGGATTGATGAGGAATTGAAAAATTGTATGGTTGAGAGGGATGAGGCAAAAGGTATGGCAATGAAGTCTGGCAGCCCAACCGATTGGCAAACGTGCCGCAAATTAAGAAATCATGTGACTAAACTAAAGAAAAAAAACTACACTATGAATGAAACAAAGATAATTATATAAAGAATGATAGTAAAAAGCTTTGGGGCACCTTAAATTACATTTTGGGGAAAAAAGCCAACTCGGCTCCTTCATTCATTGAATCAGATGGCTCATTCATCACAAAGCCCACTGATATTGCAAACTACTTTAATGACTTTTTCATTGGCAAGATAAGCAAACTTAGGGATGACGTGCCAGCAACAAACGCTAACACTACACATTAAAGTATATCGGACCAAATTAAGAATTGTACTTTCGAATTCCGTAAAGTCAGTGTGGAAGAGGTTAAAAAAGTATTGTTGTCTATCAACAATGACAAGCCACTGGGGTCTGACAATCTGGATGGAAAATTACTGAGGATAATAGCAGATGATATTGCCACTCCTATTTGCCACATCTTCAATTTAAGCCTGCTAGAGAGTGTGTGCTCTCAGGCCTGGAGGGAAGCTGAAGTCATTCCGATACCCAAGAATAGTGGGCGGCAGGGTAGCCTAGTGGTTAGACTAGTAACAGGAAGGATGCAAGTTAAAATCCCCGAGCTGACAAGTCACAAATCTGTCGTTCTGCCCCTGAACAGGCAGTTAACCCACTGTTCCTAGGCCGTCATTGAAAATAAGAATTTGTTCTTAACTGACTTGCCAAGTTAAATAAAGGTTAAACAAATAAAATAAAAATAGTAAAGCCCCCTTTACTGGCTCAAATAGCTGACCAATCAGCCTGTTACCAACCCTTAGTACACTGCTGGAAAAAATTGTATTTGACCAGATACAATGCTATTTCACATTAAACAAATTGAAAACAGAATTTCAGCATGGTTATAGGGAAGGACACTCAAGCACAGCACTTACACAAATGACTGATGATTGGCTGAGAGAAATTGATTATAAAATGTGGGGGCTGCCTTGTCAGACTTCAGTGCAGCTTTTGACATTATCGATCATAGTCTGCTGCTGGAAAAATGCATGTGTTATGCTTTACACTCACTGCTATAATGTGGCTAAAGAGTTACTTGTCTAACAGAACGTAGAGGGTGTTCTTTAATGGAAGCCTCTCAAATATTATCCAGTTAGAATCAGGAATTCCCCAGGGTAGCTGTTTAGGCCCCTTGCTTTTATATTTTTTTACTAACGACATGCCACTGCCAGAGTGTCTATGTATGCGGATAACTCAACACTATACACGTCAGCTGCTACAGCGACTGAAATGACTGCAACAAAGAGCTGCAGTTAGTTTCAGAGTGGGTGGCAAGGAATAAGTTAGCCCTAAATATTTCTAAAACTAAAAGCATTGTATTTGGAGCAAAACACTCACTAAACCCTAAACCTCAACTAAATCTTGTAATAAATAATGTGGATAATTGAGCAAGTTGAGATGACTAAACTGCTTGGAGTAACCCTAGTTTGTAAACTGTGGTCAAAACATATTGATGCAGAAGAAGCTAAGATGGGGAGAAGTTTGTCTATAATAAAGCGATGCTCTGCCTTCTTAACACTATCAACAAGGCAGGTCCTACAGGCCCTAGTTTTGTCACACTTTCACTACTGTTCAGTCGTGTGGTCAGGTGCCGCAAAAAAGGACTTAGGAAAATTGCAATTGGCTCAGAACAGGGCAGCAAGGCTGGTCCTTGGATGTACACAGAGAGCTAATATTAATAATATGCATATCAATCTCTCCTGGCTGAAAGTGGATGAGAGATTGACTTCATCACTACTTTTATTTATGAGAGGTATTGACATGAATGCATCGAGCTGTCTGTTTTAAACTACAGGCACACAGCTCAGACACCCATGCATACCCCACAAGACATGCCACATGAGGTCTCTTCACAGTCCCCAAGTGCAGAACAGACTATAAGAGGCACACAGTATTACATAGAGCCATGACTACATGGAACTCTATTCCACATCAAGTAACTGATGCAAGCAGTAAAATTAGATTTAAAAAACAGATAAAAAACACCTTATGGAACAGCGGGGACTGTGAATCAACACAAACATTGGCACAGACACATGTATACACACACACAATAACATACGCACTATCCTTACACATGGATTTAGTACTGTAGAGATGTGGTAGTGGTGGAGTAGGGGCGTGAGGGCACACAGTGTGTTGTGAACTCTGTGAACGTATTGTAATGTTTTAAAATGGTATAACCTGCCTCAATTTTGCTGGACCCCAGGAAGAGTAGCTGCCACTTTGGCAGCAGCTAATGGGGATCCATAATAAATACAAATACAAATACACTCACTTTAGAATGTGGAGGCTATAGTGTACAGTACAGATGCAAATGCAAAAATCTGCACAAAGTCCCACACAGTCACACAATTAACACAGGGCTCTCCAACCCTGTTCCTGGAGAGCTATCCTCCTGTAGGTTTTCAAACCAGCTATAAACCAGCTAATTATTAGAATCATGTACGCTAGATTAGAGTTTGAATGAAAACCTACAGGATGGTAGCACTCCAGGAACAGGGTTCACTAACATGTACAGACACAATCATGCTTGGCCGCGTAAAACAGTCAAACACCAAGTTATTTACCAGTGTGCCCTTTGATCCCATTTTGGCCTGGTATCCCTGGTAAACCTGTGAAGAGGTTGAGAGGTAAATGTTAGAGGTGGCAGCAAGATAAAAGGAAAAAAGGCCAGGTTCAGTTAATTGTTGAGTACAAAAAAATAAGTTGTTTGCAGGTGAGCCCTTCAAATACGCAGGTGAAGTATTAGTATTAGAAAGTATTAGAAAGTAAACGGTCTATAGGTGTGTGTAGTGTTAAGCCCATGCAGACTCACCAATGTGTCCCATATCCCCCTTTGGTCCCTGTGGTCCTGGCAGCCCAGGGGCTCCTGAACAGTTAGTAGCTGCACCGCCTGTACGTATGACACACACAATCAGAGATACTGTATAGACACGCACACACACTGCACACAATATCCACTGAAGAGATACAGTTGAAGTCGGAAGACATTACATAATTTTCTGGAATTTTCCAAGCTGTTTAAAAAGCACAGTCAACTTAGTGTATGTAAACTTCTGACCCACTGGAATTGTGATACAGTGAATTATAAGTGAAGTAATCTGTCTGTAAACAATTGTTGGAAAAATTAATGGTGTCATGCACAAAGTAGATGTCCTAACCAACTTGCCAAAACTATAGTTTGTTAACAAGAAATTTGTGGAGTGGTTGAAAAATGAGTTTAAATGACTCCAACCTAAGTGTATGTAAACTTCCGACTTCAACTGTACATACATACACATTACACAATATTACACCTAACATTTAGCATAACTACAGTATTACAGATGTAGGATCTTAATTAGAATTGTTCGGCACAGTAGGAAATGTAAACTTGTAGTGTATTTGAGTTTTACAAAAGGCTTCTACATTTAGAATTTTCCACCTTGAAGTTTCAGACTTGATTTGCCGTAACAAATAACAAATAACTCCTACAAAAATGTCCATTAAATAAAATTCACATAACACATTTCCTGTTGCTGCAGGATTATTTTCCTGCTGTAGCCAACTGGCTCAAATTAAGATCCAACAGTTGTACTGTATGTGTGATAAGAAAAAAAATCTACTGTATATGGGTGAAGCAAGTAAACTAAACTAGCTTATATCCAGTTCTGAATGCATTCACTCAGCACTTTTAACTAAAATGGACAAATTTCACAATCATGATCTGGTGATATATAGATGTAGGGTCATAATTTGATCACTCTTTTGTTGCTGAGAATTTTCCTGCATAGCGCGAACATTGTAGTTTATTCAAGGTTTGAAAAGGCTTCTAAAGTTTGTAATTTACACTTTAAATTGTGAGACTTGATTTTCCCTCAAGAAAAATGTATCAACCCCTAAAAATAATGTCCATTAATTATAATCCACATAATAATTTACATTTCCTGTTGCTGCAGGATTATTTTCCTGCTGTTGTAAACTGGCTCAAATTAAGATCGTACACATGTCGTTTCTATATATTACTGTGAAAACCGGAACAGAAACTGAGAAGGCTGAATGTGGAACTATGCCTGGAAATGTTACAACATTTGAGCCAGTCATGATGAGGGAAAATGTATTTTTATTTGAATGTATTTAAAAAGAAATTAACCTTTATTTAACTAGGCAAGTCAGTTAAGAATAAATTATTATTTTCCAATGATCGCCTACCAAAAGGCAAAAGGCCTCTTGTGAGGACGGGGGCTGGGATTCAAAATCAAAATAAAAATAAAGGACAAAAAACACACATCACGACAAGAGAAATAACACGACACTACACAAAGAGAGACCTAAGACATTAACATAGCATGGCAGCAACACATGACAACACAGCATGATAGTAACACAACATGACAACAACATGGTAGCAACACAACATGGCAGCAACACAACATGGCAGCAGCATGACATGGTAGCAGCACAAAACAGGGTATAAACATTATTGGGCATTATTTGACTCTGTTAACCAAAATGGGGAATTTGAGTCCATCTCCTACCTATTCCAGGGCGTAAGAGAACAGGGCCTTGTGATCATCAGGCTACTGACAGTGAGGATGATGAAGTAAAAATATCAACTTCCTTTCATGGAGAGAAAGAATAGTATCTGCCTGGGCAGCAGCAGCAGTTTTGACCATCCATCCTACACTATTTAAAAAAAAATAACACCTCCCCCCTCCTTAAAACGTTTCAAGAGTCAGGGCTAGTTTTCTAAGCAATTTAAAAAATGCAAAGTCCCGGAGAAAGTTCAGCTAATCAAATATGTATCAAGGCCTTCTTTATTTGGACTGGCTTTGGGACATCAAGTACACAACGCACGTTTCCTCTGTGACGGATGGGGTGAGAGAGGGGGTAATATTCAATGTCCCTAACACTAAATCACCCTTCTCCACCTGTAGAACTGGCCCATGTGACACTGTCAATAATTGATCTATCCTCAGTCTCTCAGACTAAAAGAACACACTAATACCACGGTCCTACCTGTCCACCAAGGAGCTGATTAAAGTTAGTGTTGATGCATGGGTAACTGCCATGGTAAACAGTCAACTTATCCACCATGTTCTTCACAACTCCGCAGCTTGAGTTGTATTCCATGTTAGTACTACTGGACTGGTTCCATGTTCGTACTACTGGGCCTACCTGGTGTTCCAGCTGGTCCTTGTTGTCCAGTGGTACCATCTTCACCTGAAACAGTGACTTATTATTGAGTTGATGTACTGTATGGAGATCATTAGTGGTAGAACTACAAGATAACTCTGTGTTTGCCAGTGGATATGAGCATTAACAAGAACCAAAGACTACTAAATGCATTGTTAGACATGAAAGATCAGTAATTCTGTCACATTTCCTATTGGGGTTTAGATTGATCTAAAGGTTTGGAGTCAGTAGGAGTAAGGTGAATCACCTTCGGGTCCTGGTTCCCCTGCTTCTCCCTTGGCACCAGTCTGGCCATCAACTCCAGGGTCTCCTTTTTGTCCTGTCTGACCTGGAACACAGTAACCCTCTCACTATCACAATCTACTGTCTCACCTGGAACACAGTAACCTTTTTGCTAAATACTTATATACAAAATGAATCACATTAACTTAACATAGAATGTTCACAGATCACTTAATGTATAATGTATGAAACATTATTTAGTCTGATGGATTTGGAATTTCTCTTTGATGGTTTGTGTTATTATGAAAAAGACAATCATTGCCTCAAAAAAAGGCACATATTCATCTATGTTAGCTGACTGAAAGTGGCAGCCTGATTACCAAACGAGAGTACTTAGCATCACCGGAGACTGCTGAGGGGATCGCGGCTCATTATAATGTCTGGAATGGAGCAAATGGAATGACATCAAACACGTGGAAACCATTGTTTGATGTATTTGATACCATTCCACTAATTCCGCTCCAGCCATTACCATGAGCCCGTCCTCCCCAATTAAGGTGCCACCAATCTCCTGTGGTAAGCATCCGTTCTACACTAAGTGCACAGAACTTTAGGAACACAGGCTCTTTCCATGACATAGACATGATGTCACCTGTTAAATGAACTTCAATCAGTGTAGATGAAGGGGAGGAGACAGGTTAAAGAAGCATTTTCAATCCTTGAGACAATTGAGACATGGATTGTGTATGTGTACTATTCAGAGGTTGAAAGATCAAGACAAAATATTGAAGTGCCTTTGAACAGGGTATGGTAGTAGATGCCAGATGCACTGGTTTGAGTGTGCCAAGAACTGCAACGCTGCTGGGTTTTTGACTCTCAACAGTTTCCTGTGTGTATCAAGAATGATCCACCACCCAAAGGACATCCAGCCAACTTGACACAACTCAGAGAAACATTGGAGTCAACACCTGCCACCATCCCTGTGGAATGATTTTGACACCTTGTAGAGTCCATGGCCTGACAAAATGAGGCTGTTCTGAGGGCAAAAGGGGGTGAAACTCAATATTAAGAAGGTGTTCCTAATGTTTTGTACACTCAGTGTATAGTGTGAGGAAGGACGGCATTTTGGTAGGATGAACTATTGAAAAATGCCTGACTCAAACTCGCAGGGTAGCATTTCGCTACACTCGCATTAACATCTGCTAACCATGTGTATGTGACAAATAAATTTGATTTGATTTTATTTGATTTTATTTGTTAGCTTGTGTGAGAGTCCATCCCTGATTGAGACTTCATACAGGGGTAAATGTCAATTCATTGACTAAACAGTGGGTTATTATGAAACAGAGAGGCAGGCCTCCACTTCCTCTGCCCCTGACTGAAGATGACAGGCCATCAGTGCACAGATCATTACTGGACAGATGAGCAGCTGAATGCTAATGCTATAGAGTTACACTGAACAAAAATATAAACTCAACATGCAACAATTTATAATATTTACAGTTCGTTAAATCAGTCAATTGAAATAAATAAATTAGGCCTGAATCTATGTATATCACATGTTGGTCACAGATACCTTAAAAAAAGAGGTAGGGGCGTGGATCAGGAAAACCAGTCAGTATCTGGTTTACCATTTGCCTCATGCAGCACGACACATCTCCTTCTCAAAGAGTTGATCGGGCTGTTCATCTTGGACTGTGAAATGTTGTCCCACTCTTCAATGACTGCAATGTTGCTGGATATTGGAACACGCTGTCACTTTATTTATCTGTTATTTTACCAGGTAAGTTGACTGAGAACACATTCTCAATTGCAGCAACAACCTGGAGAATAGTTACAGGGGGGATGAATCAGCCAATTGTAAATGGGGATTATTAGGTGACCAGATTGGGAATTTAGCCAGGACACCAGGGTTAACACCCCTACTCTTACTATAAGTGCCATGGGCTCTTTAATAACCACAGAGAGCCAGGACACCCATTTAAGGTCCCATCTGAAAGACAGCACCCTACACAGGGCAGTGTCCCCAATCACTGGCCTGGGGCATTGAGATATTTTTTTTAGACCAGAGGAAAGAGTGCCTCCTACTGGGCCTCCAACACCACTTCCAGCAGAATCTGGTCTCCCATCCAGGGACTGACCAGGACCAAACCTGCTTAGCTTCAGAAACAAGCCAGCAGTGGTATGCAGGGTGGTATGCTGCTGTCATACATGTCAATACCGAGCATCCCAAAAATGCTCAATGGATGACATGTCAGTGAGTATGCAGGCTGTGGAAGAACTGGGACATTTTCAGCTTCCAAGAATTGTGTTCAGATCCTTGCGACATGGGGCCATGCATTATCATGCTGAAACAAGAGGTGATGGCGGCGTAGGAATGGCACGACAATGGGCCTCAGGATCTCGTCACGGTATCTACTGTAAGTGCATTCAATTTGCCATCAAGAAAATGCAATTGTGTTCGTTGTCCTTAGCTTATGCCTGCTCATAACATAACCCCACTGCCCCCATGGGGCACTCTGTTCACAACGCAGACATCAGAAAACCATTCCCCAACACGACGCTATGTGATCGGTAGAGCTGAAACCGGGATTCATCTATGAAGAGCACACTTCTCCAGCGTGCCAGTGGCCAGCTAAGGTGAGCATTTGCTTACTGAAGTCAGGGCAAGACCCTGGTGAGGATGACGAGCATGCAGATGAGCTTCCCTGAGACGGTTTCTGACATTTTGTGCAGAAATAATTTTGTTGTGCAACCCCACAGTTTCATCAGCTATCTGGGTGGCTGGTCTCAGATGATCCTGCTGGTTAAGAAGCCAGATGTGGAGGTCCTGGGATGGCGTGGTTACACGTAGTCTCCGGTTGTGAGGTTGGTAGAACGTACTGCCAAATTCTCTAAAACGATGTTGTAGGCGGCTTATGGTAGATAAATCTAAATTAAATTATCTAGCAACAGCTCTGACATTCCTGCAGTCAGCATGCCAATTGCACACTCTCTCAAAACTTGAGACATCTGTGGCATTGTGTCGTGTGACAAAACTGCACATTTTAGAATGGCCTTTTATTGTCCCCAGCAGAAGGTGCACCTATGTAATTATCATCCTGTTAAATCAGCTTCTTGATATGCCACACCTGTCTTGGCAAAGGAGAAATGCTCACTTACAGGGATGCAAACACATTTTTGCCCAGAATTTCAGAGAAATATGTTTTTTGTGCATATAGACATTTTCAGTGATCTTTTATTTCAGATTATGATACCAACACATCACATGTTACATTTATATTTTTGTTCAGTATAGTTTGGTGCTGATCTAACATTGACTATTGCAGTGACACAGTGATGCTAAAACAATGATGCAATGCAGTGCTTTTGGTTGACTCACCCCTGTCTCCCTTGTCCACCCTCACACCAGGTAACCCCCTCGCACCAGGTGGACCTAGGGAAACCACGAGGTCAAATAACATGTGAATTACAAGCTTGTGGTGTAAGGGGCGTTTATACCTCTCTTCCTCTCTTCTGTGGTTGTTGATTTGGCATTAAGGACAAGGGAACTTACCAGTAGGTCCCTGTGGGCCTGGTGAAGCTGCAATACAACAAAACCTTATTATTACCACCAATACACTCTGGTGTTGTAATTTGTACTTTGCAAAGCATAACGACAAAAACATAATATGCAAATCTCACACAACACAAGGGTTGATTGCTCTGCACCCCAAGATATGTGTATATCTACGTTGATGTGTACTCATATTTTACATCAAATGTAAGATATATCAACCTGGTAGGTCCTGCCCATGTCTTACAGTAGCTACCTTTGAGTAATCTGAATGCTTTCACTGAGTCCTGAAGGAGAGTGGTGCTGGCATTGACCGCACCCAGGTTTGTTCTCAGCTGGCCCAGCTGGCCATCCTCCCCACAGAAGCTGGAGACCTGGGTCTGTAACTTCCCCAGGTATCCTCTGAGAGAGATGGTCTCCAAGCTGGTGTTTCTGGCAAGGGTACGGAGGTCCTCCTCCAGGGGGATGTGATTGTCGGTCAGCTTCGCTGTTCTGGAGCCAGAGGAGGAGAGACTACTAGCCTCCATCGAAAACACTGGGGCAGAGGTGCACATAGAGAGACGCAGAGCATTACTAATACAGGAAGTCATGTGTTACTGCAGTTCAGGATATCATGGAAAATCCTTTTACAACATTAGATAAACGTATTTGAACCATTTTGGACATGAAACCAACCAATGGTTTGTTGTACCTTTGTAAAGGAGGAAGGCATTCAGTGCAGTCAGAAGGATGAGGTAAACGACAATAACATTTAGACATCGCTGTGCTCCTCTGGCCTTGGCTGGTTTTAGATCTGAAACATGGTGACATAAACACAAGCAGGATTTATGCTACATTCCAAATGGACCTCTACCATCTACCCCCCCCCCCCCCCCTCCAGGCACTCCTGTAGATCTAAAATGATCAGAAGAGTGGAAGCAATAATGCAAACCCCCCCCCCCAGCCTATCAGATGGCAAGCTGAAGCAATTATCATGTTGCTTAAACCTATCCAATCCATGAAGTGTCAAGGGGTAGGGATTAAAATTCAGAAAACAGTATCCCATGGAATGTGGAGAAATTATCTCAACAAACCCACAGACATGGCTGCCCTCTTCTGGCCATTTCTCTATTTCTGCCTCAATGTAGAAAGTCAGGCTGTTGAGCTCAGTAAATTGCACTAATTTACTGTAGGTTGCCACAGCAGGTGCTTGTAGCCAGCGAATATAAAGTTAGAATTCAGTGCTGTCTGTAGTCTTCGCACACTCCAATAGCTCTTTGGCTAGACTGATTATTTTTTACAATGCACAGACAGTTCTTCTACTTCTCTGTTTCAGTCTCCACCACCACTTTCAGATTGTGTGTACCATAACAATCTTATCCCTCACAGTTATCTATGATACCTTAAAGGTAGCTAAATGTTGTTCCCACGAGCAGCACTGCAGATTTTGAGATGAGTGAGATGCAAGACTTCGCTCTCAATCAGTCACACACAGTATCTGCACTAGTTCGCTTCACACTGTTAAAGTTCACGCTGTTACAGTGCGGTAGCCACGGGACCCAAAAAGCAGAAAAGCTGATCCTCATGCTTCAATTGTGGAAATTGACCCACTATGCTGTTTACTTTATGCATATATGTCATATCACTGAGTCTACCTTCAATGGTTCTCACAAGGCTTGTCTCCCTGAATGTTTTGAATGTAGTTACAATAAATTAACCACTTACTGTATTGAAGTCCGTCCAAGCCACATTATAATATAATATATGCCATTTAGCAGATGTGTTTATCCAAGCGACTTACAGTCATGCTTGCATACATTTTTATGCACGGGTGGTCCCAGGAATCAAATCCACTAACCTGGCGTTGCAAGCACCATGCTCTCCCAACTGAGCTACAGCAGACCACACTTTGTACCAATTTATAGTGAATTGTATAAATAACATACTTTGAAATAAGAAAGGCACCATAGGCCCCTAGCACCAGGGGTGGAATATAAGAAAAATCACACAAATAGCGCACTACTGTTGGATCACCAGGCCTTCAGCGCAAGAACAACCTATAAGTCAAAATGTTGCCCCTGTGACCCCCAGTTCCTCCCCTGCTTACCACTGCTCTGGAAGGTGTACAGGTCAGTCCTGCTCAGTTTCATGTCCATGTCATAAAGTGGGTTACTCTGGCAGAACGAGCTGACGTGGCCCTCTCCTCTGTCTACTGATGTCTCCATGTTACTCCAAAGTGACAGACAACAGCCCAGAATTCCTCCTCAAGGCCCTCTTATAACAACTCATCATTACGTAAAAAACATGGAATCCTCACTTTCTTATAAAACCCCTCCACCACCCGTTTGACACATAGCGGAAGTCATCTGATTTGGGGCTGAGGTAGCAAAAAAAATACAAGACATGTTACAGCAATCTATATATCTATATCAGTAGTTACAGCTTAGATAAGTGAGTAGATCTGCAAGGTCAGAACATGGCATAGGTCCTCTCTACATCCTATGGAAAAATGTGTAGAATTGCATGGAATTAGCTTTAAAACAGCAACAGCAACAAAAAAAGCTAAAAATAGCCTAGCTGTTTGACCTCATCTGATATTTAAGGCAGTGAAAACAAAAAACAAGCAACATGTAACCCAGCTAGCAAAAGTGATTCCTTGGAAGTCGTGGGAAGGTATGTTTTTGGTTTCACATTGGCTGTGGGAACAAAGAAATGACATTTTTTTTCAGTGTTCTGAGAACAGAAGTGAACATCTTGGATGTTCTGGGAATGTATATTTTTAGGTTGCAGGAAAGTTCTGAGAACGTTTTTTACTCTGGTTCCTTACAAGTTTTCCTGGGAGGTTTTATAAACGCTCTGAGAATGGAAGTTATAAGTTACATGAATGTTTCTTCTACATTTTAATGTGGATGCTACTGTGACGCACACAAAATGTATAGTCACATTTGTATTATGTATTGTTTCTTTGTAATAGGGGAGAATACTTTTACTGAAATGTCAGTCCTCCAATGTTTCGCCCTTGGGATACATTTATACAAATGTTGGCAAGTAGGGGGCAGTGAAACGTGTTCACTTAACACTGGGACTATGTGCGATCCTGCACATGTGTGTTCTCATAATTGAGAGAACCTTTGAAAGAGAAGCCACATTCTCCCGTTTCATAATTTATCCTGTGTTACAGGTCAGTAAAGTGCAAAAATACACTGAATACCACAATATAGTTTTGGAACTTGCCTGTTGAAGTGAATGTCATGGTTTTGAACAACATAGTAATTATATAACATTTGACAGAAAAAGCAGGTTGAGTGTAAGATGAAATTTGATCTAGATTCCTTTGATCTAGAAAAAACGAATTGTTAATTCCTGAAAAGGACACTCCTGACAAAATCCTAAGGGTTTAGAGAATTTAATGTTGTAACTGTGATGTTTAAGAACTTTGTAATTGTTGTATTGTAAATGTTAGAAAAGCTGCTAGCTTAGATCTAGCTCTGTTTAGCTATTAGCTAGCTCCGGTTAGCTTTTGGCTAGCTCTGGTTAGCTGTTTGCTTGCTCCGGTCAGTTGGTTGCTAGTGTCGGTTAGCGCTATGCTAGCTTGTTCAGTCGTTTTCCAATAATTAGCATTAATATGTTTTCCAATAATTAGCATTGTATGAGAGATCGGACCAATATGCAGCGTGGTACGTGTTCGTTATGTTTTAATGAACAAAATCACTGAACACGGAAATACAAAATTACAAATAGAAAGACAGAAACAGACACAGAAAACAATCACCCACCAAACACTGGTGGGAAAGGCTACCCCAAGCCACGAGATTCCGGCAGCACCGGACGGAAGGGAGATTCTGGCAGCACCGGACAGGCGGGAGACTCCGGCAGCTCCGGAGTGAAGGGCGATTCTGGCAGCTCCTGGCTGACTCCTGGCTGACTGGCGGCTCTGGCAGCTCCTGGCTGACTGACGGCTCTGGCTGACTCCTGGCTGACTGACGGCTCTGACAGCTCCTGGCTGACTGACGGCTTTGGCAGCTCAGGACAGACGGGAGACTCTGGCAGCGCTGGGCAGGAGGAAGACTCTGGCAGCGCTGAGCAGGCAGGAGCACCTGTAGGAAGAAGACGGAGAGACAGCTTGGTGCGGGGGCTGCCACCGGCGGATAGACCGGACTGTGAAGGCACACTGGAGGTCTTGAGCACCGAGCCTGCCCAACCTTACCTTGTTGAATGCTCCCCGTAGCCAGGCCAGTGCGGCAAGGTGGAACAGCCCGCACCGGGCTGTGCTGGCGAACCGGGACACCATGCGTAAGGCTGGAGACGCACTGAAGACCAGATGCGCTGAGCCGGCTTCATGGCACCTTGCTCGATGCCCAACCTAGCCCGACCGATACAAAGCGCTGCAACACACCGGGCTATGCCTGCACACCGGGGACACCGTGCGCCTCACGGCATAACACGGTGCCTGCCTGGTCCCTCTCTCTCCACGGTAAGCACGGGGAGTTGGCGCAGGTCTCCTACCTGACTTTGCCACAGTCCCCGTGTCCCTCCCCCAATACATTTTTGGGGCTGTCACTCGGGCTTCCAGCCACGTTGCCGTGCTGCCTCCTCATAACGCCGCCTCTCGGCTTTCGCTGTACCCAGGGTCCCTTGCCATCCAAGATCTCCTCCCAAGTCCAGGAGTCTTGAACCCGCTGCTCCTGGGTACCACGCTGCTTGGTCCGGTTGTGGTGGGTGATTCTGTATCGGGATTCATGTAGAGGTCTGTAATTTTTATCATAGGTACACTTCAACTGTGAGAGACGGAATCTAAAACAAAAATCCAGAAAATCACATTGTATTATTTTTAAGTGATCAAGAGGCACTGAGTTTGAAATATATCCGCAGGTACACCTCCAATTGACTATTGACAGGTACACCTCCAATTATGTCAATTAGCCTATCAGAAGCTTCTAAAGCCATGACATCATTTTCTGGAATTTTCCAAGCTGTTTAAAGGGGCAGTCAACTTAGTGTATGTAAACTTCTGACCCACTGGAATTGTCATACAGTGAATTATAAGTGAAATAATCTGTCTGTAAACAATTGTTGGAAAAGTTACTTGTGTCATGCACAAAGTAGATGTCCTAACTGACCGAGCCTGACCCCAAAACTATAGTTTGTTAACAAGAAATTTGTGGTTGAAAAACAAGTTTTAATGACTCCAACCTAAGTGTATGTAAACTTCCCACTTCAACTGTATACATGTGTAGATAGTACAGTTTTCAAAATGTGCTGTATTACTGTATATTCCTCATACAAATCTTACGGTACATAGTGATTTTCAGACTTGCGTTTACCTTTACAATAGTTGCTGTGTTGCTGTTTTCCCTACGGTCAAATAATATTTTTGCAGGAATCTCCTTGCGAATGATTTTGCCGAAGATTGTATCACCGCCGGGCTGGGCAACCTGAGCTTTTGCTATCTCTTTGCACAATTGATGACACTATGGACCTGTTTACATTAGGCTGTACTCCAACCATCCTCTTCCATTGTAGACCATGGTTTATGACGTAGTCCACAATTGTGGCTCTGATTTCATCAGGGACTCTTATTCTTTACCTTCTACCTCTTCCTCTATTATGTCTTCCCCGAACACCAACACCACCACCACCACCTTGCATTCTTACACATCTTCTTAATTCTCTTCCACAAGCTTGTAGCTGCTGTTCAGGGTTGTGATGTTCCTCCATGTTAAAAAATGGTAGTGATTGTGCTGTAGGCAAGCTCCATATATATGCTTCCAAACTTGACTGGTTGATTGGTAAGATTGTGATTCCTATTTCATTACACTTCTTGGAGGCAGGCCACTCGATTTCGTCATCGAACATGTCACTCTCCCTAGGAGAGGGGGTGACCTTGATAATTTATTGTTAAAACGAGAGGCTGCCTGGATGTTTAATTTAAAGACCCTTGCGCCCTTCGGTCTCAATGTAGACTTTGATCTGAAGCCATTCTTGTGATTATTGTGACTTTGCCATTGTAATTGTTTGTAAACTTGTGTAGTCAAATTAATCTATGATCGTATGCTATCCATTTGTTTGTATGCTGTTCTTTGTATGACATTTTAATATTTGATTATTAACCAATGTTATTAGGCCACTCTTGGCCATGATTACAGACACCTGTGTCTTTTGACACTATATAAACGAGTCATCCCGCAGTGTTTGTGACTATACCCTGATGAAGACAGCTTGGCTGTCGAAACGTTGGTATTACATTTTTGCATCTGAGCTCCTAGAGTGTGCGGCTCTCTTTTATTTATAAACGAGAAGACGGTACCTGACAGGCACCCATTACCCAGAATCCAAGACCTGACAGACACCCTTGGTGGCTACTCCTGTGGTTCAGCATCTTAGACCAGGGTAAAGTCTACCATCAAGGTTTCATAGCAGAGGGAGACATCTCAACTGCCTTCATCACCCCCTGGGGACTCTATGAATGGGTGAGAATTCTGTTTGGACTGTCCAACGCACCCGGAGCATTCCAGAGGAGCATGGAGGGGATGCTGAGCACCCTCAGGGATAAATTCTGTATACCACACCTGGACGATGTCCTTTGCTATGCAAAGTCCTTTGACAAGCATGTGGATGGAATCTGCAAAGTTCTCAAGACTCTCCAAAGTTATGGAGTGAAACTCCGGGCCGAAGAAGTGTGAACTCTTCTCTGGCGGTCCAGGGCATGGGGTGCCTCGTGTTGGCTGAAGGGGTGAGGATTGACCTTAAGAACCTGGAAGCTGTGCTGTCCCTGAAAACAAAGACACCACATAGAGTGGGAAATGTCAGCAGGATCCTTGGTTTCCTCAGCTACTACAGATTGTACGTCCAGGACTTTTCTCGAATAGCCAAGCCACTCTATGAGCTGCTCCAAGTGAAATGTGGAATGCCACAAGTCCAGCCGTGCAGAGAAAAGACCAAAGGCCCTCAGCTGTCCTCTAGGACCCCTGTGGAATGGACAGGCGAACAACATAGCACACTTGAATGACTCGTTGACATGCTTGTGAACCCACCTGTGTTGGCATACCCTAACTTTGACTTACCACTCGTACTGCACACCGATGCTTCAGAGAAGGGCGTCGCAACCGTCCTTTTTTAGCAGCAGGATGGGAAGTTGAGAGTCATCGGGTATGGATCAAGAACATTGACACCAGCTGAGAGGAACTACAATTTGCACAGCAGAAGGTTTGAGTTCCTTGCTATAAAATAGGTAGTGTGTGAAAAGTTTAGGGACTACCTATTCTATACCATGCATTTCACCATTTATATAGATAACAACCCCCTAACCTATGTCATGAGCACCGCAAAGCTTAATGCTGTCAGCCACCGCTGGGTTGGAGAACTGTTATATTTCCGGTTCAACGTTAAGTACAGGCCTGGAAAGATGAATATAGATGTTGATACATTGTCTCGTATCCCCATGGATATCAACCAATATGTGACAGAATGGGCTCCTATATAGACGGACCAACGACAAACAACAGCTTGTCCTTCCTGTAAAGTACAGACCGGTAGCCCTTAAATATCTCCATGATGACATGGGACATGTTGGTACTGAAAGAGTACACCACCTTGCTAGAGGGAGGTTCTACTGGCCATTTATGAAGAAGGAAATTGAGAACTATGTGACAAGGAAATGTCTGTGCATAAAGCAGAAGAAACCTGCCATGTATGTACGAGCACTTATGGGTAGCGTCACGTCTAGCTCACCCCTGGAGCTCGTCTGTATTGATTACATCTGGAGACCAGCCGAGTGGGTTATGAGTACATTATGGTGGTGGTTGATCATTTTACAAGATTTGCTCAAGCTTACCCGACAAAGAACAAGTCCGAACGGACTGCAGCAGATCGTATCTTTAATGACTACTTACCCTGATTTGGATACCCCTTGAAACTGCATAATGATCAAGGTCAGGAGTTTGAGAATGAGCTGTTCCATACACTCCAGCAGCTGTTAGGGGTTGGCCATTCCCGAACATCACCATACCATCCCCAAGGTAAACCAGCTGAGAAATGTAACTGCACTTTGCTACAGATGTTGACAAAAAGGAGAGATGGAAGGACCATCTTCCGCAAATTGTACACGCATACTGCACACACATACAACTGCACCCGACATGAGTCCACTGAGTACTCACCCTACTATCTGCTCCACGGTCATCATCCACGCCTTCCAGTGGACTTGTTGTTTGGCTTGTTGGGAGAGAGAGACCCAGTCGCACACAAGAGCTATGCAGAAGAGTTGCCGGGAAGAGTGACTGAAGCATATCGGATTGCAAATGAGAACAGCGAACAGTCAAGCACTAGAGGAAAATCCTACTATGACCAGATTATGAAAGGGGTAGTTCTGCAACCTGGAGACCAAGTTCAGGTTAGGAACCTCAGTGAGCGGGGAGGGCCCGGGAAGCTATGATCATACTGGTAGAAAGGGATCTAAGTAGTGAAGGAACAGTTTGCAGACAATCCGGTATACATAGTTCATCCAGATGATGGAGAAAGGCGTAAAACCAGAACAATGCATCGAAACTTGTTACTACTTGTGAATGACTTACCGGTTGAACCTCCACCACTGCGTCCAACTAAACCGACCATCAAAAACAGACCATCAAGAGTCAGTGATGTGGAAGAACACACTCACAACATCTGACTCGGATGATGAATGGACAGGAGGTTATTGGTTAAGGAGGCCAGTGACTAGGACAGAACAAAGAGCTCCAATCCAAGTACCGACAAGACCTCCCATGATACAAAGAGATACAGTCTGAGTACCTGTAATGGAAGAGGAAAGACAACCTGCAAATGAGCACTTACCTGATCGAAACGAATCAGAGCCAGAGAATGAGCACGAGGAGCATCTCGAACATGAGCAGGAAGCGAGACCCAGGACCCCCCCAGTAGTTGATTCACACACTGAGAGTAGGCGGTCCACTAGAGATAGAAGAACAAAGTAAATGTTCCCACATGAAACACTCGGTCAACCTTCAATGCAATCACACCCTACTGTTAACACACTCTGTGTAACAGATAGTGCACCTTACTTACCAGTATGGGAAACACCTTACTACATTCCTCCACCTTACTCACTTGCACCTTACATGTGGCCCAATTACATGCCGTAAACATAGACTACATTGCTTTATTGATTAAAAAGGTTTTGAGGTTTAGATTTGAATGTCAGGAGACATTTTATTTTTGTCAGGGAGTGTGTGACACACACAACATGTATAGTCACATTTGTGTTTATGTATTGTTTCTTTGTAGTAGGGAAGAATACTTTTACTGAAATGTCAGTCCTCCAAGGTTTCGCCATTGCGATGCATTTATACAACTGTTGGCCATTAGGGGTGTGAGATGTGAGATGTGTTTGGTTCGCACTGGGACTATATGCGATCCTGCACCTGTGTGTTTTCATAATTGAGAGAAAGAGAAAGAGAAGCCACATTTTCCTGTTTCATCATTTATCCTGTGTTACAGGTCAGTAAAGTGCAAAAATACACTGAATACCACAATATAGTTTTGTAACTTGCCAGTTGAAGTGAATGTAATGGTTTTGAACAACATAGTAATTGTATAACTTCGTACTAGACAGAAAATGAGATGAAATGATGGCGGTGCAAATGCTAGCTGCTTTTCTAACACTTCCAGTAAAACAATTACAAAGTTCTTAAACATCACAGTTACAACATTAAATTCTCTAAACCCTTAGGATATTATCTTGTTCAAAAATAGAATTTTACCTAATTATGACATAACATTGAAGGTTGTACAATGTAGCAGCAATATTTAGACTTAGGGATGCCACCCGTTAGATAAAATATGAAACGGTTCCGTATTTCACTGAAATAATAAACATTTTGTTTTCTAAATTATATTTTCCGGATTTGACCATATTAATGACCAAAGGCTCGTATTTCTGTGTGTTATTATGTTATAATTAAGTCTATGATTTGATATTAGATAGAGCAGTCCGACTGAGCAGTGGTAAGCAGCAGCAGGCTCGTAAGCATTCATTCAAACAGCACTTTCGTGCATTTTGCCAGCAGCTCTTCGCTGTGCTTCAAGCATTGAGCTGTTTATGACTTCAAGCCTATCAACTCCCGAGATTAGGCTGGTGTAACCAATGTGAAATGGCTAGCTAGTTAGCAGGGTGCACGCTAATAGCGTTTCAAACGTCACTCACTGAGACTTGGAGTAGTTGTTCCCCTTGCTCTGCAAGGGCCACGGCGTTTGTGGAGCGATGGGTAACGATGCTTCGAGTGTGGCTGTTGTCGATGTGTTCCTGGTTCGAGCCCAGGTAGGGGCGAGGAGAGGGACGGAAGCTCTACTGTTACACTGGCAATACTAAAATGCCTATAAGAACATCCAATAGTCAAAGGTATATGAAATACAAATGGTATAGAGAGAAATAGTCCTATAAATACTATATTAACTACAACCTTAAACCTCTTACCTTGGAATATTGAAGTCTCATGTTAAAAGGAACCACCAGCTTTCATATGTTCTCATGTTCTGAGCAAGGAACTTAAACGTTAGCTTTTTTACATGGCACATATTGCACTTTTACTTTCTTCTCCAACACTTTGTTTTTGCATTATTTAAATCAAATTGAACATGTTTCATTATTTATTTGAGGCTAAATTGATTTTTATTGATGTATTATATTAAGTTAAAATAAGTGTTCATTCAGTATTGTTGTAATTGTCATTATTATTAAAAAAATAAAAAATTGTCCGATTGATCGGTATCAGCTTTTTTTGGTCCTAATAATTAATTAGGACCAAAAAAATTAAATCCTAATTAGTAGGAAACAACTTTGCCATATTATGATTTTGTCAAATTTCCTTTAGAGAGATGGCAATGTTGCCATTACTGTTAATAGAAAAGCACGTCATAAATAGCCAGCAATGTGAATGTTAGCTAGCTAAAATATGGCGGTCCCTTCAATCATAGTTAGGTGGCTCTAGTTATACTGCATCTAAAGTCAATCTGGCAACATCACAATCATGACAAAAGGTTTTCCGACTAATTATTTGCCAACGAACTCCATCCACCTATTTCCACTTCTAGGTGTGAGACCGACGCTGGAGACAAGAAGCAAGTACAGGATGTGAACAATTAATGGAAAACGAGCATTAAACAAAATGCGGGCAGCATTTGGACAGGGGAAACAAAAAAACATTATGACAATAATGCTGACAAGGGGAACAAAACCGAGGAACAGACAAATATAGAGGGGGCAATCAACAATGTGAAGGAGTCCAGGTGAGTCCAATGAGCGCAGATGCGTGTAATAATGGCGACAGGTGCGCGTAATGACGGGCAGCCTTGTGCCCTCGAGCGCAAGAGAGGGGGAGTGGCAGCACCCCCCCGCGCCACCTGGCGAGCCTGACGTTTTTTTTGTGGTTTTTATGGAACATTTTCTTAACCTTCTCTGAACAATTCGAGAACATGAATTCAAATAGAAACATGAGGAAACCTGTAGGAAATATTATGAGGTATGCAGTAACACTTTATTTGGATAGTCCATCTGTAGATACTCTACAGACTATCAGTAACATTTCAACTATCTACTACCCTAACCTTAACACTTATCCTAACCCTTACCCTAACCCTTATTCTAAACCTTAACCTTAACCTTAGCAAGTAGTTGCTTATCAACAGTAGTATGACCATCTATAGAGCATCTACAGGTGGACTACCCGGACTTTCACAAAAAATGTGACCTGTTATGCTGAAGTACTGAAATTCCTACTGAAGAATGATGTTTCTTAACATTCTCTGAACTATTTGAGTGTATTCGCAATGCCAAACTGGTTGGAGAACGTTCCTAGAACATTACTGACATTTAAATGAAATGTAACCATGTTTTAACTTATAGGAAGTGTTCTGTTAAAGGATTGAAATACCAAGAAAATAAAGTTTTATTGGCATGTTCCTTTAAATGTACTGAGAATATTCCAAAGCCAACCAACTATCCTGCACCACTCCCAGAAAGTTGTGGGGAGATTGGATTCAAAATAACCATATGACAACCACGCTCTCAGCGAGCTCTAATAAACATATTATTCTCAGAACTCACAACCATAAAGGACAATGGGTTCTATAACTGATTCAAGTATTTTTTTTGCCAGATACTAATTGGTACGTCTGTCTCTCTCGGTATCTCACACACAGTTGTGAAATACCAGGAGAGGACAGCGTTCATCTGACTTTTGACTGCATCCTGCCACCTTGTGGTCATTGGATAGATCTAATAACGAAACGGTCAAAATAATGGTGCGTTCATGACAACTCGAAAATCTCAGAGCTACGACTTTAGTGCGTTCAAGACCTGATGTGATTGGTCGAAAGACCAATTAATTGAACAAATATCAGAATTGGGCTGCCTGTGTAAACTCAGTTTATGACAGGCAGTCCAATTCTGATATTTTTTTAAACTAATTGTTCTTTTGACTAATCAGAAAAAGATCTGACGTGAAAAGATCTGATGTGATTAAAATACATTGGTTTTGATGTACTGATGTACTTACAATACTTACAGCAAAAAGATCCATGAGTAGTTTGTTTTTGTGTCAGTGTGCCTTATTCTGGTTTGGGATCAATAGGCCTGTTAGGCCTAAATTGGAAGACTTGTGAGGGTGTGCTGCTGTGAATAGCCACAAGGTGTCTCTCTGACACTGCACTAACAGATCTGAAATCAACCACACTGCTAAGACAATTGATTCTGAATCAACCATATGCAGCCATATTTGGACAGTTATTGTCTCCACCCCACATTTCAAACATTGCTGAGTTTCTGCTATTAAGATACATTGTTTCTTTATCATTTTATAATACATTATGAGTATTTTAACATGTTGTTCTCAAGACAACAGCTACAGGAAGTATACTGACAATGACAATAATTAGGTGCATAACATAGCCTACAATCTATTGTTCCATTTAACATAATTGCCATGAAGCCTTTATCTTTGTATTTTGTATCCCTAAGAGTTGTACATATTTGTTCCATAGCAAACATAAAACGCAATATAAGGAACATTTATATTATTATGTTACATTCATGTTAAAAATAAGAATAATTTGAAATAATGTTAGTTTGGTAGTTAGGCTATTAAAGTATTATAAATTATTATATATTATAATTATAACGCTTCGAACACACTGACTGAGTTTTGCGTTTCAATTCACCAGAAGTACATTCATTTCCAATGTAACGCTGCGTTTTCCTTGCAGCATTGCGTTGCAGATGCCGTCGTTCTGTGTGGTGCATACATTCAATTTATCGAACGTATGCATCAAATTGTATGCGTAGATTTGACAGAAAATAGCCAAATGTGAATGTTGAATTTTTGTTGTACACATATCCAGTAAAAAAAAAGGGGATTACATAATACAGTTTTCTTTACATGTTTTATTATTTTATTTGCCAAGTATATTATTTGTTCGATGACATCCACAAATGAATTGTGAGAGCCTATAATATAGTTTCCCTCAAATGCAGTTTTGGAGCGAAATGCAATATTAAATAGTCAAGATAGCAGAGTAGGCTCTTTCAACAATGAGACCAACGTTGAGGAAGGTGGTCTTGTTCGCGCTGTTGGGCCGGGACCAGTCCCGCCGAAAGCGCAGGTCTGTGTGGTTCCAGAGATGGTTAAAGTCCCGAAAGCAGGCAGGGGAATTCCAGCATCTCATTCAAGAGCTTCGAATGTTTTGAGGGGAATTCTGAAGTTACGTTCGTCTGAACCGAAGCCAGTTCGATCACCTGCTGCAGATGGTTGGAGCCAGGATCGCCCGGATGGATACCAACTACCGGGAGTCCATCAGCCCAGTTGAACGCCTGGCGATTTGTCTCCGGTAAGCTACATTCTAGTACATTTTTAAAGCCGTTGATACCATAATTGATTGATATTTTTATACATTGCTTTTATGTGCAACCTAGCTAGCTAAAGGGCTCTCTAGTTAATAGTCCCTATTTGACATCAGATGTACTTTTACATAATGTTCATTAGGACTATAACTTTTCCCAAAGTTGATTTAAAATCCTTTTTTAATTATGCAATGTTACCAAATGAAAAGAAAGGTGCCTTCTGCCCTGATGAAGGTAGGCTAGTCTTCTCCAGGACCCGTTTTTGTTCAAGACAGTTACAGTCATTCATTACATTCTTATTGGACTCACATACACTCTTAGAGAAAAAGGTTCCAAAAGTGTCCTTCTGCTTTCCCCATAGGATAACCATTTTTGGTTCAAGGTATAACCCTTTGGGGAAAATGTTATACATGGAACCCAATAGGGGTACTACCTGGAACCAAAAAGGGATCTCCTATGGGGATAGCCGGAGAACCCTTTTAAGTAGATAGTACCATTCTTTCTAAGAGTAGAGTTGGCCTGGACTACAGTTTATTGATATAGTCATAGACTGAATTGTACTGTTTCAAGTCATTGTTAATGATGGTTGATGAGTATTACAATATAATTAGTAAAGCATAATAAACAGTAATGAGGTAGCTATATGAGTAGATATAATATGTGGGTGGAATTCAAGTTACACACAATATTGATCATTATTTTGAATTATAAGGTGGCAGGCATAGTTCCTTCTGTGGCACAAACCATTTGGGACTGTCTGGTTGGTGAATACATGCCTGTCCCCAAGGAGGAAGACTGGAGGGCCATCGCTGCTGAGTTCCTGGAGAGGTGGAATTTCCCCAACTGTCTTGGCTCCATTGACGGGAAACATGTAGTAATCCAGGCTCCACTGTGCTCAGGTTCACAGTTCTACAACTACAAGGGTACATATTCAGTTGTACTCTTGGCTGTAGTAGATGCCATCTACTGTTTCCGTGTTGTTGATGTTGGTGCTTACGGCAAGGGAAGTGATGGCGGGACTCTGCCTTCGGCCAGGCACTTCAGGATGGCACCCTGGAGATTCCACCACCTGCATCACTCCCTGGGGCTGAAGACCTGAGACCTGTTCCCCACGTCTTTGTCGGCGACCAGGCCTTCTCTTTAAGACCCAACCTCATGAGCCCTGCGCTGGACACCAGCTGCCATTGCCAAAGCCTGTAAGGATCTTTAACAAATGACTGTCCGTGGCAATGCGCCTTTGGGATTCTGGCAGCTCGGTGGAGAATGTATCGGAGAGTGCTTGGTCTCAGCCCCTCAAATGTCGATGCCTGCGTGAAGGCCACATGTGTTCTCCACAACTACTTGCGGAGGTCATTCCAGGAGCCGCTCCGGATGGAGATGGTCACCTTCCTGATGTCACCAACAACGCCCCCAGACAGGCACTCCAGGTGAGGGAGAAGCTGACCACCTACTTCTCATCGCCAGCAGGTGAAGTCCCATGGCAGTATGCCGTGGAGTGAAATGGCTCTTTTAAGAGCCCCATAACACAAAGGTTATTTTAAGAACCATCCACCGTTGTCCATAAAATTGCATTTTCCCCCCAGATTACTTTATGTATGATTGTCTCTCTTCATTTGGAAGCTATATTTAAGTGACATTTGGGAGTAAAGACCACACCTTAACCCCTTCCCTCTCCCACTTACGTCAGTATTATACACACCTGGCATGGTACATCACGTGAGCAGGAGCACTAATTAAGGTTATACGACATACAGTTAGTATGATAACAAAGGGAAAGGGTAACCTAGGTAACCTAGGGTCCATACAAATAGTACAGTTTACCACCATGTTCACTGGCCTGACAAAATACAGGCGGGAAAAAAACGAATTAGGAAGAGAATGTGTTTTTACTTTCACCTTGTCTTAGATCTGCAAAGGTGTAGGGAAGAAATAAGCAGATTAAGCCTAAATGAGATATTAATAAACAACTGACTATGAAAACATTATAATTGATTAAGTATTCAAGTACAGGAAAGAGCATGACAGGTGTGTGTGCGTGTAAAAAAATAAATAATAATGAATGTGTAGCCTGTAATCTGTAAGAGAACAGCAAGAGCATGTATTTTTGGCACAACTGCAGACAGATACAGGGACTACTCATAAAGCCTAGACGTAGTAGGGGAACTTCAGACATGGCCATAAAGAGAGAGAGGGCAGTGCCCTGCCCTCTGAGGTACAGAGAGGAGAGGTGTGTGTGTGTGTCTCTGTCTCTGAGAAAAAGGGAATAATAGGTAGCCATAAGGCAGCTAAACAAACAAATGGCCCCTGGACGTCGCGGACCAGTCGATGGAACATAACTTCACAAACAATTTCAACACCCTGGTTTTCAAGTGGTTTTAAATGAAAGAAATATTGACCTTTAGTCTCGTAAGAGACCAAGAGCATCTGTGAAAACTCTATGAGTTTCAATTCAGAAATGTATGTAACACTAATAATGAATGCTATCCTAAGACTTTATAAACAAATGACTTTATGAATTGACTGAATTTAAACGTAACTGACGTGTGTGAAAAGAAAGGTACAATGAGGGAGGTCAAAACAACAACCAGACAACTCCTCTGCTCTTCCTGTCCTTCCTGTGAGCTGGTCGGCTAAATGGACTCCATCTCTGAAAGGAAAGAGAAAAACAACACATACAAGATTTATGTTAACTAAATACTGCTTGTATAGTGTAGTTAGAGGCATAGATATTGTGCGGTAAAGTTGGTATTACTTGCTGTTTACTCATGGAATTTGTATTTCAGATCAAAAGATGAATATGACAGGCAAATATTTAGACAGCAAACTGTTGTTTTGGGATATTTTCTAACCTAGAAACAGCTATACATTTGCCTCATTAATACTTTGATCTGAAATACCAAATAGCCTACATGACTATACTGTAAAAATTACCTATTTTACTTCACTGTCGCAAGACTCATGATACTACCTGTGATGTGGAGAAAAGCAGCTGATACATTTGAACCTTGACTGCTGCTTTTCTTTGCTGAGGCAGCCTCTTCAGTGTTGGCACCAGGCTCATGGCAAAGAGGGTCTCTTCATCCTCCTTCCTGTGAGCATCAGGTTGGCCTGCATCCCTCTCGACGGCTTGGAGGAGAGTCTCTGCTGAGATGAGTTGAGTGGATCTGGGGGCTGGTACCTCCGATGACGCCTGGTGTGACGTTGTTCCTCTCTGTTTCTCTCCTCGTTTGTCTCCACGGCTACATCCTGTTCAACGAGGTCCTCAGTGGACACTTCCGTGAGGTTCATAATAATCTCAGGTGGTCCTAGATCCAGAGGTGCTTCCTCCATTTCATCATCTTCCATGGCTGCACCGGTTGGTGGTCATACTCATGGATGATGTAGAAGTTGTAGAGGGTTTCACTGCACCGGTGGTGGTCATACTTGTGGATGATGTAGAAGTTGTAGAGGGTCTCGCTGCACCGGTGGAGGCGATGGTCGCACTTGGTCTGGCTGTAAAATTGCCACTCGTTGCCATAGGCACAATAAATGGATCCAGAAAATAATGTGGCAGAAGCGCCAAGGCTGCTGACCTGAAGCTGCTGACCCAGACCTCTCCTTCTCTTTCTCTTTCTCTGCCCTTCTCTCTCTCTGATACCTGTCCCTGAGTCCTCTCCACTTCCTCCTACAGTCTTCTTCTACATAGACATGAACATGATAAGCCAAACCCTTACCTAGCCTAACTATAGTTATTAGATATCTATCATGAACATGTCACCTACTGTACACACACGGTTAATTGGCCAAATTATCAGGGGTGCAGTAGTATCTACCATTTCTATTACTATTTATCTAGCATACACACTCACACTCTTTCAAACATGATTATTTGGGAACGTTATCAGGGGTAGTAACTAGCATAATTTATATGACTATTTCTTTCACAAACACACACACACACCTCATTGGCTAGGTTAGCTAGCTAGCTAGCTAGCTAACGTTAACTAGCCACATCTAGCACAAGCTCACTACTATCGTGGACAGTTGTCTTCAAGCAGCATTTTTTTGTGTTTATGTCCATGTAGCTGTCAGCAGTTGTGTCAAAAATACACGGTTTTGAGAATACTGCGAAAAAGATTCTCTCCTCCATGTGTCCAACAGCATGCGACCATCTGCAAAAGATACCTGCATCAGTATAGTTGCCTAGCTGCGCAAAATGTTATGCAGCAGTGATGCCTGACGCAGTCGGTGTGTTCGAAGCGTTAGGCTACCACGCTGTAAAATATCGCCCAATAATAGGCTAGCCTATGTCTTGCAAATTGATAGGTTATTCTGCAATGTAGAACATGTTTCAAAACGAATCAATTGAATCCGTTTTCATTTTCGTTTTTACAGTAGGTTATACCAGGCCTACACGGGCCGATTCAGACTTAGAAAATGTACGCCTTTCCTGCTCAAGCCTTCCCTACGCACTTCTTAGACACTTTTCAATATGTGGTATTTAGATTTACCTTATTCAGTCGAGTAACTGAACGTGTGGCTACCTTGCGTGCTCTGAATAAATTGAATTCAACTGCTGAAAACCCTCCCACTTGCTGGCCAACCTATTTTTTCCTCATGGAGTTTTCATTAAATAGTGTTTTCAGTGGTATACATTTTTATCTTATGACTACCAAGAAACACTCTGTGTGACCCTGATTTAGGCCACTGCAGTATTAAATATGGTGTACCGTTTTAGTTTGAATTTTGTCACAATGGGTTCAGAATTGTAGGGATATATAGCGTATATGCATATGCATATTGGTCTGTTTCAGCACCAATTGGTAGATTTGAAAAGACTCTGATCTTGTAGATTATTTAGGTTCCGGTAAGTATTTATGAATCATAAAATGTTTGGAGAGCCTTTACAAACAAAATAAAGAAAATGGCAGTTTGATTCCTTCTGAAAATTGCCACATTTAGTTCTTCAACCCATAGTAATGTTGAAAGATGAGTGTATATATAATTCTAATTGGGAGAATAGTGTACAATAGTAGGCTATACCATCATATATTGCCTGCACTAACCATGGAACTGTGATGACATGGGCAAATATTGTGCCATGAGTCGGGATCGAACTGTTAAGGCTTGGTCTGCCCTCTGCTCTATAACCAACAAGTCTCACCTCAGAAATATAGATGTTCATCCATGTTTCTCAAACATCACATTTCGAAGTTGTTCCAAACGTTAAATTCCAAATGTTTAAAGTTAAAGTTTAGACATTAACTCCGAATTTTTAAGGTTAGGGTTACATTTGCTGGATTAAAACAGCAATATGATGTTTTTTAAATGTATGCTTATCCTAAACCTTAACTGACTTGTATGACCGTTAGACTGTATTTGATCATGCAACCTTCTGAACCAGAGGCAGACCTTTTACACCAGAGGCAGATGCTTACGCCCATCCACTATCCCCATCCATAACGCCATAGCAAAACCGAAACCTACATGGAGGTAACAGTGCTCAGTGTTGCCCCTATTGGCCGGTTTCCACATCATCTCCCGATGTCCTCAGACATGGATGGACGTCGAATACTGACTTGTATTACGGGTGACCTGGCTGCCATAATGATTTAAATTAACCTCGTGTCTTTATTCATTTTGTATGTATTTTGTATATTATCGTCTTATACCGATGATCCTTAGCAGCAACCACACGGCCATGTTCATGACGCATTTACAGAGGTAGCAAATGAAGGTAAACAAACAATGGAATTAAATGGAATGATAATGTAGCCTAGGCTAGACCAACTGAAGGGAACTAACAGTACATTGATAGATGTGTGTGAGTGGTTATGTGTCCTATTGACATTCGATAATGATATTGGCTAATATTTAACATGATAGAAATAGGAAACTAAGAAAATCGATGTAACCTATAATTAAGACATGTGAGAGTGCCCATCCCTGCAAATTAAAAGGCAGTACACTTTCAATTCTGCATAATGGCATAGCATTTCATAAACTGTGGGAAAGTTGATATGTTGATATGCTTCAGTTTGCTGCCACATGACTGATTTCACATTTGTCCCCAGCGATTATAAAGTCAAATTGATCTAAAACAAGTATTATTTATATTTACAATTCCTTTATCCAAACGGATTATTCATTACTTCTATAAAAAAAAAATAAGTAGATACTTTTTCCACTTGGAACCCGTAGGTTAGGTAGACCGTATTCGTGGTTCCCTCGTGCATAACAGTGGTGGAATTATTACTGAATTAAATCAAAGTCAGAATATTGTGTATCTGTATTAAATCAAAGTCAGAATATTGTGTATCTGTAGACACACCTCTGTCACACCTTCATTTATTCCATCTCCACCCTAAACTAATAGTGGGTGAATAGCATGCTATTCTCATGCTTCATTTCAAGGTCAGAATAGGCAGAGAGAAAAGCACATAAAAAGGTAATCACTTTCCATTCCCCCCATGGTGAATTGTAAAGACAGAACATCTAAACGATCTTATAATTAAAACCATAGGCCTACACCCCTTTACCTAATTATTAGAACTTCCTGTAAATGCTCTGTTGAACATGATTGTTCCATGTCCGGAAAGACTACCAGTTACAATTCCTTGATGCTCTAAAAGAAAAACACATTATGGATAAACATAATATAGTTCTGAAGATAATGCCTAACGTTGATTATTTTAGCTATTGTTCAGGCTACTACAGCTTTACATTCCGGTTTCAAGTGTAAAGCTGTGTGTGGATTGGAGGTAGGCGTATGAATGTTTATTATATTCTACTGAAGAAATCGAAGGCAGCCCTTCACGAAATTATCCTAAAACTTGTCTACTTCATTGGATGGTTACAAATACAGTCTAAATGTCATACGAGTTTCGATTGACCAAACGTTTGAGAGAATAATTTTACTTTTGTGAAAATGTTTAACTTAAGTTCTATGTTGTCTTCCTTTCAAATGACAAATTAAGAAATTCAGTTCAAGCTAAAATCATTCAAGCAGGAGATTGGAATTGGCTAATATTTACAGTAAGTGAAGACAAAATAGCCTAAATGAGAAAAAAAACGAATAAATTAAAAACAACTCAGGCCGTGAGGAATAAAAGCGCATATAAGCGCATGCAGGCTATAGGCAATCAATATGCTTTCCAGTGAAATATTCTGGAAAAATATGCATATCTGAGAGAGCCTATTTAGAAATATAGGGAGTGTTTTCCTATAGTATCATCTGTGTCTTTCAAATCTTATTTTCTGAAAATGCAGTATAGTATTTAGAGCAACGTTTCAAGAACATCTGTTTCCAAAAAGAAGCGAATATTCCAATTGCATGAACAAAGCCCATCATCAGTTCCAAAGGCATCGTCAACCCCCAGACAGCCTGCATGTCCAGGTGACTGCATGGTGTCCGTTATGAGGTGAAGTTTGAAGCTGGCTCATATTAAACACTGTACGGTCAAATATGGGTCTAGCTAAAAAGATCTTCCATCAGATGGTTCCTGACATTTTTCTAGTATGGCTTAATGTGTGTGCGTGTGTGTGTGTAAGAGAGAGGGAAAGTCTCAAACTATCATGTTCTTATATTATTTTCTAAACAAATTCACTACCTCGACCTGATACAAAAAAATGGTAGGCTGCATGACGAGCAAAAATGTGCCTCTCCAATAGTTTAGGATGACTCTAGGCCTATATATTCATGTCAATGCCATTGCGCAATGCACCATTGATGTGTAAAAACGATTTTGGAACCCCTTGTTCTCTGGAATTGTCGAGTAAAATGTGCTGGTAGTCTACATGGTGATTGAACATTTTAATGAAGTATTTGAGACTGCAGAAACGGACCATTTCTCGTGCACGTATCCAAAGGCGTTTACATTACAGAACCTACAAAACCTCTGTGGAAGAGCAGGCTCCAGAACGCTACATGAGAGGTGATATGAATTACCAAACGTTAAGCCTTCAATAAACTAATTTGTGTAAATAGCGTCTCTGAGGACCCTGGTATTATTCAGTTCATTGCGCTTTATCAGTACCCTGAGAAGAACGTGCTTCTCGCATGCCTGTAGTTGAGCCTCAGCCCCGCGCACTATTTTGATTAAGCCTCCTGCGCGGGAATGATGACAGCTTTTGACTGCCTTTTCACCCTTCTGGTTGTTACTAGTTACCACAGGCACAAGGTCAAAATTGGCTATATTGTAATAATTTATGAAAACAAATATTTCCTTTTTGGTCTAATTTAAGGTTACGGGTAGGCATACGGTTAGCAGTGCGGTTAAGGTGAAGTTTAAGGCTACTTTTAAAATCAGATTTTAAGAAGATACATTGTAAAAATAGGCGGGGTTTATGATTTTGTGGCTGTGATGGACGCCAAGCTGAACAGTCGGAATGAAGAGTAATTAAAACCTATGAATTTTCCTTTGCGGTCTCTCTTAAGGCATCTCTTTGCAGGCAAGATTGCATTCCCTGTGCCCATTTACTGTCAGAAATGAATTGTGTCTCACAACAGCCACACAATGGTTACTAAATGGGATAACGGTAGTGTCCTAATTAGAATTTAATTAAGTACCAACAAATAGCTTGTGGATAAAGATTTCAGTTTTGTTGGCCCAAATGAAATTAAACAATGTGGGCTGGACGTGTGATTGCGTTGCAACTGCAAATGGCCTACACTATTCATTATCATTATACATTTGTTTTGAATTAATGTGAAGTACCGGTATAGGCATTCAAATCGCTTCTGTTGGATCCTTTTGCTGTGTGTGTGCGCGCGCCTATAATGTCATTCCACCCCTGTTCACCAGTGACTATACCCTACCTTTAATGATTAACGCTAATATCAAACGTCCCATTTGGCTGTAGCAACATTGTACAATAATCGAAAACACCATACAGCCTAGCCTGTCTTAGGGACAACATATTTTGACCGAGGTGAAATATCCGTATTTGTTATTATTGTATTCCCTTATAGGTCCAGCATTCGTTTGCTGAGAATAGACAAGGTTGCAGAAGGCGCGTAGCGGTTTTCTTAAAACCCATTTGATAGCATGCAGCATACTTACCCAGAGTTGCGAGACATTATTGGACGTCTTCACCCGTGTCCAAAAGTGTATCGTTCATTGATTGGCCCACTACACGTTAGAAAGGGTTCACGTGCTTCCGGTTGGTGTGGGAAATGTGATGTGAGGAGTTGGTGAAGATCGAACTGTCATACCTACAGTGGTAAAAAGCTCGGGGCTGCGAGAGGAGAGCGCAATGCCTTGTCAGTCTTGTCATGTCGACGACCATGACACGTTGGAGCGTTACGCACGAGGGATGTCAACAATTTAGAAATCAAAAAGTGCCCCAAATCAGAGAGGTATTAATGAGCCTTTAGTGGTCACCGTATTGCTTCATTCTTTTAAATTTGGATACCAATACACACCAACAAGTGGAATTAGTTAGGAGCCGGGATCGACCCTTTTGCAGTCCCTTTCAGCAATGGAGAAGCAAAGGGCTCTACACAGCCCGGAGTCTAGTGAAGGGGAGAGCGTTTCTCCTTCTCGCAGTCTGCCTTCGCCGCCCATCCTGCCTCTCCAAGCAGCGCAGCAAGCGCACAGAACCACGAACTTTTTTATTGACAATATTCTGCGGCCAGATTTCGGCTGCCGGAAGGAGCATGGTTTAGGGGCTAGGGAACGTGCGCAGACTTCCAGCCGAGAGCGCGCCCAACCTTTGGTCGCCAGGCCGAATCATCCTGGAACCCCATGCCAGGACTCTAACTGCAGCAGCGACAGCACTTCTTCCTCCACTTCGTCCTTGGCCTTGTCTCCCACCCCCCAAAAGAGCACCTCGTCGTCGAAGGCTGACGAGAGCTCTGGAGGCAGCACGCCAAAGTTCGGCGAGAACACATCTTCTGTCATGGTTGTGAACGGCGGTAGTGGCGGAGCAGCGCCCAAAGCCGAGTCCCAGCCGCTGCTGTGGCCTGCCTGGGTGTACTGCACTAGATACTCGGACAGGCCGTCATCTGGTGAGGCAATAGATTCTTGAACAAGCTTTTGTCAGGGTATTGTAGCCTAATTCGTAATGTTATAAATGCCTTATTTTCCCTTTGCAGAAATATAAGTATCTCCTCAACATGCTTGTATTTGATATATTTGTTATTAATTCGTCGAAGTTGCACATTTATACTTAAATTCAACTGCATTTTATACTTTATTTTCACGCTGTGATAAATGACAATATTTGTAGGTAATGGCGTAGTGGTCCTGTTACTGCATGAAAAGAGTGACTGGCTGTAGAGCAGGCTAACATATATTATTAGAAAAAAGGTTCTGGATAGAACCAAAAACGGTTATTTCTATGCTGACATATTGCACTCCTAAAGGTTCTGTACAGAACCGACATTGTTTCCATATAGAACCCTATATGGAACCCAAGGGTTCTACATGGAACCAATTTTGGTTTAGTGAAGAAGAGCCCCTGGGGTTCTGATCAAATAACCCTACAAAATGGTTCTATATACAACCTTTATGGGTGCCATATGAAGCAAGCAGTATATTGTAGGCCTACTCAATCTTTTTTTCAACAGGAAGCAAACTTTTGCAAATTTCAATTATGCCATATCATATGTAAATAATCCATTAATCCATTATTCAGGCCTATAAGGAACAAAAGAGCTGAAAATAGGCTACTTGGATAATTTTGTGTTAATTCATTTTGAAATAGGACTGTGTGACATCTACTCTGTTCTACCGAGAGAAGTCAAATAAATTGAAACAGTGAAAAATCGAATAGGTGCTTTTCAAGAGCAGCATTGGTCCATTTGAGAACATATCAGAATATGTAAACATCATTTCATCGATGACTGTGTGGCCTAACACTTCACTCTCCTTATTTGCAAGTGAGTTCTTGGTCCTGGCCACTGGTTTCATCTTGTAGGCTCACCCCAAAATGCCTTGCAGATATGACATGTTTTAAAATGTGTCACTTAACATGAGAACATACTCCATTCATTGGATTGAAAGAGAGACAGAGCTAGTACATTTAACAGAATACACGTTTAGGCCAATATAGGCCTATACAGGCTATACATTTACATGATTCATAACCTCTTATTAGATCATGTACCATATATATTTAAACATTCCAATGAGACTTTAGAAAAATAAGATTACATTTAATACAATTTAAGAAAGTGCATCTGGGAAAAAAACTAGAATAAGAATCTCAGTGATGTCAACATGTTGAATTAATGAACAACTTTGCCTGTCTTGATAGAGAAGGCTGTATATTATCTGAGTATGCAATTAGTGTAATTCCCCAACTAAATGTATTTAATAAATGTTAGGCTACGTTAAAGCATGCACAATGTTTATTTTGTTCTAAGTTCCACAGTCCAATGGTTCCAATGGCGTTTTGGCGAATAAATGGGCTTTTCATAATTACCATAAACTTGTCAAAAATATAGACTGTGTTTTATGCCGTAGGTATTGATAAAATCAGTGCAACAATAATGACATGAAATTTAAAGCTATACATTTAATCTTAAACTATTTACTGAAGAGTTTATATTTGTGTTTGAAAATGATATAGGATTAGGCCTAGCATCAAAATACAATTTTAAGAAAGAGATAATAACGGATAAATTACATTTCCTGTTTCTCATCATATTGTTTATTTGTTTGTCTCTGGCACCATGATAACAAAGGACACAATTTAATATTTAAATGTATACTGTAGCGTAGGCTACCCTTATGCACATAGGCCTCTACCTGGGTCTGCATTTGGTACAAAATATATTAATTCCTTTCTTATGTCAACAGCTAAAGATCACTGAGCTTCAACGATTTTTTTTATTTATTAGGCCTATAACTACTTGTGATCAATGAAAGGCCTATAACCGACACAGTTGGCCAATAGTCCTTAAACGATTGTATGTTTTTAAATAGCTGTAGTTGGCTTTAGTAGCCTACAGTTTTTTGTTTGCATATTTTTGCTAAATAATTATGAAAGTCGACCGACAGCTATTGTTCCCTTCACACAAAGGCCTGCCGCTCAGTGCACTATGGCTTATTCTTCTCAGGACATCATGCTATTCATAGTTATTATTGAAGGTCTACCATTGGGATGACCATACCGTTAGACTATAGCAAAGTATTCAACTATAATAACGTTTATTGTTGTTATTATTTTTATTAGCCTACCGTGATTATATTGGTTATTTTTATGATTATGTGATTTTACAAAATAACTTTTTTTAACTAGGCAAGTCAGTTAAGAACACATTCTTATTTTCAATTACGGCCTAGGGACAGTGGGTTAACTGCCTGTTCAGGGGCAGAACGAGAGATTTGTACCTTGTCAGCTCGGGGATTTGAACCTTTCGGTTACTAGTCCAACACTCTAACCACTAGGTTACCCTAGTAGCGGTTATTATTTGTGTACGTTGTTTTTATAATTAGGGTATTATTAATAAGTCTAGCCTAAAATCTGCAATGGAATTGGATTTTGGTGATGATAGTGAGACTAGGTGTCTGGCGCTCGCTGAATATTTATATTCCCGTTTTTATTGTCGTCCCTACTGTAGGCCCAAGGACACGGAAATTGAAAAAGACGAAAAATGAAAAGGAAGACAAGCGACCCAGAACGGCGTTCACGGCTGAGCAGCTCCAAAGACTGAAAACTGAGTTCCAGGCCAACCGTTATATCACGGAGCAGAGGAGACAGTCTCTAGCTCAAGAGCTCAACCTCAATGAGTCACAAATCAAAATCTGGTTCCAAAACAAACGGGCGAAAATAAAAAAGGCCAACGGCTATAAGAACGGCCTGGCTCTCCAGCTCATGGCGCAAGGATTGTACAACCATTCCACCACCACCATTCAGGAAGACAAGGAGGAGAGTGACTGAGACTTCGCTTGCAGGAGTCACCTTTTGGGGGCACAATATTTGTGGAAAGTCAAGGCTATTGTAAAGAGATTTTTCATTTGTTGATAGGGCTAAATGTGTAGCCTATATGTGGACATAAACTATCAAAGTATGCCTACAAAATACAAACATGAATGAAAAAGAATAGCCCATAATGAGACGTTGTATATTTAATTTAAGAAGAAGGGGTAAGCTATAGGAATATGACTACTCATCCCGCACTTGCTGGATAATTATATGATTTTTATCTTTGTCGCTTTAGGCCTAATGTGTTGTGATCTCTCTCTTATATCAAACCTCGATGAACATACAGACTGCGATCTGCCACTTCAAGCCAAAGATTTTATCGGAAAAAACAGCCTGAAAAAACTGAATCTCCCTGTTATCGTACCTTTTACCTGAACTGCGAGTCTCTAACAATCAGTAGACCGCTGTTGTCATTAGTTGCCTGCCGCTTGATGTAAGCCCCTCAACCCGTTTGGGTGGAAAGGATATATGACTCAACTCGTGTTGGATTCACCTTATATTGGAATACTACAAAGACACAGCAGCATCAGACTCTCTTGAAATATATGTAATCTCCCTCCATGATTAGAGGGGATGCATATACTAAGCTACATCTAAACAATGTTAACAAATAAACATTTTTTCTATTGGAAAAAAGGCAACACTGCTCCTTTTTTGTATGTTGCACTGCTCTGTGCAAACGATTACATGAATAAATCGTAGTCTCTATGGAGTTGGTTTGCAGCTCATTGGTTCAAGTGAGTGGGGTAACTGTCCATATTCATCCCGTATATTTTACAAAGGGACATTTTATTATGAGAAGCGTGATGATATCAGGCCTGTTCAGAGCGTTGCTGAGCATGAAATTGGCTTGCCGTGCACCACAGTGCTCACTCATTTGCTCAACTATTTGTGTGCTAGGCTAGAAATATAAAACCGACTATTTGCTCTTGTATCAAATGTTGAGCCAGACAGAGCGCACCGCTCAAAGCTTGGCTGGATTCACAGGTCACGCGGTTCTCTTGAAAATCGTGCTAGCGCGAGGGTCCACAACCACGAGTAAGGAAGATTGATTCATTTTTCACTGCCTTTTCGTGTATTTGTATTTATTAGGGATCTCCATTAGCTGCTGCCAAGGTGTAACCGATGTGAAATGGCTAGCTAGTTAGCGGGGTGCGCGCTAATAGCGTTTCAATCGGTGACGTCACTCACTCTGAGACCTGAAGTAATTGTTCCCCTTGATCTGCAAGGGCCGCGGCTTTTGTGGCGCGGGGTCCCTGGTTCGAGCCCAGGTAGGGGCAAGGAGTGGGACGGAAGCTAAACTGTTACAAAGGCAACAAAATATAGAACAGTACATCATATAACATTATTACACCACTACATATCCACAATACAAAATGTTTAATACCACCATAAAACAATGTCACAATGTATGCGTAAGCATGTGTCTGTACTTTTGTGTGTCTCTTCACAGTCCCCGTACCGTATGGTATTTTTACCTGTTTTTTTCAATCTGATTCTACTGCTTGCATCAGTTATCTGATGTGAAATAGAGTTCCATGGCTCTATGTAGGACTGTGCATTCTTGTACCCGAACATTTAGATATTAGCCTAATCATTTGAGAATAAATTATTCATTTGAATTATGATTTACACACGATGCAGAGCTGCATTTTATCTTAACGGATGAAATCGAAGAGCAGATATAGCCAATCTACCCTTTCATGAAGTCGATAGGAAACGCTTAAAGTCAGCTCAGACTTTAAGCATGAGAACATGTTATTTCCTTTGTGGAGATAAATGGTCCTAGGTAAATAATAATCCCTTTTGTTTTTCATGTGGCTTTTTTTTTTACTAAAGGGAACCCATAATAACAAATCCTATACAACTTAGATGAATCATGGATACTATTTACACGAAACCTATTCGAAAGGTCTTTGTCAAGTATGTAGGACGAAGGCCGTAGTAAACATAATAAATCGATAATAACTAAAGTTGGATGATAACTAAAGTTGGATATGCTTTCACAGTTATGAGCAAACTGACAAAGATAGGACTCAAGATTCTCTCTCTCGCTCTCTCCTCCTCTTGAATGGATGGTCAGGGGGGCAGAACATAATGTGTACAAATAACGTGTAGACTCCAAATTGACCGCAAAAAGACCAAACATATATAACATTTGACTAAAACATAATCATTTCAAACCTTGCTTACATTGTTATAGAATCACATATCTCTCTCTTATGTGTTGTACTACTTTGGAACAAATGTTCTAAATTAAAATCAATTGGAGCTGATTTGCTGGTGTTTTTACAGTATTTTATGTCCAGCAACTAATATATATACAAAAGTATGTCGACACCCCTTCAAATGAGTGGATTCGGCTATTTGAGCCCTTTGCTGACAGGTGTATAAAATCGAGCACACAGCCATGCAATCTCCATAGACAAACATGGGCAGTGGAATGGCCTAACTGAAGAGCTCAGTGATTTTCTGGCACGTCACCTTTCCAACATGTCAATTCGTCAAATTTCTGTCCTGCTAGAGCTGCCCTGGTCACTGTAAGTGCTTATTATTGTGAAGTGGAAAAGTCTAGGTGCAACAACGGCTCAGCCACGAAGTGGTAGGTCACACAAACTCACAGAACAGGATCGCCAAGTGTAGAAGCACACAGTGCGTAAAAAACATCTGTCCTAGGTTGCATCACCCACTACCGAGTTCCAAACTGCCTCTGGAAGCAGCGTCAGCACAAAAATGTTTTGTCAGGAACTTCATGAAATGGGTTTCAATGGTCGAACAGCTGCACACAAGCCTAAGATCATCATTCACAACATTCTAAAGTTTGGTGGAGGCTGTTTTTCATTGTTCGGACTAGGCCCCTTAGTTCCGGTGAAGGGAAATCTTAACTCTACAGCATACAATGACATTCTAGATGATTCTGTGCTTCCAACTTTGTGGCAACAGTTTGGGGAAGCATGACAGTGCCCCCTTGCACAAAGCGAGGTCCACACTGAAATGGTTTGTCGAGATCGATGTGGAAGAACTTGACTGGCCTGCACACAGCTCTGACCTCAACCCCATCGAACACCTTTGGGATGAATTGGAAGGCCAACTGCGAGCCAGGCCTAATCGCCCAACATCAGTGCCCGACCTCACTAATGCTCTTGTGGCTGAATGGAAGAAAGTCCCTGCAGAAATGTTTCAACATCTAGTGGAAAGCCTTCTCAGAACAGTGGAGGCTGTTATAGCAGCAAAGGGGGGACCAACTCCATAATAATGCCCATAATTTTTTTATGAGATGTTCGACGAGCAAGTCTCCACATACTTTTGGTCATGTACGTATATTGTTTATTTATTTATTGTTCAGAAAATTTTGGGGCCAAAATAAAATCACCAGGGCCAAATTCGGCATGTGGGCTGTGTCTTGGGGAACCCTGCTATATAGGCTGTGGAGATAAAGATGCTTCTTAAAGGGACCCTCCAATAGGTGGAGGTAAAATAATGTCAGGACATTAATATAGGCCTAACATTATTTTGGTGATTTACCCAACCAAATCTTGTATAACCACAGGAACTAGCGTCAATATCCGTTATATGTCTATGTGTAAGCGGTGATGCCGATTAAATTTCAGATGCAGTTGACCTAGGCCTAGTAAAGTCTAAATCGAAGAGCGCTTGTGTGAGTGCGTGTGAGCGTCGACAAAACGAGAGTGCCAGGTGAACTAACGATCAATAGGCTTATGCGTTGTTTCTGTCTTCAACTTGAAATATGATTTTTTTTAACTTGTTGGCTACTTGTCAATATATATATATTTTCAATATTTTATAACATTTGAAAGGACAATCTGGAGTTGGTATATTGCTTACTTTACATAAGGTGGGCTGCATGAACTTGAGACTGTAAGACCAAAAACGTTAGTCAGAAGAATATGTTTTACCAGTTGTTATGACTGCCTGTTGGTTACCGGATGATTTTAGCAAAACAAGTAATACAAATAACAACAAAAACAATAATAATAACGATAACAATAACAATAATGGAAACAGGACCATTTTTATGTTTTCCATATAATTGAAACAGGACCATTTTTATGTTTTCCATTTTCCATTATTGATGATTTTGATAATTTGATAATAATGTTTTATTAGCCTGCCTATTCGAAATGTACCAAAACTTTTGCTTAATCGAGATGTTTTAATTAGGGCCTACACCCTGATTTCTAAATTAATTTAAATAATAGGCTGAGCAATGTTATTTTTTAAACTAATATTTGAACTTAAATCATCAAACGAATGGTTTATTTTGGTAGTAGAAAGTAACTTTTCCTATCTTATTTGCCAACGTGAATTAACCAAAATCCATGAAGCTAGCTACATAATCGCAAATGTTTATTAAATGCCCACAATGTAGGCCTAATTCACTTTGTAATTTAAAATAAATAATAGTCTACCTAATAAGTAGGCCTACATTGTTTTCAACTTAAGCTGAGTTTTTCAAATAGGTTATACAGCGAGAAATTCACCGTAAATATTTTCATTTGGCCGCCGTCTTATAATTTTTCTGATTTTATAGCACCCGTTAGTCCTTCATAGCCTATATAGAATAGATGTCTATTCCAATATATTGATGGATGTGATTATCACAATACTTTTTTATTAGACATCAAGTATAGACAAAAAACGATAATGATAAAATGAGAAGGTGCGCCAAGGATGTCCCACACTATCTATCACGCTTTTAGACACGGCACTAGCCGTGTACAACGGCACCAGCCGCCTTATCAGCGTTGACATTACACGCAGTCTACAACTCATGTCGAACACATTATCATTTGTTAAGCTTAATAGCCAGTATTGTTACAAATACTGGATTTGGGCCCATTTTCTGAGACAAAACAGTGTAATTACTTTTGGCCAAATTACATATTGAGTGAATATCTTCCTGAAAAACCAACCTATTTCCGCTGGCAAAGAGGTCATCTGTCATCCATGGTACTATGCCCGAGGATATAGGCTAAACCTCTGCTACAGTACAGTACATGCTCTTACTATTTTTGTCTTTCAGAGTCATTCTGGATTCAGAGACAAATGTTGTGACAGGTGGGCTGGATCCCTGCCTGTGAGTGTTTCCTGTACTTTGTCTGTTTTCTGAAATGATTTCAGAAATGGGAAGAGAGGCAGAGGTTTGTAGAGTGGCAAGTGGATCATGGACATAGAGCCACACTATAAGTGGTTACAGCACAATAAAGAGTAGTCCATCAAATAAACAAGTAAACAATGTAGCAAATAAAAATATTATGACAGAAATGACATAATTATATCTTAATATAATGATGCCCATTCTGCTAAATTATTTTAGTATAATTTATTTTTGTTTATACAATATTATAAACCACAACAGATCACATAAAGGGAAAGGAATGAAATGCGTGTCTATGTGCATGATGACAGATGGGGGTGCAAACAACAAGACAATGAACTAAATTAGAATTTCCCCACCCAGTAGCTTTAGGGATGTACTGTAACCGTGTGCTGTGTTTTACGTATTTGTTTGAACATCTGATACAGGAAGACCCTAGGGTGCAGAGTGTCCATAACACAGCCTGTCCTCCGGCTATGATACAGCTTTCATTTACATGCAAATGAAGGCAATAAACAGAAAACACAACAGAACTTCACTGCATCGTCTTCAGTAATGAAAAATTGACTGGATGTTGCACTCAGTGCTATAACTCCAATGTATCAAAACACCAACACTCTTTTTTTCTGTAGGCTCCTTAAATGTCGGAGCGGGTCTTGTGCTCCAGGTTGGCGTTGGACTTAACCGTGTCCGGAGGAGACCAGACAACAGACAGGAATGTCCCAGTGTTGCTCTGGGAGCTGTGAGCCTGTCTGTCTGGGTCATGCAACACTGATCAAACCTGAGTGGAAACCTACAGGACCAGAGCTAACACAATGCTAAGACTGGGGTTGAACATTCACAAATGCGCACATGCACACACACCCACGCACACACACACGCACACACATACACACATACACACTCCTAAAATGGGGGCAGGCACTGCTGTAATCCTGATTCGACACAAGCTACTGTCAGGGGGGGTCTCGGCCATTTTTGGATGGCCACACGTCACGTCGGAGATATCCTTAGTGCCCTCCGGCACTAGAAAAAGGACACTGGTCTGTTCCCACCCTGTACAGTGAGTACCACATAACACACTCTTTGGTCTTTGATCCTTGGCAGACAGGCAGCATGACAGACAGACACACACATACAGACACATGCCTGTGCACACAGATACCGACATACAAACATACAGATGGAATGGGTAGACCCTATGCAATGAAGGGTTGTGTTCCTGAAGTAATGGTAGAGAACACCACATGCCGTCCTCTGTCTACCAGGCTGTTGACAAGTGGGCTGGCTGCATGTGAGGGGCAAGGCAGCAGTTGTGGTGAGAAGGACTGCTGTTGTTTTGTCAGGAGGAGTTAACAAAAGTAGCATTGAGACGTAGCCTACAGGCCTCCCACGCCGCAGCGTAGTGTGTGTGTGGGCGTGTGTTTCTATATGTATATGTGCTTGGCATACAGCCGTGCAATCATACGCTATTGCATAGATTACAAGGTGGATATAAGCAGAGTTGATTATGTGTGTGTGTGTGTTCAGGATTTTGTATACAGCCTGTTGGTTGTGGGTATTAAAACCCTCCCTGTCCCCCATCACTACTCCATTTCCTCTATGGCCCACCATGCTAACCGGATTAGCCCATCCTCAGACAGACAAGGCCATGCGAAGGAGCCCAACGCTGAGCCAGTTAGAACACACTGCTCACAACAGCGGACCTACTATTCGCTGTGTTCCAGCTAGCCATACGTGATGATGTGGCTCAATATGACGCAAGACAGCCATTTTGTCTCGGACATTATGGTTTTGGACTAGCAGGTTGGTCAATGTCAAAATAGTCTATAGTACATGGACTTTCCTGTGAAAGTAAATATGATATTGTATGACTAAGTATAATGATTGAATGTTATGTAAATATATAGTATATGAATAGCATTTGTACACTTTGATATGTCAAATCCATGCACATTACCAAAGAGCAAAGATACATCATCTTAATCCAACTGTAATTGTACAATATTAATCTAAGGATAATATTTCCCCATATTTCCCATCTTATGATTGTTAGAATAAGAGTTATGGACCATGAAACAGGGAGAAACTGAGGAGAACTGTAATTTGAAACAGCTGCTGTTGGTAAGCATAACATTCAGGTTAATTTTTAAAATGCAATGACAGTCTGAATGATTAAATAAATTGCTCATTTACCCATGAAAAGTTCTTGCCTTTTAAAGTTGCACAAATGGCGGCATTTTTCAGTTGCATCCCCATTTTGTGAATGATTATTATTGTTTGGTTATACAGTGGGGCAAAAAAGTATTTAGTCAGCCACCAATTGTGCAAGTTCTCCCACTTAACAAGATGAGAGAGGCCTGTAATTTTCATCATAGGTGCACTTCAACTATGACAGACAAAATGAGGGGAAAAAAATCCAGAAAATCACATTGTAGGATTTTTCATTAATTTATTTGCAAATTATGGTGGAAAATAAGTATTTGGTCAATAACAAAAGTGTATCTCAATACTTTGTTATATACCCTTTGTTGGCAATGACGGAGGTCAAACGTTTTCTGTAAGTCTTCACAAGGTTTTCACACACTGTTGCTGGTATTTTGGCCCATTCCTCCATGCAGATCTCCTCTAGAGCAGTGATATTTTGGGGCTGTTGCTGAGCAACACGGACTTTCAACTCCCTCCAAAGATTTTCTATGGGGTTGAGATCTGGAGACTGGCTAGGCCATTCCAGGACCTTGAAATGCTTCCTTCGTTGCCCGTGTGGTGTGTTTGGGATCATTGTCATGCTGAAAGACCCAGCCACGTTTCATCTTCAATACCCTTGCTGATGGAAGGAGGTTTTTACTCAAAATCTCACGATACATGGCCCCATTCATTCTTTCCTTTACATGGATCAGTCATCCTGGTCCCTTTGCAGAAAAACAGCCCCAAAGCATGATGTTTCCACCCCCATGCTTCACAGTAGGTATGGTGTTCTTTGGATGCAACTCAGCATTCTTTGTCGTCCAAACACGAAGAGTTGAGTTTTTACCAAAAAGTTATATATTGGTTTCATCTGACCATATGACATTCTCCCAATCTTCATCTGGATCATCCAAATGCTCTCTAGCAAACTTCAGACGGGCCTGGACATGTACTGGCTTAAGCAGGGGGACACGTCTGGCACTGCAGGATTTGAGTCCCTGGCGGTGTAGTGTGTTACTGATGGTAGGTTTTGTTACTTTGGTCCCAGCCCTCTGCAGGTCATTCACTAGGTCCCCCCGTGTGGTTCTGGGATTTTTGCTCACTGATCTTGTGATCATTTTAACCCCACGGGGTGAGATCTTGCGTGGAGCCACAGATCGAGGGAGATTTATCAGTGGTCTTGTATGTCTTCCATTTAATAATAATTGCTCCCACAGTTGATTTATTCAAACCAAGCTGCTTACCTATTGCAGATTCAGTCTTCCCAGCCTGGTGCAGGTCTACAATTTTGTTTCTGGTGTCCTTTGACAGCTCTTTGGTCTTGGCCATAGTGGAGTTTGGAGTGTGACTGTTTGAGGTTGTGGACAGGTGTCTTTTATACTGATAACAAGTTCAAACAGGTGCCATTAATACAGGTAACTAGTGGAGGACAGAGGAGCCTGTTAAAGAAGAAGTTACAGGTCTGTGAGAGACAGAAATCTTGCTTGTTTGTAGGTGACCAAATACTTATTTTCCACCATATTTTGCAAATAAATTCATTAAAAATCCTACAATGTGATTTTCTGGATTTTTTTTTTAGTGTACCTATGATGAAAATTACAGGCCTCTCTCATCTTTTTAAGTGGGAGAACCTGCACAATTGGTGGCTGACTAAATACCTTTTTGCCCCACTGTATGTCTGAAAACAAAGGAAGTCATTATTGCAGGTCAGATGTTACATACAGGGCATTCAGAAAGTATTCAGACCCCCACATTTTGTTATGTTACAGCCTTATGGGGCGGCAGGGTAGCCTAGTGGTTAGAGTGTTGGCCTAGTAACCGGAAGGCTGCAAGTTCAAATCCCCGAGCTGACAAGGTACAAATCTGGCATTCTGCCCCTGAACAGGCAACTGTAATTGTACAATATTAATCACTGTTCCTAGACTGTCATTGAAAATAAGAATTTGTTCTTAACTGACTTGCCTAGTTAAATAAAGGAAAAAAAAATCTAAAATTGATTACATTGTTTTCCCCCCTCATCACCCTATGATGACAAAGCAAAAACAGATTGTTTTGACATTTTGGAAAAGGGAAATATCACATTTATATAAGTATTCAGACCCTTTATTCAGTACTTTGTTGAAGCACCTTTGGTGGCGATTGCAGCCTTGAGTCTTCTTGGGTATGACGCTACAAGCTTGGCACACCTTTATTTGGGGAGTGTCTCCCATTCTTCTCTGCAGATCCTCTCAAGCTTTGCTAGGTTGGATGGGGAGTGTCCCTGCACAGCTATTTTCATGTCTTTCCAGAGATGTTCGATCGGGTTCAAGTCCGGGCTCTGGCTGGGCTACTCAAGGACATTCAGAGACTTGTCCCGAAGCCACTACTGCGTTGTCTTGGCTTAGGGTCATTATCCTGTTGGAAGGTGAACCTTTGCCCCAGTCTGAGGTCCTGAGCACTCTGGAGCCGGTTTTCATCAAGGATCTCTGTACTTTGCTCCGTTCATCTTTCCCTCAATCCTGACTAGTCTCCCAGTCCCTACAGCTGAAAAACATCCCCATAGCATGATGCTGCCACCACCATGCTTCACCGTAGGGATGGTGCCAGGTTTCCTCCAGACGTGAAGCTTGGCATTCAGGCCAAAGAGTTCAATCTTGGTGCCATCAGAACAGAGAATCTTGCTTCTCATAGTCTGAGAGTCCTTTAGATGCCTTTTGGCAAACTCCAAGTGGGCTGTCATGTGCCTTTTACTGAGGAATGGCTTTCGTCTGGCCCCTGTACCATAAAGGCTTGATTGGTAGAGTGCTGCAGAGATGGTTGTCCTTCTGGGAGGTTCTCCCATCTCCACAGAGGAACTCTGGAGTTCTGTCAGAATGACCATTGGGTTCTTGGTTTCCTCCCTGACCAAGGCTCTTCTCCCTCGATTGCTCAGTTTGGCCGTGTGGCCAGCTCTAGGAAGAGTCTTGGTGATTCCAAACTTCCATTTAAGAATGATAGAGGGCACTGTGTTCTTGTGGACCTTCAATGTTGCAGACATTTTTTGGTACCCTTCCCCAGATCTGTGCCTCGACACAATCCTGTCTCAGAGCTCTACGGACAATTCCTTCAACCTCATGGCTTGATTTTTGCTCTGACATACACTGTAAACTTTGGGACCTTATATAGACAGGTGTGGGCCTTTCCAGATCATGTCCAATCAATTGAATATATCACAGGTTTGCAAATATTTCTACAAACCTGTTTTCGCTTTGTCATTATGGGGTACTGTGTGTAGATTGATGAAGAAAACATTTAATGTAATCCATTTTAGAATAAGGCTGTAACGTAACAAAATGTGGAAAAAGTCAAGAGGTCTGAATACTTTCCGAATGCACTGTATGTGTTGTGTTAGCTGAATAATCGTACCAAAGATGATTGATAAATGAAAATAGTTCACTCTGGCCATTTACCATTTAACAAAAAAAATTCAGGTCCTGTCTACTTAAGAGGTGGCTCTCCCATAGGCACCAATGCGATATCAGCTGGGTTTGTTCTACTTAGTTCAGTGACTTCCATTGAAACAGAAAGCATTATGGAGTGGGATGTTTGGCTTCCTCTTCCGTTTCTGTCTTACAGTACAGTGCAGTTGGTTCTTTCATTAAAAAGGCTGAGACTATAGCACCTATAGCATATCCCACCACTTCGAAATATATTCCCACTTCAAACATCCATAGCCAGAGAAAACCCCAACTCTTCATTTGTAAAACGTTCTCCTTCGCTGTCTTTTAAACGTCCAGTTCATTAGGTGACAAAAATCATTCTTAATCCGCAAATCAACAGTCCTATGTTTTCAAAATGATGTGTCTGCAACCGCGTATACAGTAGACTACGTCCTCAACAAATTGTGGCTAAAAAAGTGTAGCCAGAAAACTTGGTTACTACAGTACTCTAACAGCATAGCTGTTTTTTAAAGCAGACTTTCAACAGTTTGTTTTGTCTTCTTATGTAAGTGCAATATACAGCAAGATTTCACTTGGTATATAGTCATTGGATTTGTGGATTTCATCAAATAATTATATTTTGATTCTCATCTTAACGTAGCCCCAAGCGGTAATCAAATAAAACAAAATAATATTTTAGTTCTCTCTTAAGAACTCTCTTTAAAAAACACATCCTCAAATAGTATATTTCTTGTAAGATTTACATTTAAATAAATAGTGTTAGATATACACAAGTACTGAGAGGACAGACAGAAGACTAGTTGACAGACAATGGTAAATCAGCTTACTTTAGTTGAAGCGAATCACCCATTGGAGAAGGGTATACTTGTATAATGCTATATCTGAACAATAAAAGACTGTTGCAAAACGCTAAAGACTCAGCTTTATACATTTTATACAATCTATTATAAATTCATATGAATTAATTACCCAATTATGAATAATTCATAACACAATTATAATTCATAACACAATTATAATTATAACATTGGTAAGTTGATTAAAACATATATATTATCCCATGACACCGTCACCTTTTTCGTGTCATTGTCAAAAAATTGGATAGGCAAATATACCAGTAAATCTTAGATGTTTGAATTACACACATTTATTTAACAAATTACACATATTTATTCCACAAATGACACATATTTAACAGATTACACAAATTTATTTAACAAAATACATTATTTAACAAATTAGTCAAAACTTTTTTGAATAGTAGCCAACACATGAATTTAGTTCCTATAGTTTACATCTTCATTTATTTTTAACTTTAAATAATTCGTTGAAAGTGTCAGACACGTTTGTGTTATATACAGTATAAGTTTGTGAACATTTGTTAAAATTGTATCAGTGATTTTTGATGTCCTTTACCCTAATGACAGGTCATGTGATCATATAGTGTTATCCATAGAGTAATGTTTACCCCATAGGAGAATATCATTTGGATTCCTTAATTTCTTGCATCCTCTCCTCCATCCTCTCCTCGCCTCCTTTTAAAAAAGGTCAAAGGTAATCAAGAAGAGGAGGCGAGGACAGGAAACATGGGCCTTTTCTCATTTGTGAAAAAGTCCGTCCTCCACCCTCTCCCCTCCGGCCTCTCCCCTCTGTGTGTCCTACCTGTCTCCTAAGCGGAAGAGTTTTGAAATCTACCACACCCCCTTTGAATCAGCTTTTGTTTTGTCGGAGAAGAGCATGCACACATTTAAAAACAATATGTTACTTATCGTTTTATCTGTAACATTTTTAAAATTTAAAGTGTAAGTGGAGAAGTGTCTAATTTCATACAAGCACATTTCCATCCATGTTCTTCTCCTCGCTGCCTCTCCTTGATTACTTTTGTCCTTTTTTAAAAGGAGGCAAGAGAGGACAGAGGAGAGAGGACAGCAGGAGTTGAACAAATCCAATTGAGAAAAGGCCACGGAAACAAACGTGCTTGCATGAAATAAGACTCTCCTTCTCCTCTAGCATGCCATCGGTAAATTATGATTTAAATCATAAAACAAATTAATCCTAAAGAAAATGGTTAGAAAAATACATCTAGCTAGTTGTGCTAGACATTTATAGATAAAAAAGATACCTGGCATATTGTTTTTAAATGTGTGCATGCTTTTCACTCATCTGTGAAAATATATGTTTCAAAGGGTTTGTGGTGGATTTTAAAACTCTTCCATGTAGGATACACTGGAGCATCCTCTGCCAGAAGACGGCAGTCGAGGAGAGGAGCAAACTACTCTCTGTCCACCTATTAACTAATTGACACTCTCCTACATATGGCAACCACTTATCGGTTTTCGGGGTCACGTTGGAAAGGAGGACAGATGAGTTGAGGAGAGGACGCACTTTTGCCCAATTGAGAATATCTCCCCATGACAGATGAACACTGGATCTGAGAGCAGAAGAGGGTTGATGACACACACACACACACACACACACACACACACACACACACACACACACACACACACACACACACACACACACACGCACATGCACACACTCACGCAGAGTGAAGAGCAAAGTGTTCATCCCATGTGTTCCTCAAAGAGTTCAGGTTACAACTGGGAGGCATCTTGGGAATGGAGCTCGGCACAGACCGTGGATAACTGCTTTAACACCAGCCAGCGTCATGTGTGGTCCCAATGGAATTCTGTGTGTGTGTGTGTGTGTGTGTGTGTGTGTGTGTGTGTGTGTGTGTGTGTGTGTGTGTGTGTGTGTGTGTGTGTGTGTGTGTGTGTGTGTGTGTGTGTGTGTTGAAAGATAACAGAAGCCAGTGCCAAATGTCGAACACTAATTGCACTGGTATAAATGAATCATAATATTTCAGTGTCATATAAAGTTATTAGACATACTAAACTGTAGGACGCCAGTGAAACAGTACAGAATCATTTAGTTAACCGGTGGTGTGAAATCTATTTAGTATGTGTGGAGCAGTAGGCTTTCACGGCCGTTCATGTGGCTGTCGTGATGTCATCTGCAATATTTTGGGCCCCAAATGCATCTGGGCAGGCATGAAAAATCCTGTTGGTGTGTTTCTATGTGTGTGTGTGTGTGTGTGTGTCAAGGATTTCCCTCACTAAAATAAGGGTCATTATGAACTGAATGCTTATGGAGTCAATGCCTGAGAAAACTAGACATATAATAATTATTCATTCTAAACTACAGTTTTATTTGACCCTTTTTATTAATTTAATAGAGGTAGTGGCAACTTAATAAAGGCATTCCATGTAATTAGACAAGGAAGGGGATGGACAATACGTGGCTAATTAAGCATAGCTATGTCCATTAAACATTTCACTGGGCAGTTTACTATTAAGGCACAATGCTTACAATGATTCATCCCAATAATGACCTTGGTATATCTGATGATAATATAATTGAATGGTACCCCACAACAGGTCCAAAACAAGTGCAATGGCATATCAGCACTGGTTAGGCCTCCTCATAGTGGGTGATCCTCAACATGTTAAGGCTGAGAAATGCAGATAACTGTGAGGGAGAGCTAATGCTCATTCATCGCTCATCTCACACATTGGTTCTGGGCTCTTTAGCAAGGACTGAATGGTTCCTTTGTTGAACTCCTATATTTCATCTTCCCACTTCTAGCATAGGAGAGAAATGTGCAGCTTTACTGGAGCTCTCCAGTGTGCCCAGCTGGTCTGTATAAGCCTACCCAGACACTGACTGATTAACTTACTGCAGGTGCATGACCAGTCAGCGCTGCCCTCTCAGTCGCCCGCTCAAACCAAACAGTCACTCTTTATCACCCTACTATACTGCAAGCTTCCCCAAGCCTCTACCATTCACTTTACTGTATGTTGTTCTAGATACAGCAGTCACACACAGCCAAGACGTGATATGGAATTGGATAGCACCGAGGGGGGATGTCAGTGCTTTTTGGAGACCACAGTCAGTGGATTAACCTGGCTAAGTAATTAGGTTGGTTTGAAAAGTAAGACAGCATGGTTCATAGCATACTGTTGTACACTATGAGAGTATACGACAACAAACACTTCAGACTACTCCTCTCTTTCCTCATCTGCCAAAGTGAAACCCACCCACCCAGACACGGATGAAGGTCAATCACTGTCTATTACTGTGCCTTGATGATACACTCTGGTTTAATGCCCTGATCTGTGAATACCAGCACCTCAAAGGTTGATAGACTGCCTCAGCCTCGGTGGTGGACTTGGGGTCTGCTCTCACATGTGGAATCCATTACATAGTTGCAAGAAATAGATTTTCTTTCGGCAACTCTTTTGATGTTGAGGAGAAAAAGAAAGTTCAAAAACGTGTTTGTGCCCTGAGGTGTTTGCGTATAAACAGAGTAACCATATCGCAGATGAGTTTGTGGAGGTGTAAATGATGCTGACCTATTTCTCAGAGCTGATCTGTTGTTTGTGGAGGATGTGCTGTATAGAATGGGTTATTGACGGTCAGACAGAGCAGAGGTTAAGATGAGAGTCTGTGTGGTCTGCTTAACACCTTACATGTGTTTCACATGAACCTCTGCATACAGGGTTGAGACTAAATGAAAAATACAAAGATATACAAATACGGAGGTCTATACTGTCAACAGGTTTACACTGTCTTTACACTTTAAAAAAACTACAATACTAAATCTAGTTTGTTTCAGTATTGAATATGTACAATAATATTTTGTTTACAGTTTCAGTAATATTCAGTAATGACACATAGATCTTTCATACATTAAAATACTGTCTTTTAAGGTGACTCACACTAACAACAATAGAAAAATAGCTAAATAAACATACATAATTCTGTACATTCTCTGAACCAATATGTATTGTGATGCCAAAGTTGCTTTGTATCATTGAATCAGATTGAACTGTTATTATGTACATCCCACATTGCCTTTTTACATTCAATTTATTTATTTAGTATTTAGTACTTTCATTTCACAGGAGGTTGGTGGCACCTTAATTGAGGAGGACGGGCTCGTGGTAATGGCTGGAGCAGAATAGGTGGAATGGTATCAAGTAAATCAAACACATTGGTTTCCATGTGTTTGATGAATATCTATTCACTCCGTTCCAGCCATTATCACAAGCTGTCCTCCCCTCAGCAGCCACTGTTTCATTTACTTACAACTGAAATATACGAGAGATCCTTTTCTTTGTCCAAACACTCTGGGGTTGATTAAGTCAGAGAGTGTGTGCAGTAAAAAAAAAAAATCAAAACAAAGGATTCACACCGTCTTCGACTTCAACCTTAGCAGTCGACCTTAACCTTCAGCCACTGAGGGAAAGTGGCAAAGGTCAAACAGAGATGGAATGAGTTCTAGGCTTGTGAATCTGGGCACGTCTGACCCAAACCATGTCTAATAGTCCTCAACCCAGGAGTATGGCCTTTACCTGTCTACTTTCAGACCTCCTGCACACACACACACACACACACACACACACACACACACACACACACACACACACACACACACACACACACACACACGCACACGCACACGCACACACACACACAAGACTGCATTGTAATGATCCCTTGTGATCACATGCATGCGAACACAGGCACACACACGATAGGCATTTACAGCAGAATAGGCAGATGCCACAGTTCTAATCTCACCTGAGGGGCCTGAGCATTCCACTCCACTCAGTCAAACAGTCAAACATATGACAAGGGGAGTGTCTCAATTCAGCTGGATAAAAAAAACAGACAGGTCACCTGTGATAGAAGTCAGTATTCAAAGTCCATCCATGTCTGAGGATGTCAGGAGATTACTTGTAAACTATCCACTAGGGGCAACAGTGAGCACTATTACCATTAAGTATGCTTGGGTTTTGCGTGGGCATTGTAGATGGGGATGGCGGATGGGCGTAAGCAGTCGCCTCTGATTCCAAACGTTGCAAGTTTGAATCCAGTGATAGGCTCAAAACTCAAATATAATCTAATCAAATACAAACCTTAACCATTCAGAGTTAATGCCTAAACTTAACCTTAAACACCTTGGAATTAGACGTTTGGAACAACTTAGAAATTTGACATGGATGAACGTCTAATTCTGATGGGAGAGTGTGAGAGCTGGTAGAAAAAAAATGATCTGAAAGTTACCTCTCACTGAGCACACCAAGTCATTTCAACATGGAGAATGTGGTCTTATTTGGTAGATACATCGATCAATGAGATTCCAAACTATTTTCCCCTACTCAACAAGCCTAAAGTTTGATTCCCAATGTTGTCACTATGCTTTCAACCATCTAAAAGCACACCAAAGTAAAAAAAAAAGGGAAAACAATGTTAGATATTTTGTTTATTTATACAACGTGTTATCACTGTGCTTAATAATCTGATAGCAAAACCTACCTGGATTGCAGTTAGTACATGGTCCAAGTGATCAATGCCGTTTGAGATTCTGTGCATGCTTTCTATGATAAGAATTGTTTTGCTACAGTAAACTCAAAATGTGAAAGCATTAGGCTATTAACTGTCTAACAAAAGTACACTTAACAAAAATATAATCACAACATGTAAAGTGTTGAATGTTTCACGAGCTGAAATAAAAGATCCCAGAAGTGTTCCATACCCACAAAAAGCTTATTTCTATATTTTCTTTTCAGAAATCCTTGTTAGTGAGCATTTCTCCTGCCAAGATAATCCATCCACCTGACATGTGTGGCATATCAAGAAGCTGATTAAACAGCATGATCATTACACAGGTGCACCACACAGATGTCTGAAGTGGAAGAGTGCAATTGTAATTCTGACTTCAGGAATGTCCACCAGAGCCGTTGCCAGATAATTTAATGTTAATTTCCCGACCATGAGCCGCATCCAATGTCATTTTAGATAATTTAGCAGTACGTCCGACTGGCCTCACAACCGTCGACCACGTGTATGGCGTCGTGTTGGCGAGGGGTTTGCTGATGTCAACATTGTGAAAAGAATGCCCCATGGTGAAGATGGGGTTATGGTATGGGCAGGCATTTTGAATGCACAGAGATACAGTGAAAAGATCCTGAGGCCCATTGTCATGCCATTCATCAGCTGCCATCAACTCATGTTTCAGCACGATAATGCATGGCCCCATGTAGCAAGGATCTGTACACAATTCCCTGAAGCTGAAAATCTCCCAGTTCATTCATGGCCTGCATTCTCACCACACATCACCCATTGGGGACGTTTGGGATGCTCTGGATCGACGTGCACGACAGCGTGTTCCAGTTCCCGCCAATATCCAGCATCTTCGCACAGACATTGAAGAGGAGTGGGACAACATTTCACAGGCCACAATCAACAGTTTGATCAACTCTATGCAAAGGAGATGTGTCGAGCTGCATGAGGCAAATGGTCACACCAAATACTGACTGGTTTTCTGATCCAACCTCCTACCTTTTTTTTTAAGGTATCTGTGACGAACAAGTTAATATCTGTTTTCCCAGACATGTGAAATCCATAGATTAGGGCCTAATTTATTTATTTATATTGACTGATTTCCTTATATGAAATTGTTGCTTGTTGCATTTATATTTTTGTTCAGCATAATATTGAATTGTGTTTGGTTGACAAACCAAATATCAACATTTAAAGGAGCTGTATCTACTGCTTGGACAGTTCCATCTGAGTTACTGGCTTATTCTATTATCCTATTCTTAATCCTATTCTTATATCCTATATTATATTTTTGTTAGAGATGGAGATGTGAATCAAACATATTTATTATTAACTTGTAGATGCCATTTGAAATCAACCAACACTTGAAACCCTAAGCCCATACAGTGCATTCGGGAAAGTATTCAGACCTCTTGACTTTTTCCACATTTTGTTATAGCCTTATTTTAAAATTGATTAAAAAAAATAATTCCCCTCCTCAATCTACAGACAATACTCCATAAAGACAAAGTGAAAACATATTTAGGCATTTTTGCAAATGTATTAAAAATAAAAAACATAAATACCTTATTTGCATAAAGTATTCAGACCCTTTGCTATGAGACTCGAAATTGAGCTCAGGTGCATCCTGTTTCCATTGATCATCCTTCTATTTCTACAACTTGGGGTCAACCTGTGGTAAATTCAATTGATTGGACATGATCTGGAAAGGCACACACCTGTCTAACTAAGGTCCCAAAGTTGACAGTGTATGTCAGAGCAAAAACCAAGCCATTAGGTCGAAGGAATTGTCCGTAGAGCTCTGAGACAGGATTGTGTCGAGGCACAGATCTGGGGAAGAGTAACAACACATTTCTGCAGCATTGAAGGTGCCTAAGAACACAGTTGCCAAAATCATTCTAAAATTGAAGAAGTTTGGAACCACCAAGGCTCTTTCATAGAGCTGGGCATCGGGCCAAACTGAGCAATCCGGGAGATGGGCCTTGGTCCGGGAGGTGACCAAGAACCCAATGGACACTCTGACAAAGCTCCAGAGTTCCTCTATGGAGATGGGAGAACTTTCCAGAAGGACAACCATCTCTGCAGCACTCAATCAACCAGATCTCTATGTTAGAGTAGTCAGACGGAAGCCACACCTCAGTAAAAAAGGCACATGACAGCCCACTTGGAGTTCGCCAAAAGCCACCTAAAGGACTCTCAGACTATGAGAAGCAAGATTCTCTGGTCTGATGAAGCCAAGATTGCTCTTTGGCCTGAATACCAAGCTTCACGTCTGGAGGAAACCTGGCACCATCCCTACGGTGAAGCATGGTGGTGGCAGCATCATGCAATGGGGATGTTTTTCAGCTGTAGGGACTGGGAGACTAGTCAGGATTGAGGGAAAGATGAACGGAGCAAAGTACAGAGATCCTTGATGAAAACCTGCTCCAGAGTGCTCAGGACCTCAGACTGGGGCAAAGGTTCACCTTCCAACAGGACAACCACCCAACCACACAGCCAATACAACGCAGGAGTGGCTTTGGGACAAGACTCTGAATGTCCTTGAGCGGCTCAGCCAGAAACAGGACTTGAACCAGATGAAACATCTTTGGAGAGACCGGAAAATAGCTGTGCAGGGACGCGCCGCCATCCAACCTGACAGAGTTTAAGAGGATCTGCAGAGTAGAAGGGGAGAAACTCCCCAAATACAGGTGTGCCAAGCTTGTAGCATCAAACCCAAGAAGACTCAAGGATGTTATCGCTGCCAAAGGTGCTTCAACAAAGTATTATATTTAAATATTTAAATGTCATATTTCAGTTGTTTTTTGATACATTTGCAACTATTTCTAAAAACCTGTTTTTGCTTTGTCATTATGGGTATTGTGTGTAGATTGATGAGGGAAAAACACTATTTAATCCATTTTAGAATAAGGCTGTAACGTAACAAAATGTGGAAAAAATCAAGGGTTCTGAATACTTTTCCAAATGCACTGTATGTATTGTCTATTTTTAGTTTAATCCTGGGCTGAATTTAAACATTAGCTGTTGATGACTTCCCAAATACTATATAGGGCTAAATAGCCTCATTGATAATATATGATTAATATTGTATGGTTACATTTAATTTGCTCTGTTGATCCTACCCTTTGGAATGACTTCGATAACAACAGTGAATCTGTTAACTGGATAGTTCTCAACAGTCATTCTCACGATAGGACATTGGTAATAGTCAGTGACAAATATTAACGCTGGGCTTGGCTAAAACCCTTGATGGGAGACCAACGGGATAGCTGTAGATAGATCAACTCTCCAGTACGAGGTGCTGCCCAGACTATTTGTTTTTGTTATAGTGGATATTACGTTGAAAATCTGACATTGTTTCAAAAAGAACAAATTCAACATATTTTATGTTGAAAATTGGTTGCCATAATGAAATAATCCTGTGGTTAAAAATGACAGTTGATGACTTTTTTCAAATCCAATGTATTCTCCACATCACAATACGTTGACAAATTAAACTGAAACAATGTTGACTTAACCATTTTGTGTACATGCATGGGAGTAGCCTGCCTCCATCGGTGAGCGAAGGGCCGTACACCCTGAGTTTTCACTCACTTGCACTACCAGGGATAGGCAACTCCAGTCCTCGAGGGCCTGATTGGTGTCACACTTTTTCTCCATTCCTAGCAAACACAGCTGATTAATCAAATTGTATTCTAAACTGAAGATCATGATTAGGTGATTATTAGAGTCAGGTGTGTTAGTTGGGGCTGAGGCAAACCTGTGACACCAATCAGGCCCTCAAGGACTGGAATTGCCCACCCCACCCCTGCCCTAGACCAATATCTTAAATATCTTGTCAGTGCCCCTCAGGTACAATAACATCAGCCAGGTTGTTCAAAATTGGATGTCTATTCATGTCCTTAGTACGACGGGAAATGCCTTCAAAACCGTCCACTTGGGGCAATAGTTAGCGCCATTCATGTTGAAAATGGTTGGGTTTTGCTGGGGCATCGTGGATGGTGTAACTCCATGACACACACACTGGCTCAAAAGGTTGTGTGTTCCATCCCAGTCTTGGGCACTGTTTATTTATTTTTGGTTTTAACCCTCTGCCAAATCTTATCACTTACCTTAACCATTCGGAATGAGTGCCTAAAGTTAACTTCAAAAGGTTGTGTGTTCCATCCCAGTCTTGGGCACTGTTTATTTATTTTTGGTTTTAACCCTCTGCCAAATCTTATCACTTACCTTAACCATTCGGAATGAGTGCCTAAAGTTAACTTCAGAATTTGACATTTGGAGAACTTGGATGAGCTTCTAATTATGCAGTGAGACTGTGAGAGGTTGTTGAATAAGATATCATACTAGTTTGTTTGCCTGCTTGATGTCAGCCTTTTAGAGTAAGGCCCATATGCTCCACACACACACACACACACACACACACACACCACACACACACAGAGTTAGGATGATCATATTTAAAATACCCAAATGCGGGACAATATTGTGATTTTGTGGGACAGTATAGCCTATATGAATAAGATCATGTATAATAACTATTTAGTCATTATGTGATCTTCCAAGACATCGATTCAACTTTGAACTAACTTTACTAAACAAGCACAATTGTGAAAAGTTGTGGAGCAATGCTCCGGGGCGCTCTGGCAGGCAGCACTACACCCCTTCACTCCGCTGCTGCACCGAACAAGCACCTAGCATAGCCAAAATTGTATGATGCAGAAACGAGAGACCACGTGTGCCTGTTACATGAAAATCTGTGAATACTTGTTCCAAGGAAACAGTTCTGGTTGGTCTCAGTGAATGTAAAAAGGAAGGGAGACTATTAAAATGGGATTGAGTGAAGTAGCCGCAAATATGTTGAAGTAGCAACTAATGAGCAAAGAGAGCATCACAAGTTTGATGAAATGACCTTATATCTTTCAGTCTAATACGGCAAATTACTTTTGTAGCTCTTCATTAGAAGCACACTTTTTGTAAGTAGTTAGGCTTAACTGTTCTCCAAGTTAGGCTGGAATTTAGATCAGAAGGATATGACAAATATGATTGGTTGATGATAGGCCTATATCTCATATTGTTGCTGCACAGAATATCAGTTCTCAATAACAATTGGAGAAGTGCTAAACATCACAAGTAGGTTTAGGCTACCACATCCTTATAATATACACTACCTTACAAAAGTTTGGGGTCACTTAGAAATGTCCTTGATTTTTGAAAGAAAAACGCTTTTTTTGTCCATTAAAATAACATCAAATTGATCAGAAATACAGTGCAGACATTGTTAATGTTGTAAATGACTATTGTAACTGGAAAGAGCAGATTTTTTATGGAATATCTACATAGGCATACAGAGGCCCATTATCACCAATCATCACTCCTGTGTTCCATTGGCACGTTGTGTTAGCTAATCCAAGTTGATCATTTTAAAAGGTTAATTATTCATTAGAAAACCCTTTTTCAGTTATGTTAGCACAGCTGAAAACTGTTGTTCTGATTGAAGAAGCAATAAAACTTGCCTTCTTTAGACTAGTTGAGTATCTGGAGCATCAGCATTTGTGGGTTCGATTACAGGCTCAAAATGCCCAGAAACAAAGAACTTTCTTCTGAAACTCGTCAGTCTAAGCCTCCACAGCTTCTGAATAACAGAAAGATATTTTAAGAACATGTCTGCATTTCTGGTGTCAGGACATCGGGTATCTAAACATTGCCAGAGTTCATTTGGACTAACATTGCATCATGTGATGTCTTTTTCATAATGTACAGCAGACCATTGCAAAAGAATGTGGTCCAAAAAGGATTTTGTTCAATATAAAATACATTTTCTCTGTATTTTTCTAGGAATATAGGCATGGACATTGATATGCCTTTCACTTAAAAAATGTATGTGTTTGATTTATGGTAAATGTAAAACAGCTTCTAAGATTGAGCAATGAGGTGGTGCTGAGTTGAGTTCTGCATTACTGAGCTGATATTTTGTGTTCAAAGGTATGCCTGTGATGGTGAGAAAGGGAAGAGGAGAAACTACATTGGCACACATCATTCTGTCAGATTACTGGTGACAGGGATGCAAACAGTTCTCAAACCTTCAAGAGCATGTGACCTTCATATCACTAACACTCTGACACTCCATGTACGGTAACCACGTCTCAGATTATACCGGACAGTCCCGCGTTTTGGCCCTTTGTCTTGCGTCCTGCAACCAAACAATAATATCCACTATTTTATCAACAAATTTAAACACCACTAATTTAGAAAATAAAGGTTGATTTGGCCGTTATTTCAGTCACATGCCGACCTGTCTCTTGCAGTCACATTGTACTTATGAAAATATATACACTACCGTTCAAAAGTTTGGGGTCACTTAGAAATGTCCTTGTTTTTGAAAGAAAAGCTAATTTGTTCATTAAAATATAAAATGTATCGGAAATAGAGTGTAGACATTGTTAATGTAGTAAATGATTATTGTAGCTGGAAACAGAGTTTTTAATGGAATATCTACATGGCCATTATCAGCAACCATCACTCACTCCTGTGTTCCAATGGCACATTTTATCATTTTAAAACGCTAATTGATAATTAGAAAACCCTTTTTCAGTTATGTTAGCACAGCTGAAAACTGTTGTTCTGATTGAAGAAGCAATAAAACTTGCCTTCTTTAGACTAGTTGAGTATCTGGAGCATCAGCATTTGTGGGTTTGATTACAGGCTCAAAATGGCCGGAAAAAATAACTTTCTTCTGAAACTTGTCAGTTTATTTTTGTTCTGAGAAATGAAGGCTATTGTAACCGATGTGAAGTGGCTAGCTAGTTAGCGGTGGTGCGCGCTAATAGCGTTTCAATCGGTGACGTCACTCGCTCTGAGACCTGAAGCAGTTGTTCCCCTTGATCTGCCGTGGCTTATGTGGTCCGATGGGTAACGATGCTTCGTGGGTGACTGTTGTTGATGTGTGCAGAGGGTCCCTGATTCAAGCCCAGGTCAGGGCGAGGGGCCGGACGAAAGTTAAACTGTTACACTAAGTGCGTAATTGCCAAGAAACTGAAGATCTCATACAACGCTGTAAGATCTACTCCCTTCACAGAACAGCGCAAACTGGCTCTAGAGGAGTGGGAGGCCCCGGTGTTGAGCAAGAGGACAAGTACATTAGTGTCTAGTTTGAGAAACAAGCACCTCATTAAATAATACCTGCAAAACACCAGTCTTAACGTCAACAGTGAAGAGGCGACTCCAGGATGCTGGCCTTCTAGGCAGAGTTGCAAAGGAAAAGTTTCTTGGCAATTTCTCGCATGGAATAGCCTTCATGTCTCAGAACAATTATAGACTGACATGTTTCAGAAGAAAGTTATTTGTTTCCGGCCATTTTGAGTCGTAATCAAGCCCACAAATGTTGAAGCTCCAGATACTGCTTATTTAATCAGGACAACAGTTTTCAGCTGTGCTAACATAATTGCATAATTGTTTTCTAATGATCAATTAGCCTTTTAAAATTATAAACTTGGATTAGCTAACACAACGTGCCATTGGAACACAGGTGTGATGGTTGCTGATAATGGACCTCTGTATGCCTATGTAGATATTACATAAAAAATCAGCCGTTTCCAGCATTAACAATGCCTCCACTATTTCTGATAAATTTATGTTATTTTAATGGACAAATTGATTTTCTTTCAAAAACGACATTTCTAAGTGACCCCAAACTTTTGAACGGTAGTGTATATGTTTTCATAAGCGCAATGTGACTGCAAGAGACAGGTCGGACTGAAATAACGGCCAAATCAACCTTTATTTTCTAAATTAGTGGTGTTTAAATTTGTTGATAAAATAGTGGATATTATTGTTTGGTTGCAGGACGCAAGACAAAGGGCCAAAACGCGGGACTGTCCGGTATAATCTGAGACGTGGTTACCGTACATGGAGTGTCAGAGTGTTAGTGATATGAAGGTCACATGCTCTTGAAGGTTTGAGAACTATTTACATCCCTGTCACCAGTAATCTGACAGAATTATGTGTGCCAATGTAGTTTTGCCTCTTCCCTTTCTCACTATCACAGGCATACCATTGAACACAAAATATCAGCTCAGTAATGCAGAACTCAACTCAGCACCACCTCATTGCTCAATCTTAGAAGCTGTTTTACATTTACCATAAATCAAACACATACATTTTTTAAAAGTGAAAGGCGTATCAATGTCCATGCCTATATTCCTAGAAGAATACAGAGAAAATGTATTTTATATGGAACAAAATCCTTTTTGGACCATATTCTTTTGCAGTGGTCTGCTGTACATTATGAAAAATATGTCACATGACACAATGTTAGTCCAAATGAACTCTGGCAATGTTTAGATACCCGATGCCCTGACACCAGAAATGCAGACATGTCCCTATAATATCTTTCTGTTATTCAGAAGCTGTGGAGGCTTAGATTCCACTGTATGCCTGGTTTTCATAGACACCATGCTCAAAGTGATTTGGCCCAGGAACTTTGGCCATGTAGGAGTACTTAGGCAGAAAAAATACGTTTGCTGAAAAATTAGGGACATTTTTTTTCATATTCACAGCAGACTCATGTCTGACACCCCAGATGAAGAGCAATGCCAGAGTTTTGCCCATACAGAGTAAAATAAATATGAAGACAAGATGGAGTTAACGTTGGAGAAAGAGATGGGATCATGTGTCACTCTGCACCCTTCAAACGAACCTTGAAAGAAACTCTCATCAGTTACAGAAGATAAGCTCATTAGGGACATAAACTGGCCAAGTTCGCCTCAACATATTTACACTGATCTAACAGACATTTCAGGTCAACACGTTCACTGTCATTCTCTTCAACATCATTACCTATCAACGCTTATAACTCTTTGCCAACCACTTTGCCTCATTTAGGCAGATACTTATTCAAGTTTTTTGCCACATCCATCAGACAAGTCAGTCAGTGGACATAGAATAGCCATAACAGAGCTGTATGTCCTTGACCCCTACTAGATTACGTAAAGTCATAATACTAACCTGTCAAAGAGAATGTTAAGTTCATGACACTATGGTGACATCATAGATGCAGAGAGCTAATGTTTTGTAAGGGGAGAACAACTACCCCCTCTCATTGAAGCCACGGAAGTTCAAGACCGACCGTTGTACTGAAGGCATTGTAAGTGTCCCAGGTGTGATGAATGCCCTTAATTACTGTGCATGATTTTGCCCTAATTGAGTGTTCCTAATTGATTGTTTCATGGAGCAATGTGTTTGGCTGTTTATATCCCTTGTTTGAAGCCTGGCTGTCCAGGGGAAGGTGCAGGTTAGAGGGAAGTGATGTTGATTAAAGCTGTGACAGAGGGTTGGAAGCTGAGGGTTTTGCTAAGAGAAGTATTACCTTGATGAAATAATAATTTAAGCTAAAGATAATGTTACAATGCTCCACATGCACTGAAACCTGTTTTGTTTGATATAAATGTTTGTATTTGTTATCCATCCTCCATTTGTGCTAATCCTAAAGTGGGTATGGAAGCTGAAATTGGGAGATAAAACAAAACAAACTGAACTGTAGCATGCCTCTGATCCTCCTTTCATGTTCTTCTGTTCAAACTCAAACCGAAAGAACCTGTGTAGCCAATTGGTAGAAGTGTTTATTTGAGCTCCCTATGCTCTTGGTCTAAACCTAGGGTGGTGTAGTCTTATCAATGGTACTGAACTGTGTCTAGTCAAAGCTGCTCTTGACCAGCCTTTGACATTAGCAGAAAACCAGATCTCCCCAAATTATAGTGAATGGAAAAAATGGCAATATTTGTGTAAAAAAATGTATATTCTAAGACCATCGTAGTGTCAATTGCATCTAATACACCAGAAGTATGTTCTTGAACCGACTATTTTAAAATTGCACACAGAAGTTAAGGATAATTATTTTTTAATTCAGGCTAATTTAGTTGCTATTGGAAGCCTGCAGTAGTACCCTGGTTGGCCTTCAATTTGAGATACTCAATGAGAGGGAGCAGCACTGAGCTAGACTGGAGTAGAACAAACTGTGCATGTCATGTCTCCATGAAATGCAATCTTAACTGACTTCATTTGCAGGTGGTGGGCAGTAGAAAGCTATTTGCTTCAATCTTCGAGCTCAATCTCTGTCAAAAGAGGAGCTGTTTTCTAAGTATTTTTTTCCCTGGTTTACATTTGCTCTGCTTGTATTTTCCCTATAACAATGCCTTGACTAATTTTTGATATTACCCTAAAAGTTTAGAAACATTTGGTATGGTGTGACTATTAAGCTTTAGCTACTGCAGGTCTAAGAGAAGGCAGTGTGCCCTGGCGCTCCAACTGACTCTGACAGTTGAACTTGAGGTGAGGAAGACTGTTTCAGGCCTACCAAAGTTCCTCCTATAATCTAACAATATAATCCTTAACTTTATACAAAGTATTCTGATATAAAATGTACAATTTAGCCTCTTGTCTATATCTGTACAGCAGTTGCAGTAGCCATCTGACATTTAAAAAAAATGCATGTCGGTGTCATAGCATGCCACGGGAATATCTTTATCTCTGGGGTTAGGCATAAGCTTCTCTTCCTTTTATATAGGCCAAAAAATAATTGTCCTCACTGTCGACTGCGTTTATTTTCAACAAACTTAACGTGTAAATATTTGTATGAACAGAAGATTCAACAACAGACATAAACGGAACAAATTCCAAAGACATGTGACTATCAGAAATGGAAATGGGGGGGGGTCAAAATCAAAAGCAAGTCAGTATCTGGTTTGGCCACCAGCTGCATTAAAACTTCTTACGGCTAGCGGAACCCCTCGACAACATTGCGCTGAAAAGCAGAGCGCGAAATTCAAAAATATTTTTTTTAAACATGAAACTTTCATACATTCACAAGTGCAATATACCAAATTAAAGCCTAACTTTTGTTAATCTACCCATCATGTCCGATTTCAAAAAGGCTTTACAGCGAAAGCATATGATTATGTTAGGTCAGAGCCTAGTCACAAAAACACATACAGCCATTTTCCAGCCAAAGAGAGGAGTCACAAAAAGCAGAAATAGAGAGAATTAATCACTAACCTTTGATTTTCATCAGATGGCACTCATAGGACTTCATGTTACACAATACATGTATGTTCTGTTCGATAAAGTTCATATTTATATCCAAAAATCTCAGTTTACATTGGCGCTTTATGGTCAGTAATGTTGTGCCTTGAAAACATCCGCTGAATTTTCAGAGAGCCACATCAATTTACAGAAATACTCATAAACTTTGATAAAAGATACAAGTATTATGCACAGAATTATAGAAATACTTCTCCTTAATGCCACCGCTGTGTCAGATTTTTTAAGTGTTTCGGAAAAAGCAAACCATGCAATAATCTGAGTATGGCGCTCAGACACAAAAACAAGCCATGCAGATACCCGCCATGTTGTGGAGTCAGTAAAAGTCAGAAATAGCATTATAAATATTCACTTACCTTTGATCTTCATCAGAATGACCTCCCAGGAATCCCAGTTTCACAATAAATGTTTGTTTTGTTCGATAAAGTCCATAATTTATGTCCAAATACCTCCTTTGTTAGCGCGTAAATCCAAACTCACGAAGCGCGGACAAATCCAAGCGAAAGTTCAGATGAAAAGTTCCAAAAGTTATATTACAGTTCGTAGAAACATGTCAAACGATGTATAGAATCAATCTTTAGGATGTTTTAACATAAATCTTCAATAATGTTCCAACCGGAGAATTCCATTGTCTTTAGAAATGCAATTGAATGCAGGTTGCTCTCACTTGTGCGCACATGATCAGCTCATTCGCCCCCACTTCACAGTAGAAGCCTCAAACAATGTTCTAAAGACTGTTGACATCTAGTGGAAGCATTAGGAAGTGCAATATGACCCCATAGACACTGTATATTCGATAGGCAATGAGTTGAAAAACTACAAACCTCAGATTTCCTGCTTCCTGGTTGGACTTTTCTCAGGTTTTCACCTGCCATATGAGTTATGTTATACTCACAGACACCATTCCAACAGTTTTAGAAACTTCAGAGTGTTTTCTACCCAATACTAACAATATGCATATATTAGCTTCTGGGCCTGAGTAGCAGGAAGTTTACTCTGGGCACACTTTTCATCTGAACGTGAAAATGCTGCCCCCTATCCCAAACAGGTTTTTAAGTACTGCAGTGCATCTCCTCCTCATGGACTGCATCAGATTTGCCAGTTCTTGCTGTGAGATGTTACCCCACTCTTCCACGAAGGCAACTGCAAGTTCTCGGACATTTCTGGGGGGGAATGGCCCTAGCCCTCACCCTCTGATCCAACAGGTCCCAGACGTGCTCAATGGGATTGAGATCACAATGACAACAAGCTCAGTCCGATGATGCTGTGACACACCGCCCCAGACCATGAAGGACACTCCACCTCCAAATTGATCCCGCTCCAGAGTACAGGCCTCGGTGTAATGCTCATTCCTTCGACGATAAACGCAAATCCGATCATCACACCTGGTGAGACAAAACCGCGACTCATCAGTGAAGAGCACTTTTTGCCAGTCCTGTCGGGTCAAGCGACGGTGAGTTTCTGCCCATAGGCGACATTGTTGCTGGTGATATCTGGTGAAGACCTGCCTTACAACAGGCCTACAAGCCCTCAGTCCAGCCTCTCTCAGCCTATCGTGGACAGTCTGAGCACTGATGAAGGGATTGTGCGTTCCTGGTGTAACTCGGGCAGTTGTTGTTGCCATCCTGTACCTGTCCCGCAGGTGTGATGTTTGGATGTACCGATCCTGTGCAGGTGTTGTTACACGTGGTCTGCCACTGTGAGGACGATTAGCTGTCCATCTTGTCTCCCTGTAGCGCTGTCTTAGGCATTTCACAGTACGGACATTGCAATTCATTGCTCTGGCCACATCTGCAGTCCTTATGCCTCCTTGCAGCATGCCTAAGGCACGTTCACACAGATGAGCAGGGACCCTGGGCATCTCTCTGTTGGTGTTTTTCAGTCAGTAGAAAGGCCTCTTTAGTGTGCTAAGTTTTCATAACTGTGACCTTAAATTACCTACCATCCGCAAGCTGTTCGTGTCTTAACGACCGTTCCACAGGTGAATGTTCGTTAATTGTTTATGGTTCATTGAACAGGCATGGGAAACAGTGTTTACACCCTTTACAACGAAGATTTACAACGAAGATCTGTGACTGTTTCAGGCCTACCAAAGTTCCTCCTATAATCTAACAATATAATCCTTAACTTTATACAAAGTATTCTGATATAAAATGTACAATTTAGCCTCTTGTCTATATCTGTACAGCAGTTGCAGTAGCCATCTGACATTTAAAAAAAATGCATGTCGGTGTCATAGCATGCCACGGGAATATCTTTATCTCTGGGGTTAGGCATAAGCTTCTCTTCCTTTTATATAGGCCAAAAAATAATTGTCCTCACTGTCGACTGCGTTTATTTTCAACAAACTTAACGTGTAAATATTTGTATGAACAGAAGATTCAACAACAGACATAAACGGAACAAATTCCAAAGACATGTGACTATCAGAAATGGAAATGGGGGGGGGGTCAAAATCAAAAGCAAGTCAGTATCTGGTTTGGCCACCAGCTGCATTAAAACTTCTTACGGCTAGCGGAACCCCTCGACAACATTGCGCTGAAAAGCAGAGCGCGAAATTCAAAAATATTTTTTTTAAACATGAAACTTTCATACATTCACAAGTGCAATATACCAAATTAAAGCCTAACTTTTGTTAATCTACCCATCATGTCCGATTTCAAAAAGGCTTTACAGCGAAAGCATATGATTATGTTAGGTCAGAGCCTAGTCACAAAAACACATACAGCCATTTTCCAGCCAAAGAGAGGAGTCACAAAAAGCAGAAATAGAGAGAATTAATCACTAACCTTTGATTTTCATCAGATGGCACTCATAGGACTTCATGTTACACAATACATGTATGTTCTGTTCGATAAAGTTCATATTTATATCCAAAAATCTCAGTTTACATTGGCGCTTTATGGTCAGTAATGTTGTGCCTTGAAAACATCCGCTGAATTTTCAGAGAGCCACATCAATTTACAGAAATACTCATAAACTTTGATAAAAGATACAAGTATTATGCACAGAATTATAGAAATACTTCTCCTTAATGCCACCGCTGTGTCAGATTTTTTAAGTGTTTCGGAAAAAGCAAACCATGCAATAATCTGAGTATGGCGCTCAGACACAAAAACAAGCCATGCAGATACCCGCCATGTTGTGGAGTCAGTAAAAGTCAGAAATAGCATTATAAATATTCACTTACCTTTGATCTTCATCAGAATGACCTCCCAGGAATCCCAGTTTCACAATAAATGTTTGTTTTGTTCGATAAAGTCCATAATTTATGTCCAAATACCTCCTTTGTTAGCGCGTAAATCCAAACTCACGAAGCGCGGACAAATCCAAGCGAAAGTTCAGATGAAAAGTTCCAAAAGTTATATTACAGTTCGTAGAAACATGTCAAACGATGTATAGAATCAATCTTTAGGATGTTTTAACATAAATCTTCAATAATGTTCCAACCGGAGAATTCCATTGTCTTTAGAAATGCAATTGAATGCAGGTTGCTCTCACTTGTGCGCACATGATCAGCTCATTCGCCCCCACTTCACAGTAGAAGCCTCAAACAATGTTCTAAAGACTGTTGACATCTAGTGGAAGCATTAGGAAGTGCAATATGACCCCATAGACACTGTATATTCGATAGGCAATGAGTTGAAAAACTACAAACCTCAGATTTCCTGCTTCCTGGTTGGACTTTTCTCAGGTTTTCACCTGCCATATGAGTTATGTTATACTCACAGACACCATTCCAACAGTTTTAGAAACTTCAGAGTGTTTTCTACCCAATACTAACAATATGCATATATTAGCTTCTGGGCCTGAGTAGCAGGAAGTTTACTCTGGGCACACTTTTCATCTGAACGTGAAAATGCTGCCCCCTATCCCAAACAGGTTTTTAAGTACTGCAGTGCATCTCCTCCTCATGGACTGCATCAGATTTGCCAGTTCTTGCTGTGAGATGTTACCCCACTCTTCCACGAAGGCAACTGCAAGTTCTCGGACATTTCTGGGGGGGAATGGCCCTAGCCCTCACCCTCTGATCCAACAGGTCCCAGACGTGCTCAATGGGATTGAGATCACAATGACAACAAGCTCAGTCCGATGATGCTGTGACACACCGCCCCAGACCATGAAGGACACTCCACCTCCAAATTGATCCCGCTCCAGAGTACAGGCCTCGGTGTAATGCTCATTCCTTCGACGATAAACGCAAATCCGATCATCACACCTGGTGAGACAAAACCGCGACTCATCAGTGAAGAGCACTTTTTGCCAGTCCTGTCGGGTCAAGCGACGGTGAGTTTCTGCCCATAGGCGACATTGTTGCTGGTGATATCTGGTGAAGACCTGCCTTACAACAGGCCTACAAGCCCTCAGTCCAGCCTCTCTCAGCCTATCGTGGACAGTCTGAGCACTGATGAAGGGATTGTGCGTTCCTGGTGTAACTCGGGCAGTTGTTGTTGCCATCCTGTACCTGTCCCGCAGGTGTGATGTTTGGATGTACCGATCCTGTGCAGGTGTTGTTACACGTGGTCTGTCACTGTGAGGACGATTAGCTGTCCATCTTGTCTCCCTGTAGCGCTGTCTTAGGCATTTCACAGTACGGACATTGCAATTCATTGCTCTGGCCACATCTGCAGTCCTTATGCCTCCTTGCAGCATGCCTAAGGCACGTTCACACAGATGAGCAGGGACCCTGGGCATCTCTCTGTTGGTGTTTTTCAGTCAGTAGAAAGGCCTCTTTAGTGTGCTAAGTTTTCATAACTGTGACCTTAAATTACCTACCATCCGCAAGCTGTTCGTGTCTTAACGACCGTTCCACAGGTGAATGTTCGTTAATTGTTTATGGTTCATTGAACAGGCATGGGAAACAGTGTTTACACCCTTTACAACGAAGATCTGTGAAGTTATTTGGATTTTTACTAATTATCTTTGAAAGACAGGGTCCTGAAAAAGGTATGTTTCTTTTTTTCTGAGTTTATATTTATTAAAATGTTAATATCATACAGTGGACACCTAAGCCTATAGGCCTATGCATGTAATGCCCTGATACATTTAGTGCTCAAATATCTGACAACTGAACCTTGAGATTGACAATTATTGTTTTAGGAAAGTAGCCTAAAAAAATATTACAAAAATAAGCTATAAAGTGTTGCATATGCTTCACATCGAAACACAAGGACTTGTTTTTTGTAATGTGTTATAGGCTGTTTTAAGGACACGTAAATGTGGCTAATTTGGCCAGTATCCATTTATTGATAGAGCTGGCTGAGCGCGGTTGGATCTGAATGCATATGGATGTCTGGTAAATTTCTCAAATGTCTTGTATATGAAAATCTTCCCTGCCATGTTTTTCGGCACTACATTTTCAGAAAGGAAACTAATTTAGTTTATTTGAAGATTTCAGAATATTCACATGAAAATCTGACACCAAATGGATGGAAACCCAGCTAGTGTGCTAGTCCAGTGTCACTTTGATTATGTCTGCACACCATGGTTCACCAGCAGCCCCAAACATCTAAAGAATAAGTTACAAACCAAAAAAGCTTGTAAGAATTGTACTTACACTCTCCCCTCATACTCATCTGGAGCTTGAGCATTTTTCTGTCTCTATCTCTGTAATGTGTCTATTTATGTAATTGTATATGTATTTATGTAAAAAACAGGGATCACAATGGAAATAAGTCCCCAACCTTATTGTGCAATCCCGGTCACTTAAACAAATCTTTGTGTATATACTGTACACTATGTATTTTTTTATTTGGCAAATAATATCAATCAATCAATCCAAACTCTGCAGTGGCCAATTGATGAATGGGAAGAGACATCTGTTACAAAACACACACATTTAATGACATTCGGAGATGGTCAAGCCAAGCCTTCTATACTGGGTAAGCCTACAAGGTAGGGAGGGATGTATTTTCTGTTTGTCCAGATTTACATGGTCTATTTATTGTGATGTTGAAACCATGATATACCATGATAGTGAAGTGCCCGAAATTGGTATGCTTTGTTTATTGGTTGTGTGGTGCATTGGCACAGAAATCTGTTGGTGGATAATGAGTTGCATATATTTTACATAATTATAAATATGGCATCAAAATGTTGAAAATCTGATTTCCCCCAAGCTGATCATTGTCTGCAGCCAGCTCTGATTGTAGTGGAATGAAAGAGGCAGGGAGAGTGAGCTCGTTTATGGTGGTCGGCGAACCCCCAACCTTCTGGCCCGTGGCCCTGTGTGGCATCGACTGTGCTACAAAAGCATGCTGAAGTTGCAAAGTTGATATCCACGTTTCTAAACAAAGGGTCAGTAGTTATTGTTATATTTGGTCGTAAACATTATTTTGAGTTAATTCTATGAGGGGGAGGGTGAAAAAAATGTTTTCCTTGGTGAGGGTGGTGATAATTGTTTTTACGACACCTTGAGTTGGACCAGCAAATCACCCCCAGTAAATTTCGATCTGTCCCTTGTCCATATCTAAGGTAGTAGACAGCTGGTGACATCTTGAAAGAGATCTCCGTCCGACAAACTGCTATCAGGTATTTTTTATTTGTAATCTAACTATTTAGCTATAGAAATGTGATACCATCAATACAAGCTGTAAAATGACTCCTAACTTAGAACACAGCAACCTTAGTAATGTTGCTAGTTAGCTAACTATACTAGCTAGCATGTCACCTCTTTTTACGATAAAGACAATTCGTAAATCATGCTGCATATTTCCAGTGCACTCTAAAAAATATATTCATCTTATTTCAGTCTTTCGGAGCTAGCTATATCTGTTCCTCTTCATCAGACAGCAGCTCGTGCTTACATCGTAGATAGAAGCAGACCTTTGGCTGCCTTCAGAACCACCGTACATACCCCTCGTGATGATTGGTTCCAAGGTTAGCAAAATCTGCAAATTTATCTGAGCGGACAGAGTATTCAAATATATGTTTTATGAGAAGACGTGCAAGAATTGAAGGTGCCAATAATCCTAAGAATGTTCTACTGTCATATACAAAAAATCAGATCCTCCCTCGATGGGGTTCATGTGTTTCGGCTTCGGCCCACCTCCTGTTGGCTTTAATGCGCTATTAAGTCTTCACACAGCAATGAATGGTGTCATGTGATCGATGACTTTGTCCATTTATATGGTCATTGGGCTTTAGTGAGACATACTGTTTGTTTAAATACCTATGCATACAATATCACCTGGTAAAAATAGTTTTTTTTTCTTGTACTTTTTTTTGTATGTTTTCTCATATGGTATCAGATCTGTGTGGTTACGACTCCTTTCGACTACTGAGAATAGTTGGAGAGAATTTCACAATCACATCTAGCTGGATATCAAATAATGAAAAACTGCAGTGCCATCCAGTGTTGGTTCAAGTGCACTCAATGTTAAGACTAGAGGGGCGCTCTAATAGACTGTGCTCAGAATCAATAAAAGTTCTGGGGTAGAATTCCTTTGCCGTGCCCCTCACTCATGTGGAGAGAAAATATATGAAAAACTCAAAACTGCCAGCAATTCTTTGGGGACTGTGTGTGTGTTTAGTCTAATACCCAGCGTCCTTTGGTGGTTGTGGTTCAAAGAACATAGAACTCGAGCCAAAAGCAGCTGTGAAACCAGCCCTTGATCGCAGTGCCATTGCCTTTCATTAGATTTACTGTTCAGAGGTAGGTCAAGAGCTCTTTGTAGACGTGTGTGAGGTAGAATATCAGGTTGAGAGGGACATGTAGATTTTCTCACACCAAAGATGCTTGGGTTGCGTTTGAATATGGGTTAAATATGTACCAAACAAATAACATAGACACAACAACTGAAACACAGACATAACATAAACTACAAGCAGACAAAACAAAGACAGTTATTTTGATCAAAGAGCAGCTAAATACACCGAACAAAAATAAAAGCACAATATGAAACAATTTCAAAGATTTTACTGAGTTACAGTTCGTATAAGGAAATTAGTCAATTGAAAGAAATTCATTAGCCTCTAGTCTATGGATTTCATGACTGGGAATAAAGATATTAACTTGTTGGTCACATATACCTTAAAAAAAAGTTAGGGGCGTGGATCAGAAAATCCGTCAGTATCTGGTGTGACCACCACTTGCCTCATGCAGCGCAACATATCTCCTTCGCATAAAGTTGGTCAGGCTGTTGATTGTGACCTGTGGAATGTTGTCCCACTCCTTTTCAATGGCCGTGCGAAGTTGCTGGATATTATTGGGAACTGGAGCACGCTGTCGTATACGTTGATCCAGAACATCCTCAATGAGTGAAGTGAGTATGCAGGCCATGGAAAGACTAGGAGATTTTCAGCTTCAAGGAATTGTGTACAGATCTTTGCTACATGGGGCTGTGCATTATCATGCTGAAAAATGAGTTGATGGTGGTGGATGAATGGCATGACAATGGGCCTCCTCGATAAAATGCAATTGTGTTCATTGTCCGTAGCTTATGCTTCCCTATACCATAACCTCACCGCCACCATGAGGCACTCTGTTCACAACGTTGACATTAGAAACCGCTCACCCAAACGACGCCATACGCTCTGTCTGCCATCTGCCCAGTACAGATGAAACCGGGATTCATCTGTGGACACTTCTCTAGCATCCCAGTGGCCATCGAAGGTGAGCATTTGCCCACTGAAGTCAGTTTCGATGCCGAACTGCGGTCGGGTCAAGACTCTGGTGAGGACGCAAATCAACTTCCCTGAGACAGTTTGTGCAGAAATTCTTTGGTTGTGCAAACCCATAGTTTCATCAGCTATCCAGGTGGTCTCAGACGATCCCGCAGGTAAGAAAGCCGGATGTGGAGGTTCTGGGCTGACGTGGTTACACGTGGGCTGCGGTTGTGAGGCCGGTTGGACGTACCACATTGGAGGCGGCTTATTGTAGAGAAATTAATATTAAATTATCTTTTAACAGCTCTGGTGGACATTCCTGCTGTCAGCATGCAAATTGCACGTGCCCATAAAACTTGAGACATCTGTGGCATTGTGTTGTGTGACAAAACTGCACATTTTAGAGTGGCCAATTATTGTCCCCAGCACAAGGTGCACCTGTGTAATGATCATGCTGTTTAATCAATTTATTGACATGCCACACCTGCCAGGGGGATAGATTATCTTGACAAAGGAGAAATGCTCATTAACAGGGATGTAATCAAATTTGTGCCCAAAATTTGAGAGAAATAAGCTATTTGTTCTTTTGGAACATTTCTGGGATCTTTAATTTCAGTTCATAAAACATGGGACCAACACTTTACATGTTTCGGTTATATTTTGTTCAGTGTACAAACACAAACTTAGAAACAAAACCTTACCACCTTGCAACACTACACTGCGTTAAAGCAACGCCAAAGATAAGTGTGGTTGGTTGGTGCCACAATATTGAGCACTACATGAAAGATAGTCTGCTGAGCTGACTGGCTGTTAGCACCACACTCTCTCATCTGCAATAAAGACGAATTATCTCAGTAGACGTATCCCATGCAAGGTGGGGAGGACGGGCGACATTGGGGGAAAGAGGGGCGACAGTGGGGGGAGGACGAGGTGGGGGAGGACGGGCGACGGAGCATTCACACATACCGAGGTGGCAGACGGTGGGTGTCTGTCTCCTCCCAAGGTGTATGACTGTGCTGCTGAACGGCGGCTCACGGCACAGCAGCAGGCAGAGAAACACAGGCAGGCCATCCTTCGCCGGGAACCATTGGATGGTATAATTAGAGCACCATTTCCCCGTGGCGCTTCTCTGTACCCATGTTGGCCTGTTTGTCTTGCATCGCTTCTCTAGTGCGTCACGTACATCTGTCGTGGCATTCACATTGCAACTCATCTCTGCTTTTTGATCCAGTGATGCGAGTAGAGTGTGTGTTTTCTGTGCTCACTATTTGGTTGTGGGTATTTGGCTAATTTAGTATGTTGGGGTTCGGAGATTAATCTACGGTGTCTGTCTGTGTTATTTGTGAACTTTTGGATCTTGTATTTGACTCCAATTACAGAGACAGACACAACCCCAATATGTTGTACATCAAATGTTTGTACGGGGGAACAGGGTCAGAGTGGAGGATGTCTGTGGCTCATCCTTCTGTCCTTATCAGTGCAGGTAATTCAGGCGTAGTAATCCCTTCCTGGTCCCGTGGTAATGACAGACCTCTTGTTCGCCTCCACAGAGGTCCTGACTAATGCCATCCATCACACACCCTGACACTGCACAGACACAGCGATAGATAGAGGTCTCTTCTCCATAGGATTTCAGGTCACAAGGTAACGTTGCCTCATACTGGCATCTGACTAAATTTGCTTTGAGGAAGACGATTTGTTTCAGTTGTCATGAATTTTCATAGAAAGAGACAAAGTGAGACAGATCTTTATTTCACTCATTTAGTGGCCTTTTGACACAACAGGTGGAGTGTAAAGTGTAAGTCAGCAGCAACAAGCTTGTTGAAATCTGGGACTTCAGTTCACACTGATCTCTTGGCCTCATCAGAGTAGGTCTGGAGGACAGACCCAAGCTGTCAGAAGGGTGTATATTAAAGATCACACCGGACGGTTACAGCCAAGTCGAGTGTCTTGTCCTCCCTCCCCTTCATCCAGACAGCAGCAGATAAACACCTTTCCTCTGTCTGCAGATGACTCCACATCCTGAGCTGTTGATGTCCCATAAATCACCTGGCTGGGATTGGCTGTGTCGATGAAATTATAAATAACCTGCTCACTTCTTCTAAAAAAGTTGCTAGTTGGGTGCTCTTCTCTGTTGCTTCCATGAAGAAAGGGACCTAGCCATAACAGTAGTGTGTGTTTGTGCCTTGCTGTCATTAGGAAAGAGATCTACTGACAGAAAGTGTGTGTTTGTGCCTTGCTGTCATTAGGAAAGAGATCTACTGACAGAAAGTGTGTGTTTGTGCCTTGCTGTCATTAGGAAAGAGATCTACTGACAGAAAGTGTGTGTTTGTGCCTTGCTGTCATTAGGAAAGAGATCTACTGACAGAAAGTGTGTGTTTGTGCCTTGCTGTCATTAGGAAAGAGATCTACTGACAGAAAGTGTGTGTTTGTGCCTTGCCTGCCTTCAGAGGTAACTGTTTGGAACCATCATGTTGTAATACCCTGCTGGACTAATTAGAATATCACACGTCATCTAACCTGTTGCCTACTGTCTGAATGACAACACAGCTGGTTAATTGGCCAACATGTTTCCTGGTTTACTCTCAGCAACAATATCAACAATGAACATTGGCAGCATGTAGTGCAGAGAGAAATATCACAGTCCTTTCCCTCTTTTGTCTATGGCTCAGTTCTCTTCCAGCTGTTCTAAAAGCTTAACGATTCTGGATCACAGGAACCATTACAGGTAGTAGATACACTTTACAGAAACAGGGGTGTGTCCACCTGCCTGTGGCACATGACTGGACTCGTTGCCTGCGGCCAGCACTCTGTTCAGTGTCACAGCAGCAGCTTGACATACTGTAGTATAAGGCTAGACTCACCTCACCTCAGGGCCTGGGCCGGTGTGGAGATGCTATCAGCCCTCAGAACAAGCTGAGCTGTCAGATGCACACCATTCATCTCCAAGGCCAGAGAAGAGATAGTCTCAGTCAGTCTAGACTTAAAGGCTGCGTTTTGACACTGACGGCAACAACGTCTCTCAGGAAAGTCTACCTGGTCAATTTAAACACAGATTTTTTTGTATCTTCCAGGAACTCGGGTGTTATAGGTTTTCTAGAATTGTAGTGCTGATTTAATTTCCACAGATATTTGACCCTTTTATGTTCATGGAGAGGTAGAGAGACAAAAGCCACATTTATAGCTGGTTCTAACTTGATTCCTTTGTCCTGGACTTATCCACATTCTGATTGGGCCCACGATTTTAGACCGGTGTAGACAATCAAAAGACATTGTGATCTGATTGTGATCAGATCATCCTACCCACCTCCTAAGGTAGTTAGACATGCATTGTGTCTGTATATCTTACAAGTGTCGACAGATCTGGACAGAGAAACTATTTAAATCATCATTATTCCGCCCTCTAAAATCATTGACAGGTGGCACCATTGACTGATTACATCAGTTTATATCTATAAATAATATTTTGAAAGAATAACTATGAAATAATTTGCATAAAGGAAGGGACCAGGAAATATGGTCACAGTGTAGACACAGTGGACGGATAACAAACATATTTTAATACCACGTGTAGACACATATCTGGAAATGTGGGCACAATCAGAATGTAGACAAGATCAGGACAAGGGACGCATGTTAGCACCAGGTATAAACAGGGCTATAGATCGAGGGGAAGAAAGAGAGAATGAAAGAGAGAGACAGGACCTCCATGGTCTAATGAATACAAATGGGCTCTCATCTGCATGGTTAGTGGAGCTCAGAACCAGGCTGGCTACATGGACACTAAGAAGCTTATCATTAGCCTATCAGGGGCTATCTATCACACGACTAACCCTGCTAATCTCCCTGTGTCTCCCCATGATGGATGTTATGCTACCTCTAATGCCAGATCACTCAAGCATACACAGAGATAATCATAAAGGGAAGTGAATGCATATCTCAGATAATTACCACTAAGATCCAAAGCACCATATTTTGACGGTGGGGATATGTTCAGCATGGCTCTGATGATATTCATAACCATGCACTCTTCGAAAAAAAAGCTATTTAGAACCTAAAAGGGTTCTTCGGCTGTCCCCATAGGAGAACCCTTTTTGGTTGCAGGTAGAACCCTTTTGGGTTCCATTAGAACCCTTTCTACAGAGGGTTCTACATGGATCCCAAAAGGATTCTACCTGGAACCAAAAAGGGTTATCTTATGGGGACAGCTGAAGAATCACTTTGGAAACCTATGTTCTAAGAGTGATCATAGTGTTGATCTTGATGGTGATAATGAATGAGTTATTGCAGGGAGCTAGCTGATGGGTGAGGAGGAACTGAAAGGACATATTTGTCTGGAATACATTGTGATGTTTGGTTTTGTCTGATAAAATGGGGATGTAAATTATCTCTGTCCAGGGTTAGCTTTTGGTTCATGTTCTTTAGTTGGTAGTCGAAGACTTTATTTACAGAAAATGTACTATTTGGTCATGCTTTGAAATATTCTCATCCCTTCAGTATTACCGAATAGTATTTTTTCAGAGAGAGTGAGAGAGCAAACAAGCCAAGCAGGACCTTTCCTCTCTCAGAATCTGAGCCATTGTTGCTAGCTAACACTAATATCCGGGCCATGCCAGTCGCGCTGTCTGAGCGCGCTCTGTGAGCGTCTTGGGGATGTAATTCCTTGGCCTTTTCATTGGCCCGTAATGACTCTGCAGCATGGTGACTAATAGGGCATTATCAGAGCCTGTGCCTCAGCGGACAGCTGATTAATGTTGGTGGAGATGACAGGGGCCTGATAAAAGGGCTTGGGATTGGAGGGAGCGGGATGATGAACGAGCTACAGGGCCCCACGCCCCCGTCTCATTAGGAGGGCCCGGGTCCCGGTGCTGGACGATCAGCTAATGTAGCGAGGCAGCGCTGTGGCTGTGACTCTGGCTGTGGCTAGAAGCCCTGGGGAGAACGATTCTGCAGGGTGAGGAGAATTGATATTGGGGAAAGAACAATTCAGAAGGGTGAGTTGTCTGATAGCAGCTAGGAGGCTTGTTGCAATTTACACATAATATAAGATTAGGACACCTCGTACGTGAAGGTGATATACCTCACACACATGTCAGTGGAGTGCCCATATGGGTCCATTCTTGGTTGTGTTCATTAAAAATGAAAGATTCAAAACAATTCTTTAGTAGAGGAAATGTCACGATCAAGTATTTTCTAAACTACTTTGAGCTCAATTTTGACCAAAAAGGAGCCAAAATAATGCACATAATTTTCAATAATACACTGCCCTCCCAGTTCTCTCAATGTAGCTCCGCTAATTCAATTAGAATTTTGGTTGAGGGTTTGAAGAGAGAGTACCCCCTAGAGACTGCATTATTCTCCATCCCATCATTCTTTCGCACACCTTTGTGTATTTATGTGTGTGTGTGTCACCTCAATCATTGCCACCAGCTGCACACCTCCTCTGTCCATAAAAAGCCAATTACATCCAGAGTTATGGGGCTTATTGATAACTAATTTGATTATTCTTAAGAGGGCTGTCGCCCTTCTGGTTGACAAAGGGTCATGTGACAGGGTCTGAGTGACATAGAAGTGATAGGGGGCGTTGTAATAGGCTGCCCTCGTGACCCCTCCCCTCATCTAGAGGGCCAGAAAGCCAACAAGACTGATTCAAAATGCACTGCCTGAGAGGAGAGGGGAGAGATAGGGGACCATAAACACTTTCTCATGCAAATGTGCCACCGTCTGTTCCTCTCAACCCGCTACTCAGTCCAACGCCAGGGCTCAATGGATGAACAGACGACAAGGATGAACACATTTTCCATCAACAACTAAATAACAGAAGAGTGACCCATCTGCCTTTGGTGAACTCTGTTTTAGAGAGGGTTAGATACAGGGATTAATGTGCAGGTAAGGAGAGGAAGCATCTACAAACAAATAACTTATTTCAGGAATAGGATTATCTAAAATGGTCACACGCTGTAGAGCATCTTTCTACCCAGGTTATTGCATATCACATCTTTTATGCGAGGTAACTAAAAATGTCTCAAATCTGAATAGGTTTATATGTCTATATTTGGGCCATTACATCCTGCAATTAGTTAGACATTTTCATAACACTATTTGCAAGGCAAGATTTACAAATGTTCCCATCAAGTTTTTTCATGTCTGAGTGTATCTTTATAACAGGAGCCTGATGTAACATTCTAGAGGGAGCACTGCAGGTGCATATTTCAAATGTCAGTGCAGGTTTAGGTAATGAATGCGACTCAATGCAGGACCATCAAAACAGTCTGCAATCACTGCATCAGGCAAACAAATAGAATAAACAGTGCAGAGGGGCTATATGATCACGCCGGGAAAGAAATATGGCCTCACTGTATAACAATGCATTACATGTACAGTATGCAGGAGTGTAAATACACACGTTTTTATATGAGAGCCGATGGTTGTCCAATTCAGCACATACAGTACATTCAGCTAAGGAGCAGGGGTTAAAAGGGAGAGAACCTCTTACAAACATACCACCAACAATTATATGAGGGCACAAGGGTATTGGGTACAGTGCAGTTGGTGTGAGACAGAGCCTCTCATCTCTGTGACTGTGACAGCCAGGCAGCAGGCTCTGTGGGTGGCGGAGCTGCACAGTTGTTTTGGGATATATGACCCCATGGGGGGGTCAAAGGTTTATTAAAGAACCAGTAAGTACGTGTTCAAAATAGAGCCGTGGCCCATTACCCTCTCCTCCCCACCCCCCACCTCCTGTGCTGCTGCTGTGGAAAGGAAGGGACACCACAAAGCACAGATACTCATGCGTGCACACACATTCACACATGCACACATTACACCTGCTATTTTGTGGAGGAAGACACCAGAAAACACAAACTGTATACAAAACATTGCGATCACAATATTGTGATTGCTGTGTCCTAATGTCACAGAATGTGATTTGAGATGAATGTGGATTCATTTAGACATTCAGTTTCACCTTAGTATTGTGGTGCCTATACTGATCACTGACTGACCCCCACCCCTATTTTCCCAGCAAAGACTTTCTCAAAGTCATCTTTAAAAGAGGCCCTGCTCTCCTGTGGAACATTCATGTCTAGACGGCTCCTCTCTAATGAAAGAGACAGAGGCCTCAGCCCTCACGTTCATCCTCTCCTCCTTTTGTCTATCCTGGTGTCTCTCCATCTTCCCTGCTGGCCAGAGACAATCCCTGGCCTCTGCCACTTCCTAAACGTGTCGTGGTAGTGGGACGCCCCACCGGCCCAGCAGCCCGGGTTCGGGGGCGGACCCCATGATCGCTCATGCAGGGCGTTAACGCCTGGCTGCACTCCAAGGGCTGGCGGATGCAGCTGTCAATCACACAGAAAACAACATTAGACTGCAGACTGAATATTTGTTGCTATCATGACCGACATAATGTTGACATGCCATGCATTCACACATCTCACATATTTGCCAGGGTAGTGATTGTGTTGAATGCTTCACTCAAAGGTGAAATCATTCAGGATTCCTATCACAATTCTGCCATCTTAATGACTGCGAGAATGCATAGTGTACCTGAGCATTAGGTTGAGATTCACTGTACACCTCCTATATTCCAGTCAGAGCCAGCTCTGTTCCAGTAAACATCTCCCTCTCCTCCTCCCTTCCTCCTTGTTGTCTTATCACTAGCTAATGATTACATGGCCACACCAGCCAGAGGGAGGAGCCACATCGTGCCTGGCTCTGTTCACACCAGAGGGGCTCCCTCTACAGAGACCCCACCCACAAAGACCACTCTCATACACTTATTATCAACACCATTCATTGTTTGTGCTGCCTGATAATAGCTATCAAAGCCTCTCCATATCAGCAATGACCTTCTGTCTATGATGTATGGGAGGCCACTGTGTATCCTCTCTCCGATTCAGATCCGTTTCCCCAAAGTGCTGAAGGACTTGGCTTTGAGCTCTGTCTGCTCTCTTCATATAATACGATTTGGTGTTCTTTCTCACATTTCAGAGAATAAGTGTTCTGTCGTCATTAATACAGTGTGATTGTAATTACGCATCAGAATGGTCTGGCCCTCAGGGGCTCATCTGGGTCCCTCTATTTCCATATTGTTTATTAGTGGCTTTGTACATTAGCTGCATGGGTTTGCCGTTGGCATTCCAAACCACGGGGCCCTGCGCACCGATATTGTTGTCTTATTAATTACATTGCGGGGGTGTAATACAAAACTCCAGATCTCCAGAGCCAGGCTCACGGTCTTCAGCGCGCTGCTTTATTATGTGAAGAAACGTTAGCCTTAATTAAACTACACACTTTTATTAGCGTTCCTGTAACGTTCTCTGTCAGTGTGAATGCCTAATAATGGTGGTTGGTATTCACGGGCCTTGAAGACATGAAAACAGACTAATCCCTTTCAATTGCTGTAATTAGACAGACTGTAAGGATCATTAGTCAGTCACAAATTACCCATTTACACTGACTTAGAAATATTTGAAAGGTATTGCTTATAAATAGCAAGGGTATTGAAATGATTCAGCCTGATAGCAGATGAATAAGTTATTGATGTGGAGGCATCAGACCAAAGTTGTTCTCCTGGTGTTCACTCACAACTGTAGAATACAATCTGACTCCATGTTACTTTGGCCATTGAAAAGAGTTTACAATATAAGATCGTAATTACTTCTATTAGGAATTATCTCTCTCTCTCTCTCTCTCTCTCTCTCTCTCTCTCTCTCTCTCTCTCTCCCTCCCTCTCTCTCCTGCCAGGGCTGCTGATGGCTTCTGGATACTGGGCTAAGAGGAGAGGACAGGCTGCTGATGGCTTCTGGATACTGGGCTGAGAGGAGAGGACAGGCTGCTGATGGCTTCTGGATACTGGGCTGAGAGGACAGGCTTCTGGATACTGGGCTGAGAGGACAGGCTTCTGGATACTGGGCTGAGAGGAGAGGACAGGCTGCTGATGGCTTCTGGATACTGGGCTGAGAGGACAGGCTTCTGGATACTGGGCTGAGAGGACAGGCTTCTGGATACTGGGCTGAGAGGACAGGCTTCTGGATACTGGGCTGAGAGGACAGGCTTCTGGATACTGGGCTGAGAGGACAGGCTTCTGGATACTGGGCTGAGAGGACAGGCTGCTGGTGTGACAAGGAGAGCAGCAGTGAACAAGCCTATTTTCAGACTGTAGAGGAGCATTTCAACATTCTGAATGAGTGAAGATAATCTGGAGGTGATTCAAACTGCTGTACTGTCTGTTTAGACTCTGACTAGACTATGGTGACAGCTCTGCCCACTGACTGTCTCAATAACTCTGATGATGTGTAACACCTTGGGTAGAATAAAGTCTGTTTCTCCACCATGCAGTGATTATAGACTTATTTTGTTTATCCAGATCTTCTTTCAGTGGAGTTTCTCTATTGGGCATGTTTCTTTAGGCCATGAGTAGGCCTAGGCTTAATCTGCATCTGGGAAACTGTAGACGTCTGTCTGTATGGAGTTGAGTGGAGTGAGTTTACATGTGGGTGGGCCTATGTATGACCCCTGGCCTAGTCCCTGACCCCTCCACATTCTACACTCTCTCTATTACGGCACAGTTTGCAGGGCTGCCCCTGGTCTTGCTACTCGTGTGTGTGTGTGTGTGTGTGTGTGTGTGTGTGTGTGTGTGTGTGTGTGTGTGTGTGTGTGTGTGTGTGTGTGTGTGTGTGTGTGTGTGTGTGTGTGTGTGAATATGTTTGGATGGCACTGGACAACGCATCAGCAGTGTCAGAGCAAGTGTCCGTATGCATCGCCTATGGATGTACACCCCACTGCTAAATCTGACGGGACTTCAAACACAGACAGGGGAGCAGGCTATCCAGTAACACGTCTAGCAGGGCCGTAACTCAGGGCTGCGATAGTAATGAAACAAACCATCTTTCCCTGACCCGCACCCCTGCTGCCATTTCTGCAGACACATCAAATAGCAGACACCCCCAGGACAGCTGGCTAACATACCACTACAGCCACCGGATAGAGCATAATATCAGATGGTGTATGTACTATGGGCGAACACCAGTAAAGTCAAAGAAACCATCTGTGAGAGGAGTTAACGGAGAGGAAAGAGAGGGAGCAGACAATAGAGGCTCAGCAGGTGAAGGAGAAATAGAGGTAAAATAGAGAGAACAGGTGAAAGAGGGTTACAGATTAGAGGAAGAGAAGGGGATGATGAGAGAATAAAGAAGATTGAGTGTTGAGTGTTTGCCAGAGATGAGTGGAGGGTGAGTAGGAAATGAGAGGAAGGGAGGAGTGTGGAGGGGGGTGAGGGGTTGATGGGGGAGTGGAGAAAGACGGGGGAGGGAGGTGAGGGGTTGATGGGGAGGGGGGTTGATTGGAGAGGGGGGAGGGGTTGATGGGGAAGAGGGTTAATGGGGGAGGAGGGAAGGGTGGTTGATGGGGAGAGGGGGTGAGGGTGGATAGAGAGAGGGGTTGATGGGGAGAGGGGGGTGGTGGTTGATGGGGAGAGGGGTTGATGGGAAGAGGGGGGTGAGGGTTGATGTGGTTGAGGAGTTGTGGGGGAGAGGGGGGTGATAGAAAAGAGGGGATTGATGGAAAAGAGGGGGCTGATGGGTTGAGGGGGGTGAAGGGAGAGAGTAGGGAGAGGGGGGTGAGGGGTTGATGGGAAAGAAGGGGTTGATAGGGGGTGAAGGGTCGATGGGTAAGAGGGGGTGAGGGGTTATTGGGATAGAAGGGGTTGATGGGTGAGAGAGGGGCATGAGGAGGTCGATGAGGGAGAGGGGGTGAGGGGGACGGCAGGTTGATGGAGAGAGGGGGGTTGATGGGAAGGAAGCCTAAATGAATCCAGGCCAGATATCCAGCTGATGGTGTGGCCTGGCAGTTAAGAGTTAACACACATTCCAATGCCAGGATTCCCCACCCCACACACACTCAACATGCATACACACTCGCGAATACATACACTCTCGCATGCACGCACACACATGCATCAAAAACACAGGTGCATGTAGAGTGAGGTCCTGTTGGTCTTCCCTTCCATATACATAGCATACCATGGTGGGGTAGAGTGGCCTACAGTCTGGACATTCCACACATCCCCCCCTGCTGGTGTCCATCCAGACTGGACAGGCCGCTGATTGCTCTCCCTGAGTCTGGCTGGCTGATCACCACACCCATAGTAAAGACAGAACAACATGCACATGGTATACATAGCAGTATATGCTGCTCTCATGCTTTCCCCCTGCACAAACACAGAGAACGTTTTAGGTGCAATAGCCTTCATCAAGTTGTACTGTTTTATAGTGTGCAGGCTTTTCTTCTTTTTAATGATCAATCTTTTTAAGGCCCAGCACCGCTGGAGAAATTTGGTAAATGCATTTGATCACCCACATACTCTTTCTGGTGCACCAAACGTAGCACGCTCAGGACAGGTGGCCAGGGCAGGACCCTACTCTTTAAAACAGACTGCGACCCTTATGACCTCCAGCTACAGACCCCTGACCTCAGAGGCACCTGCACAAGCTGGCCGTGAAATGTGGGTCAACCTGTTGCCATGGACTGCTGTCCGCTGACTTGTAGGTCACCACTCAGGCAGCTCTGGACAGCAGAGCTCTCTGGGATGACCTCCAGAGGCCGGATCACTGAGCCGTCCTTTACAACCTCAACACATACACAGTCAGTGCACCTGCAGTACTGGAGCAGTGCTTTTACATGGACTATCAAATCAAATCAAAGTTTATTTGTCACGTGCGCCGAATATAACAGGTGTAGGTAGACCTTACAGTGAAATGCTTACTTACAGGCTCTAACCAATAGTGTGGAGAAAAAAAAGTATGTGTGTGTGTAGGTAAGTAAAGAAATAAAACAACAGTAAAAAGACATTTGAAAATAACAGTAGCAAGGCTATATAGAGACACCGGTTAGTCCGGCTTATTGAGGTAGTATGTACATGTAGATATGGTTAAAGTGACTATGCATATGTGATGAACAGAGAGTAGCAGTAACGTAAAAAGAGGGGTTGGCGGGTGGTGAGACACAATGCAGATAGCCCGGTTTGCCAATGTGCGGGAGCAGTGGTTGGTCGGGCCAATTGAGATAGTATGTACATTAATGTATAGTTAAAGTGACTATACATATAAGATAAACAGAGATAAACGGTTGCAATTGATGCAACCGGTCAGTGATGCAACCGGTCAGGATGCTCTCGATGTTGCATCTGTAGAACCTTTTGAGGATCTGAGGACCCATGCCAAAACTTTTTAGTTTCCTGAGAGGGAATAGGCTTTGTCGTGCCTTCTTCATGACTATCTTGGTGTGTTTGGACCATGATAGTTTGTTGTTGATGTGGACACCAAGGAATTTGATCTTCTCAATCTGCTCCACTACAGCCCGTCAATGAGAATGGGGACGTGCTCAGTGCTCCTTTTCCTGTAGTCCACAATCATCTCCTTAGTCTTGTTACGTTGAGGGATAGGTTGTTATTCTGGCACCACCCGGCCAGGTCTCTGACCTCCTACCTATAGGCTGTCTCGTCGTTGTCGGTGATCAGGCCTACCACTGTTGTGTCATCAGCAAACTTAATGATGGTGTTGGAGTCGTGCCTGGCCATGTAGTCGTGGGTGAACAGGGAGTACAGGAGGAGACTGAGCATGCACCCCTGGGGAGCTCCATTGTTGAGGATCAGCATGGCAGATGTGTTGCTACCTACCCTCACCACCTGGGGGCGGACCATCAGGAAGTCCAGGATCCAGTTGCAGAGGGAGGTGTTTAGTCACAGGTTTTTTAGCTTAGTGATTAGCTTTGAAGGTACTATGGTGTTGAATGCTGAGCTGTAGTCAATGAATAGCATTCTCACATAGGTGTTCCTTTTGTCCAGGTGGGAAAGGGCAGTGTGGAGTGCAATAGAGATTGCATCATCTGTGGATCTGTTTGGGCGGTATGCAAATGAGGGTGGGCCTAGGGTTTCTGGAATAATGGTGTTGATGTGAGCCATTACCAGCCTTTCAAAGCACTTCATGGCTACGGACGTGAGTGCCACGGGTCTGTACTCATTTAGGCAGGTTGCCTTTGTGTACTTGGGCACAGGGACTATGGTGATCTGCTTGAAGCATGTTGATATTACAGACTCAATCAGGGACATGTTGAAAATGTCAGTGAAGACACCTGCCAGTTGGTCAGCACATGCCCGGAGCACACGTCCTGGTAATCCATCTGGCCCCGCAGCCTTGTGAATGTTTACCTGTTTAAAGGTTTTACTCACGTCGGCTACAGAGATCGTGATCACACAGTCGTCCAGAACAGCTGATGCTCTCATGCATGCCTCAGTGTTGCTTGCCTCGAAGCGAGCATAGAAGTGATTTAGCTCGTCTGGTACGCTCGCGGCTGTGCTTCCCTTTGTAGTCTGTAATAGTTTGCAAGCCTTGCCACATCCGACGAGTGTCGGAGACGGTGTAGTATGATTCCGGGTTAGAGTCCCGCACCTTGAAAGCGGCAGCTCTACCCTTTAGCTCAGTGCGAATGTTCTTTGATAGCAAAACAGTCCTGTAGTTTAGCATCTGCTTCATCTGACCATTTTTTAGACAGAGTCACTGGTGCTTCCTACTTTAATTTTTGCTTGCAAGCAGGAATCAGGAGGATAGAGTTGTGGTCGGATTTACCAAATGGAGGGCGAGGGAGAGCTCTGTACGCATCTCTGTGTGTGGAGTACAGGTGATCTAGAATTTGTTTCCCTCTGGTTGCACATTTAACATGTTGATAGAGATTTGGTAGAACTGATTTAAGTTTCCCTGCATTAAAGTCTCCGGCCACTAGGAGCGCCACCTCTGTGTGACTGGTTTCCTGTTTGCTTATTTCCTTATACATCTGTCTGTGGTGGTAAATAAACAGCCACATAAAGTATAACTGAGAACTCTCTAGGCAAGTAGTGTGGCCTGCAATTTATCATATACTCTACTTCAGATGAGAAAAATCTAGAGTCTTCCTTAGATTTCGTGCACCAGCTGTTGTTTACAAATATGCACAGACCGCCCCCCCTGGTCTTACCGGAGTGTGCTGTTCTATCCTGCCGGTACAGCGTGTATCGCTGCGAGCTAAATATCCATGTCATCATTCAGCCACGATTCCGTGAAACATAGGATATTACAGTTTTTGATGTCCCGTTGGTAGGATATTCGTGATCGTATCTCGTCTAGTTTATTATCCAATGATTGCACGTTGCCGAGTAATATTGACGGTAACGGCAGCTTTCCTAGTTGCCTTCTGCGGGTCCGGACGAGGCATCCGGCTCTTCTTCCTCTGTGTCACTTCGTATTTGGAGAATATCGTGTGAGTCCTGCTTGCTGCTGCTGTTGTTGAAAAAATCTTTGTCTAATCCGAGGTGAGTGATCTCTGTCCTGATATCTAGAAGCTCTTTTCTGCCATAAGATACGGTTGCAGAAACATTATGTACAAAATAATTTACAAATATCGCGAAAAACCCACACATAATTTGTTAGGAGACCGTAAAACGGCAGCCATCTCCTCCGGCGCCATTTTCCAAATGGCATGGCTGCATGTGTAACAGTATAAGTCAAATTGAGGTAGAATTAGCCAAAGCAGCAACTACTCTTCCTGGGGTCCAGCAAAATTAAGGCAGGACGTGTGCCTTGTCGCGGGCCGGGCGCCTTCAATCTGACTTCAGGTGCCTTCAATCTGACTTCAGGTGTCTTCAATCTGACTTCAGGTGCCTTCAATCTGACTTAAGGTGCCTTCAATCTGACTTAAGGTGCCTTCAATCTGACTTCAGGTGCCTTCAATCTGACTTCAGGTGCCTTCAATCTGACTTCAGGTGCCTTCAATCTGACTTCAGGCGCCTTCAATCTGACTTCAGGTGCCTTCAAGCTGACTTCAGGTGCCTTCAAGCTGACTTCAGGTGCCTTCAAGCTGACTTCGGTCGCCACCTGAATGGTGTTTCCTCTGACACATTGGTGCGGCTGGCTTCCGGGTTAAGCGACCAGTGTGTCAAGAAGTAGTGCGGCTTGGTGGGGTGTTTAGGAGGAAGCATTGCTCTCGACCTTCGCTTCTCCCAAGTCCGTACAGGAGTTGCAGCGATGGAACTAGACTGTAACTACCAATTGGATATCATGAAATCAGGGTGAAAAAGGGGGCTTATACAACTATTTGAATTTGATGAGACATAAAACGGAATACTGCTGAAGAGTCAATATAATAATGGTTAAAACCTTCACTCTTTCTCTTTGTTTCAGCACCAGTCTAAAGCCATTCATTTCATTATCAGGTTCCACATATAAAATGAATAAATCCAAACAGAGAGAGGCTAATTCCATGCACCAAAAATGGGCCTTTAGTTTGGGAAGGCCAAGAGACTCCCCGCTGTCTTTCTCATCCTGACTCATTTGGATGTGTGACTGGGAACGAATCAAAGAGAATTACTTTTTACTCAACTAACAGGCATCTCAAAATACACACACACACACACACACACACACACACACACACACACACACACACACACACACACACACACACACACACACACACACACACACACACACACACACACACACACACACACACACACACACACACACACACACACACACACACACACACACACACACACACACACACACACACACACACACACACACACACCCGTAGGCACACACACACATGTATATGTGGTATACCACTAGCTAATTTCTAGGCTGTAAATTGAGCCTACATTTCTCCAGCAGTATTCAGATCCCCTGCTGATAGACAGTGTGTTTACCTGGATGGCCTGCTGTCAGAGGTGGAGGTCAGACTCTCACACTGAGCTGTAGAGAGCTACAGTTTCTAATTCACTTCTTTTCCTCATCCTTCCAACCAGTCCTCCCTCCATCTCTTTGATGTCGGGGGGGAAGCCCATGCACGGCTACCATGGCTCACACTTTTACTAAATTGTCTGTAAATTGTCTGTACTCACATCTGTGGTATGTTACAGCTAGAGAAGCAGGCAGCTGTATTCATGCATACTCTCTCAGACTCTCTCATGAGGAAGAGGCGGCTTTTATGAAGTCAAATGAAGAAATATAGCAAACACGCAAAGATCAAATGTTTTGAAGACCATACTCCTCAAAATGACTACCATTCCAGGACCTTGTGACACAACTTCATATTTTCCCTAGCCATTAAAACTGTTACCCAACGTCACCCTCTCATCTCAGACCTTACCCAATGACTGATAGAGTGTAACCAGCCGTAGCAACTATGCAGCGGGCGCCTCGGACAGAGGGTGTGATTTTCCGCCCTTTTTCCTGAGATGGATTACACACCATGCATTTTCTAGAGACTTTTGTCTCCCAAGTGTGTTCCTGCCGATGAAACAACTCTGGTAGCTACGCCGGAGGGTCCCACTTCCCTCCAATAGTGACTCAGTGAATTGTTAAATGCTCCCCCCGCATCTCCAGGTGTCACAGCCACATGCTCAGACAGGATACACGCTAGCTCTGAGGACATTGCCATGTGCTAATGCTTTCTTTTTGGTGTCATGCTGATGTCCCTCACTCAACACTAGGATGATCAGGCTCTCTCTCTTGCCAGACGTTGCTGCTTTTCCCTGCTATTCCCAAACACTACTTCATGCAGCCACAAGCAGGGAACGGCAAAACGTCCTTGATGGAGATGAAGTCAATGTCCCGTATCAATAACATAGATGAGGTTTGAGGATCTTCAGTCAATGAGCCCAACTCATGCCCTGTTACAAGCTCATTACAGCCATGGCTGAGTGCTGTTGGCTAATTGAATGAATTGTCTACCAGTGGACAGTGGTCTGATCAGCTCCACACAGCTCTGCGCTCCCCTGGATGTTGTAGTTCAACATTCAGCTTGTTATCTAGCCCTCAGTGGCAACATAACGATCTATATGTCTGACAGGTGTGTCGAGATTAGGGAAAGCTTTCCCTCGTATCGTAAACACCCCCACCAGCCTGCCTGTGCCTGGCTATTCTCGGGAAAGAAAGAGAGCATGTTTGACATAATTAATTGTCTCTATAAAGCGAGTCAAGGAGATGAGAAGGGTTATCAGGCTGAAATAATGAACTTGGTCTGAATTCACTGACAGTTGGCTCCTCTCAGATAATTCACTTTTTTATTTTCTTAATTTATGCACTTCTAGAATGAATGGCATAGGCCCAATACTGGTGAAATGAGAGCAATTTAATCAAATATGGCTAAAAATAAATTTCCTTAATTTGAACCTAAGGAGAAGATCTTCGCACTTATACGTTTTCTTTTATAGATTATTGCCTTTCATTATGAGACTAATGTAGGATGGATTTTATTCCAATTAATTCCAAATGAAAGAGGAAATGAAGAATTTTAATAATAGTGTGGGTGGTTACACACACCTCCTCAATTACCATCCATATCATCCCCTACTGATATCTCCTCATCAGATGAATTAAAGGGTTGTAAAGGGCTATTATGCCAGTCAGTGAAAGGCCTAGGTATCCCTGCACAAACAGGGACGAGTCATTCAAAAGGAGAATGAAAGGAGATCAGTCAGGTTGCTGATTTTAATCATTAGCTTCATTTTGTAATGCACAGAATGATGTGTACAACTAAAGTTATTTTACCAAAATATCAATTGATAGACTTTCCAAGTATTTATTTTTCCATTTAGTATATTTCATTTTAACTGTCGTTGATTCAATATTCATAGTGTTAGTGTGTGTGTGTATGTGTGTGTCACACATACACATCAGTTTGTTGATGGACAATGGAGGGGTAATAGAAGCCATCAGTTTGTTGGGTGGACAATGGAGGGGTAATAGAAGCCATCAGTTTGTTGGGTGGACAATGGAGGGGTAATGGAAGCCATCAGTTTGTTGATGGACAATGGAGGGGTAATAGAAGCCATCAGTTTGTTGATGGACAATGGAGGGGTAATAGAAGCCATCAGTTTGTTGATGGACAATGGAGGGGTAATAGAAGCCATCAGTTTGTTGGGTGGACAATAGGGGGGTAATAGAAGCCATCTGTTTGTTGGGTGGACAATGGAGGGGTAATAGAAGACATCAGTTTGTTGATGGACAATGGAGGGGTAATAGAAGACATCAGTTTGTTGATGGACAATGGAGGGGTAATAGAAGCCATCAGTTTGTTGGGTGGACAATGGAGGGGTAATAGAAGCCATCAGTTTGTTGATGGACAATGGAGGGGTAATAGAAGCCATCAGTTTGTTGATGGACAATGGAGGGGTAATAGAAGCCATCAGTTTGTTGGGTGGACAATGGAGGGGTAATAGAAGCCATCCGTTTGTTGGGTGGACAATGGAGGGGTAATAGAAGACATCAGTTTGTTGATGGACAATGGAGGGGTAATAGAAGACATCAGTTTGTTGATGGACAATGGAGGGGTAATAGAAGACATCAGTTTGTTGGGTGGACAATGGAGGGGTAATAGAAGCCATCCATTTGTTGGGTGGACAATGGAGGGGTAATAGAAGCCATCCATTTGTTGGGTGGACAATGGAGGGGTAATGGAAGCCATCAGTTTGTTGGGTGGACAATGGAGGGGTAATAGAAGCCATCCGTTTGTTGATGGACAATGGAGGGGTAATAGAAGACATCAGCACATTCAATGCTTGAAGCCTCTAACACAACCAGGCTGTATGGTGCATTAGTGAAAGGTTTTGGATTGGATTTGGATTCATGTATACATTTGAAATACACATAAATGATCCCACTTACAATGTCTGCATCATGAAAATAAACCTATTGATCTAAAGATTGTAATGAATAATCAATGAATGGTGCTGTATGCCTGATGCACTTAGGTTTTCCTTTGTTTATAAGTGGAAGATGCCAGATACAAGGCATTGCAAGTGTTTTCTCTGTCTCACTCTGGATTTTGAGACTGAGCAGGTCTCTTTTGTAGAGATTTAACCCCAGTATGTAACTGTGACTCCATGGGGAGACTCAGTACTCTCTAGGGGCCCTGGGGAGGCCCTGGACCAGTCAACCAGGACCCCATGGAGAAAACATCCCAACACCCCTTCACTCCCTGAGGACCACACCTAGAAGTTCTATTCAATGCTCACTAAAGAGTTCAGAGCTTGTTAAAGAGTGTCAATAATTAAGGCATATTGGCCATTACAGGTCAGCAGACAGGGCACCTAAAATAGTTGGTCCCTCAGTTTCTCTCATTGATAACTCCTAATGGTGACTCGGTCTACCATGACTCTCTAATGTCTTCTTGATGTGTCATTAACATTTATTAGACTGTGAAGATACAGGGTTGACATGCACACACACACACACACACACACACACACACACACACACACACACACACACACACACACACACACACACACACACACACACACACACACACACACACACACACACACACACACACACACATACACACACACACACACACACACACACACACACACACACGCACACACACACACAATCAATCAATGGGTATGGACTATGAGCAGTGGGGTATGGTGTAGGTGGTCTCTGACACTGTATGACTCTGTGATTTATTCATCCTGTGTGTTTTCCACAGACCAGCCCAGAGAACCCCAGGAGACCCCTGAGTGTGTGTGTGTTGGTGGTATGCTGCTCTTCACAGCTCTAAATCACATTCTTTCTGCCCTCTTCAACAAATTAGACACAGAGCTTTGTCTTAGGGTCTGCAGAGAGAGGGAGGGAGATACAGAGATAGAGCAAGAGAGATAGAGACAGAGAGAACAAAAAGAGAGAAAGAGTGAGAGATAAAGATAGATATAAAGACAGAGATTAAGAGGAGAGGAAGAGAGAATGGTAAAGAGAGAGAAAGAGCAAGAGAGGGAGGGAGAGAGAGAGAGAAATAGATAAATGGAGAGAGAGAGAGAGCATGATAGAGAGAGAGAGAGAGAGCACGATAGAGAGAGAGAGAGAGAGCACGATAGAGAGAGAGAGAGAGAGCACGATAGAGAGAGAGAGTGATAAGGAGAGAGAGTGATAAGGAGAGAGAGGAAGAGAGAGAGAGAGGAAGAGAGAGAAAGGAAGAGAGACAGATAGAGAGAGATAGAGAGAGATAAAGAGAGGGGTGATGGTACAGTAGTAACAGAGGACTGATAGGCTGCTGAAGAGCACGTTCTAGTGGCGTAACAGAGGACTAACATGTTGGAACAGGGCTAATAGATCCCCAACCAATCTCCAATCCAATCTTTGTGTCTTCTCACATGGCTTGTCTCTTCAGAGGCATCAGTCACCTCAACAGGGTCATTCACGACTGTATAGCCCTATCACCCTAACTGCAATCCATCCAAGAACATTGCTTTTATTGAGTAGAAGTACTGAGTAGAAGTCCTAAGAGCTTACAGTATATATTCCCTTTCCTGTCCTGTTTATACTGGTCCATTCTGTATAAATAGGTTATTGGATGTGATGTCCTATTCCAAACCATGTAAGGAAAGTAACAACATAAATCCAGATTAATAATGCATTAGTCTGCGGCTCACAATGGAGCCAGTGACTATAGTTCTGTTCTGTAGAAGGGGTGACTGCTGAGAAAAGATAAATTATCCATTGCTCTGTGCAAATGTGTATTATCATGGTGAGGGGCTGCATAGCGCATCAGCTATGTCATCCTCGGACGCTGTGGTGTGAAATCTGAAGTTTGGAGCACTAACATGGTTGCCAACATGGCTGCTAAATAATATGCCCGAAGCAGTGTTGGTGTAACCAATGTCCTGATTTCCACTGACTGGCTGGACATTAGGAGTTTTTACAACACAGAACCCATGGAACTCGAAATTAACAGCTCAAAACATACCTCTCTCATTTCTACACAGACACCCTGTTATAAACACTATTGTAAAGAATAAAACTCAACTAAATAGTAAATTAAGTAAATTAAGACTAAGATTATTCATTCAGATTATTAATTCACAAGAATGAATAATACATTAAGCGCAAAATAATTGTGGATTTAATTTACAAATTTGGAAAATAACTGTAATTCCAGCTCTAATGCAGAAATGTAGAAAGTCCCAACTATATTTGTCCACGTAAATCAAGACTTGTACTACTGTTCCACTGAGACAGGCATTTTCCTTGGGTTCAGTTGTCCTCAGGAGGAAGACCTCCCAACACAGAGGGGGAGATTTTCAGCTGCTGTGAGCGACGCTGTGCCAGCCTATAAAACAGTACACATCTGCTGATTACACAGAATGCTTCTGTTCACCAGCTCTCTGATTAATATATCATGTCATAAAAGTGCTTACAAGGAGCAACAAATCAATCAAGGGATATAAGTATTATTTTGACAGAGAAAACCTGTTTTTTTTAAGAAAAATTTATCAAATGTATTCTAGAAAATTATAAATCACTTTCTTCCTTTAAGGTTCTAATAATGTGCTTGTGTCCTATAGGAATGCAGAGAATACATTTAGAAATGAGACTAGAATGCATCAGTCATATACAGTAGCTACACTGTTTATGTTACATGTCATATTAATGAAAGATGGATAGTTTGAGAGATTTTGAACCATGCATTGTGAAATTATAATGAACTCAATTCATATGGTTGGAGAGCATTTCATTTTTCACCAACAAACAGTCTCATCTTTCCACTTTTTTGCAATGGAAAAAGAAAAAGAAATGACTGATGTTTGTTTAAATCCTAATTTGTGGGTTTGTCACATTTGAATACACAGACCGCAGATTGAAGGAAGACACATTGTTCATTAGGAAGAGATTTCTCAACATCTTTATGGGTTATTTTGGTTGATGAATAATGCTAATTATCTGTCAGAAGCTCTTGTATGAGAGTTACATATTGTCTCCATTACGTCAGTAAAGCCTTATTCATGTAGCACCATCAGGGATTTTTTTTTTCTCGCAACACACAAAGATGAATTAAGCTTCATTCACTCAATAAAATACACATTAAAACATAGCTGTCTTAGAGCTGCTATTTGGTAGATTTCTCTTGTACAGTAAATCTCTCCAATGCAAATAATGCAGCATGTTAGGTTCAGTAAAAATGTTTCCTAGAAATACTGAAAAGATTAAATGAAAGACGTAATTGAATAGTGAACGAGACTGAGAGGGTTTGAAATGAATACACTTCTGGGTTTCTATTTTGCTGTGTTTTATTTTTCTCTAGAATAGAAAATGTGAAGTCTCAGGTTCATCAGACAGAGGCTGGAGCACGTTCTACAGCAGAGGCAAGCTGTGTACAGAAAACATTATACTTGTAGGGTTGGAGTCTGTCTGGTTCTGGATTGCCAATTAACCCTCCTTATAGCCACTCCTGTAGATCTGGGATAATTAAGTAGGTGTAAGCAACATTGTGACATTTCTACCAAGCCAAGCAGAAGATAAAACAAAGCTATTACCATAATGTTTATATCTATGTACCCCTTTCAGATCTAAAGTAGTGCCTATGGAAGAAAGGGCATGTGATCGGTTTGGAATTTAGCGCTAGGCATCTACGACATGGCAGTGTCTTTTCTTCATATTATTATAAAAATATGTGATTAGAGTAATTACATTGATGCACTAGCAGACTGACTGTCATATGTCTATGTATTATGAGTCATTTACAACACATCTTCAGATATGCTCCATCATGTATGTATGGCACCCAGTTATGTACTCTTATTTCTAAACAAGGAAGCCCTGGAAATGAAGTAACACGGTTTGCCTGTCAGCCTGTACATTGTTCTTCCTAAAGTAGTCATGTAAACAACATCCACCACTGGCCCTGTAACAAGAGAGCTGTGTTTCCACCTCACAGCACAGCACCGCACGCGTGTGCGCCACACACACACACACACACACACACACACACACACACACACACACACACACACACACACACACACACACACACACACACACACACACACACACACACACACACACACACACACACACACACACACACACACACACACACACACACACACACACACACACACACACACACACACACTGTTCCAGTTAGAGATGCATTCTCTCCACGCAGGTTTGCCTTCTAATCGAGGTGTCAGAAAAAGTGAGAGCATCTCAAAGGAGACGCAGGGTTCTGTTCACGGCTTTAACTCTATATATGAGTGTCAAAGAGACGAGCTACCTGTCAGTCTGGAGGCTCTCGCCGGTGTAAGGCTTACATGGTAAGCTGGCTGTACCGGAGGACAGAAAGACAAAGTGCTCTGAGATCATTTACACACTCAAGTGAGAGAGACGGGTACATCTGCAGCTGGAACAGATTGCTCTATGTGTTTTCTGAAGGGAAGGAATGATTTGCTGTAGGAAAAAGATATTACCTACACAGCTGTAGTGGTAGCAGTAGCAGTAGCAGTAGTAGCAGCAGCAGGAATATCAGTAGCGGTAGCAGTAATAGCAGTAGCAGTAGCAGTAATAGCAGTAGTAGTAGCAGTAGCAGCAGTAGTAGTAGCAGTAGCAGCAGTAGTAGCAGTAATAGCAGTAGTAGTAGCAGTAGCAGTAGTAGTAGCGGCAGCAGCAGTAGTAGTAGCAGTAGCAGTAGTAGCAGCAGCAGTAATAGCAGTAGCAGTAATAGCAGTAATAGTAGCAGTAGCAGCAGTAGCAGTAGTAGCAGTAGTAGTAGCAGCAGCAGCAGTAGTAGTAGTAGCAGTAGCAGCAGCAGCAGTAATAGCAGTAGCAGTAATAGCAGTAGCAGTAATAGCAGTAGCAGAAGTAGCAGTAGCAGTAGTAGCAGCAGTAGTAGTAATAGCAGTAGCAGTAGCAGTAGCTTTTTGAGGAACTGAGGGCAAATGCAAAATATTTTCAGCCACCTGAGGGGGAAGAGGTGTTGTCGTGCCCTCTTCATGGCTGTGTTGGTGTGTTTGGACCATAATAGATCCTTAGTGATGTGGACACCGAGGAACTTGAAGCTAACAACCCGCTCCGCTACAGCCCGTCGATTTGAATGGGTTTTTGCTCGGCCCTCTGGTTCATGTAGTCCACGATCATCTCCTTTGTCTTGCTGATGTTAAGGGAGAGGTTGTTGTCCTGACACCACACTGCCAAGTCTCTGACCTCCTCCCTATAGGGTGTTTCATCATCGTCGGTGATCAGGCCTACCACCATCATGATGTCGGCAAACTTAATGATGGTGTTGGAGTCGTGCATGGCTACGCAGTCATGGGTGAACAATGCTACTTAATATAATGTTTACATATCCTACATTATTTATCTCATATGTATATGTATATACTGTACTCTATATCATCTACTGCATCTTTATGTAATACATGTATCACTAGCCACTTTAAACTATGCCACTTTGTTTACATACTCATCTCATATGTATAAACTGTACTCGATACCATCTACTGCATCTTGCCTATGCCTCTCTGTACCATCACTCATTCATATATCTTTATGTACATATTCTTTATCCCTTTACACTTGTGTGTATAAGGTAGTAGTTTTGGAATTGTTAGCTAGATTACTCGTTGGTTATTACTGCATTGTCGGAACTAGAAGCACAAGCATTTCGCTACACTCGCATTAACATCTGCTAACCATGTGTATGTGACAAATAACATTTTATTTTATTTTATTTTGATTTGATTTGATACAGGAAGGGACCAAGCACGCACCCCCAAGGGGCCCCCGCGTTGAGGGTCTGTGTAGCGGATGTGTTGTTGCCTATCTTCACCACCCGGGGGCAGCCTGTCAAGAAGTCCAGGATCCAGTTGCAGTGGGAGGTGTTCAGTCCCAGGGACATTAGCTTAGTGATGAGCTTCGAGCTGTAGTCAATGAACAGCATTCTCGTGTAGATGATCCTTTTGTCCATGTGGGAGAGGGCAGTGTGGAGTGCAATAGAGATGGTCTCATCTGTGGATCTGTCTAAGAATTGGAGTGGATCCAAGGTATCTGGGATGATGTTGTGAGCCATTACTAGCCTTTAAAATCTTTTCATGGCTACAGATGTGCGTGCCATGGGGCGATAGTCTTTTTAAAACATGTAGGTATTACAGACTGGGTCAGAGAGAGGTTGAAAATGTCAGTGAAGACACTTTCCAGCTGGTCAGCGCAAGCTCTGAGTACGCGTCCTGGTAATCCGCCTTATGAATGTTAACCTGTTTAAAGGTCTTACTCATCGGCTATGGACAGCGTGATCACACAGTCGTCTGGAACAGCTGGTGCTCTCACGCATGGTTTAGTGTCGCTTGCCTCGAAGCGAGCATAGAAGGCATTTAGATCATCTGGTAGGCTTGTGTCACTGGGCAGCTCGTGGCAATGTTTCCCTTTGTAATCTGTGATAGTTTGCAAGCCCTGTCACATCCGACAAGCGTCAGAGGCGGTGTAGTAGGATTTGATCTTAGTCCTGTAAACTACATTATGTTGTTGTTCAAAACAACAAGCGAATCAAAGCTCTTGAGTCATCGGCCATATTGAACAAATGATCTGATCTCATGCCTAGTTATTGGCAACATCTGTTGAAGGGTGTATGTCTTAGGTATGATCAAGCACCAAGATTAGCTGATTTGTTTCAAAATTAGGCATTGCAATCATCCATACACTGTGAGTCAAGGTACAGATCAAACATAGTTACCAGACAGAAATCATCTTCGGGACAGGTCTGTCTGTCCATCTATCCATCCATCCATCCATCCATCCACACTTATCTGGAGAAAATGATTGACAGGTTGGGTCTTTATTTCCCTGGGGATTAGTACCCCCCCTCCAAGCCCCCTCTTACCCCCCAATTCTTCTCTCCACTGTCTCATCCCAAGTCTACCTCTCATTACAACCTTATCTTTGAGCCCTGCTCAAAAGGTTTATCTTTTTAATTATGTCAACGCTAACCGGCTGAAGAGGCCTGCTTAGTGCCTATCAGCCTATCAATGGCCTGGTCTCTGGATGTTAGAGACCTCTCTGTCTGGTTGCACCCCCAGCCCCCTGGCGCTGCTGTTTTCACACATAAAGAGCAGCACCTTTGTGTTGGAAATCTATTGACTGCAGATGATAACCTGACTCTGTCATAACCTCAATTATGCTCTCTCTCCTATCTCAACAAACATTCATAATTGTTCATTTCTCAGAGGGGTGTAGATAGCATTTCAGCCAACGAGGTGCAGTCAAGGTGGAGCCAAAAATCACAAGAACGTCAGTAAAGATCGTCATGACTCCCTCCAGGGCTCTAAATGTAAAAATGTAATTGGTAGCACTGGTGTGCCCAACTTAAAAAAGTTAGGAGCACCACATGAAATTTAGGAGCACCAGAAAATACGATTTTTAAATTGATTGAGATACAACCTATATTGGGCCTATATGAATTCCAGTGCTTCTGAAGAACATGGTGTGCCCTAGAAACAAATACATAATACTTTATGTGCCCCCAAATGTATACACTGGTAAAGTTACCAGGTAGTTAGTTAGCCAATGAGATAACATGACTGAACAAAGTGTAAACAAATGGTTAAGTACGTGTGAGTAGTTTTAGAACGGCCTGGTTTATGAATGTAAAATGCTGTCTCGGCGATCCGCTATAGGAAGATCAAAATATTGCACCTGTAATATGGGTCAGATTTATTTTACCTGGTTGGGCTAGAAGCAAGCCCTTATTGCTGAAGTAATGGTGCTTCCGTGACGCTGACAAATCTGCACTCTCTTGTTTCTCCAGGACACTCGGAAACAACGGTATAGCGAAGCCTTATCATTACAACAATTATTATCTGGGAGATTTTTTTCCATAGTAGCACAGTGCTCCCAAAATAAAACTAACAAATTGTTCACATTTTAGAGCCCCGAAGCCCGAGATCACAATTAGAAACTGTGGATTTTATTACACATTTTATTACACAACTGTTTGCTACTTGGGGGTTTCACAGACCACAGCTCATAGTTCAACGTCAGTCAATCTTTTCCCTTCAGATACTTCACATTTATGTGGACAAGTTGTGGCTGCGGTGGCACCTGGTTGGTGTGAGGAGGATCTAGAGCAGGCGCGGCAGCAGCACCAGAGGATTAGGAACGCTGACTCAGGCTCGGCAAATGTGAGTCGTCCCACACCTCACACACATACAGAACATACGTTACCATAACAAACGCACCCACACAACAACTAATTCCTGGAAAATGTGACCTATTTTGACCCTGTGATAATTTCACTCTCCGCCTGATGATTTGTGGGATCTGCAAAAGGTGTTCGGACGCCAAGGGAGAGTTAAGGCCAAACTCCTGGCCCATATGTTTAGATTCAAGGCCTTCTGCGCTAACAGTTTTATTGCCCTCTTAGTCTCAGCCTCCTTGAGATATTCCAGCACTGAAAACAGTGCGACATGAAATCACTGTTGAACCGGTGCTCTCAGGGGAGCCGGGGTCAAGTGCCATAGCTGTAAAGGGAACATCTAAACCCCTTGGGCCCCTGGGACAAGACCACTGGATCTCCTGAGGGTACAGAGGCACCCATGGGGCTTAATGCTCTGGGTTTAGAAACAATGCTGGGACTGCATGGAGCTTGCAGGAGAACACAAATCACCACCTACTCTATAGCCCTATCTGTCAATGGGTTACTTAAATACTCTTTGGACAATATCAATAGATTATATACAAATAATAATGATAATGTATATAAACTCAGCAAAAAAAGAAACATCCTCTCACTCTCACTGCGTTTATTTTCAGCAAACTTAACATGTGTGAATATTTCTATGAACATAACAGTCAACAACTGAGACATAAACTGAACAAGTTCCAGACATGTGACTAACAGAAATGGAATGTGTCCCTGAACAAAGGGGGGTTCAAAATAAAAAGTAACAGTCAGTATCTGGTGTGGCCACCAGCTGCATTAAGTCCTGCAGTGCATCTCCTCCTCATGGACTGCACCAGATTTGCTAGTTCTTGCTGTGAGATGTTACCCCACTCTTCCACCAAGGCACCTGCAAGTTCCCGGACATTTCTGTGGGGAATGGCCCTAGCCCTCACCCTCCGATCCAACAGGTCCCAGACACGCTCAATGGGATTGAGATCCGGGCTCTTCGCTGGCCATGGCAGAACACTGACATTCCTGTCTTGCAGGAAATCACGCAGAGAACGAGCAGTATGGCTGGTGGCATTGTCATGCTGGACAGTCATGTCAGGATGAGCCTGCAGGAAGGGTACCACATGAGGGAGGAACATGTCTTCCCTGTAACGCACAGCTTTGAGATTGCCTGACATGACAACAATCTCAGTCCGATGATGCTGTGACACACCGCCCCAGACCATGACGGACCCTCCCCCTCCAAGTCGATCCCGCTCGGTGTAACGCTAATTTCTTTGACGATAAACGTGAATCTGACCATCACCCCTGGTGAGACAAAACCGCGACTCGTCAATGAAGCACTTTTTGCCAGTCCTGTCTGGTCCAGCGACGGTGGGTTTGTGCCCATAGGCGACGTTGTTGCCGGTGACATCTGGTGAGGATCTGCCTTACAACAGGCCTACAAGCCCTCAGTCCAGCCCCTCTCAGCCTATTGCAGACAGTCGGAGCACTGATGGAGAGATTGTGCGTTCCTGGTGCAGTTGTTGTTGACATCCTGTACCTGTCCCGCAGGTGTGATGTTTGGATGTACCAATCCTGTGCAGGTGTTGTTACACGTGGTCTGCCACTGCGAGGACGATCAGCTGTCCGTCCTGTCTCTCTGTAGCGCTGTCTTAGGCGTCTCACAGTACGGACATTGCAATTCATTGCCCTAGCCACATCTGCAGGTCTCATGCCTCCTTGCAGCATGCCTAAGGCACATTCATGCAGATGAGCAGGGATCCTGGGCATCTTTCTTTTGGTGTTTTTCAGAGTCAGAGCCTCTTTAGTGTCATAAGTTTTCATAACTCCGTCTGTAAGCTGTTAGTGTCTTAACGACCTTTCCACAAGTGCATGTTCATTAATTGTTTATGGTTCATTGAACAAGCATGGGAAACAGTGCTAATAAAACCCTTTACAATGAAGATCTGTGAAGTTATTTGGATTTTTACAAATTATCTTTGAAAGACAGGGTCCTTAAAAAGAGACGTTTCTTTTTTTGCTGAGTTTATATACAGCATAGTGCACCATATCTTTAGTCGACAGCATAGTGCACCATATCTTTAGTCAACAGCACAGTGCACCATATCTTTAGTCGACAGCACAGTGCACCATATCTATAGTCAACACCACAGTGCACCATATCTATAGTCAACAGCACAGTGCACCATATCTATAGTCGACAGCACAGTGCACCATATCTTTAGTCGACAGCGCAGTGCACCATATCTATAGTCAACACCACAGTGCAACATATCTATAGCCAACAACACAGTGCACCATATCTATAGTCAACAGCACAGTGCACCATATCTATAGTCGACAGCACAGTGCACCATATCTTTAGTCGACAGCGCAGTGCACCATATCTATAGTCAACACCACAGTGCAACATATCTATAGCCAACAACACAGGGCACCATATCTATAGTCAACAGCACAGTCACCATATCTATAGTCAACAGCACAGTGCACCATATCTAGTCAACACCACAGTGCACCATATCTATAGTAAACAGCACAGTGCACCATATCTATAGTCAACAGCACAGGGCACCATATCTATAGTCAACATCACAGTGCACCATATCTATAGTCAACAGCACAGTGCACCATATCTATAGTCAACAGCACAGTGGACCATATCTATAGTCAACAGCACAGTGCACCATATCTATAGTCAACAGCACAGTGCACCATATCTATAGTCAACAGCACAGTGCACCATATCTATAGTCAACAGCACAGTGCACCATATCTATAGTCAACAGCACAGTGCACCATATCTATAGTCAACAGCACAGGGCACCATATCTATAGTCAACAGCACAGTGCACCATATCTATAGTCAACAGCACAGTGCACCATATCTATAGTCAACAGCACAGTGCACCATATCTATAGTCAACAGCACAGTGCACTATAGTTGCACCATAATATCAGAGGTGAATGTGAAAAATAATGTATATGACATTGACAGCGAGAGATACCCCAGAGGTTTGAAGCTGAACAGAGGAGGAGCAGCCATGGGATATGTAATAATTTGGTATCCATGACACCACAGACAAAAAAAAACTCTTAATATCCCTAATCTCCATTATCAGAGGGACTGTGTGTGTGTGCGTGCGTTTGCGCATGTATGTGTGTGTGCGTGTGGATACAGAAAGGCAAGGTAAAGCAGCTCTTTTATGGAAGCTAAATTGTTTGTTTTTTTAGGATTATGGGAGATTAATCCTTTAAATGCTCACGAATACCATGATACTCATGAATGCAGGACATACATGTATATATCCACACACAGATAAACATGTATATATCCACACACAGATAAACATGTACATATCCACACACAGATAAACATGTACATATCCACACACAGATAAACATGTATATATCCACACACAGATAAACATGTACATATCCACACACAGATAAACATGTACATATCCACACACAGATAAACATGTATATATCCACACACAGATAAACATGTACATATCCACACACAGATAAACATGTATATATCCACACACAGATAAACATGTATATATCCACACACAGATAAACATGTATATATCCACACACAGATAAACATGTATATATCCACACACAGATAAACATGTATATATCCACACACAGATAAACATGTACATATCCACACACAGATAAACATGTATATATCCACACACAGATAAACATGTACATATCCACACACAGATAAACATGTACATATCCACACACAGATAAACATGTACATGCACACAGATAAACATGTATATATCCACACACAGATAAACATGTATATATCCACACACAGATAAACATGTATATATCCACACACAGATAAACATGTATATATCCACACACAGATAAACATGTATATATCCACACACAGATAAACATGTACATATCCACACACAGATAAACATGTATATATCCACACACAGATAAACATGTACATATCCACACACAGATAAACATGTACATATCCACACACAGATAAACATGTACATGCACACAGATAAACATGTATATATCCACACACAGATAAACATGTACATATCCACACACAGATAAACATGTATATATCCACACACAGATAAACATGTATATATCCACACACAGATAAACATGTATATATCCACACACAGATAAACATGTACATATCCACACACAGATAAACATGTATATATCCACACACAGATAAACATGTACATATCCACACACAGATAAACATGTACATATCCACACACAGATAAACATGTACATGCACACAGATAAACATGTATATATCCACACACAGATAAACATGTACATATCCACACACAGATAAACATGTATATATCCACACACAGATAAACATGTATATATCCACACACAGATAAACATGTATATATCCACACACAGATAAACATGTATATATCCACACACAGATAAACATGTATATATCCACACACAGATAAACATGTACATATCCACACACAGATAAACATGTACATATCCACACACAGATAAACATGTACATGCACACAGATAAACATGTATATATCCACACACAGATAAACATGTACATATCCACACACAGATAAACATGTACATATCCACACACAGATAAACATGTACATATCCACACACAGATAAACATGTATATATCCACACACAGATAAACATGTACATATCCACACACAGATAAACATGTACATATCCACACACAGATAAACATGTACATATCCACACACAGATAAACATGTACATGCACACAGACACACGTTCACAGTTGTATTTGAGATACCTCTTGGGACGTATTTAAAACATCACTATAAATGGTGGGGAAAAAATTATGCTAGTTGTTGTGAGGGTGAGCCACACACTTTAGTAGCTCTTAATAATTTAACTCCATCTGATTGGAATGTATGAATGGAATAAAGGGTAATCCTCTGGATTATACACAGCTAATTACTAGTTTATTAAAATGTATTAATAGAACGGTCTCGTATGGTTCAGTTGGTAGAGCATGGCACTTGCAATGCCAGGGTTGTGGGTTTGATTCCCACGGCCACCTGTACGTACAAATGTATACATGCATGACTAAGTTGCTTTGGATAAATGCATCTCCTAAATGGCATATAATAACATGATCACCGTAATAAGTAAGACTACTACTGCAATAGTAACATTGTCCATTGTTTTAGAGCTTTTAGGAAAATATAACCATGGATTTCTTATCAATGTTGCACTGTAAGTTGCAGGCCTCTGACCACAAAATCAGCAGACCTAAGCAAATGTACATGAGCTCAACTACTACTGTGGACCAACTGCTCCTCTCTGCTGTGGGTTAGCTCATCCCATGACCTATGGCCCACACCACCGCTCATGTATGGCTGCTTTAGTACCTCTGCTAGGCTGTGTTATGTGGGACCACACACACAGTCTCACACACACAGCTAAGTGGATTACACACTGATGATTTGTGTTTGACCAAAAGCATTTAGTCACGGAGCGCACAGCAATTCAAACCCGTGATTAGGATTCTAGCATGTTATCCGTTTGGTCAGCAACCATGGCTAATGGTGGGGGTGATTTAGCATGTCATATGTGTCTGTCAGCATGTAAACTAACAGGGTGGGATAGATAGAGACTGTGTACTGTCTACTGTATGAGAGAGAGACCAACTGGAGAAATATGAACTGAATCTGAAGAGAGGTTGAGTTAAAATGCTCTGGTCTGGTTTGGTCTTCAGTTAAACATTGACACCAGATGTAATGATGTGGCTCGTAGACAGAGTCAATATGCAAAACTCATACCGGCTACTGATAGTAGGCTATATTGAAGACAGTTAGCGATACCGATTCATGATGAAAGCCTATACCTGAAGCTGGTGCTAATTACTAACCGAAGAAAAGTCAAAGTTAGAATGAAAGCAACAATATAGCGTCAAGATGAAGTTAGACATATTAAACTATTTACAGGATATACTGTAAGTGTCTGGTGTGTAAAAAAATGTATAATTTGAAATGGTGTTGTAATTCTATTTTTTTATGTGTGGTTCGGTTCCAATATGTCTCCGCTCATGTCAACCTATTGGGTTTTAAGACAAAACTAACCACTACCCCACATGCCTTTACTACAATGGAGAGCTCCATTTTCCTTTTAAATCTTTTGGATCTTTCCTGAGGGAGATGTTGTATCACCAAGGGGACCATGACAGTGCTTTGAATCTTCAGACCCTTCTTCAGAAAATTCAATTTGACCCTGTGACAGAATCAATGTATAGTCAGTGTCAGAGCAGGAAATCACTATTTAACAACGCCATATGTGATTACACAAAAACTCACTGTCTCTGAGCCACAGAAAACTGCCTTAGTCCTCAGACTGTAACATTATTTACTGTTATCATGGCTGGTATGTGTCTTTTATTAATACATTTAAATAATTGTAGAAATAATGATTTACATGTTCCTGGTTACAGAGTAAGTGTGAGTGTCTGGATTGTGAATTTCCCAAGGAGCACGACTGGTTTCCATTCTTCAATAAATTCTATTTAAACAAATCTGAGACTGTTAACCTTGGTTGTGATCTTAATCGAAGTGTTGGCCTACAGTGACTGTGTTCCCGTGGAGATTCACATCCAGCACAATACACAGCCCCTCATGTGTGACTCCACCATTGCTCCTCTCACACAAAATGCTCACTTTGATGTGTGATCCTCTCTGCTCAGTGCCCCTCTCAAAACCAACTGGGCTCGCTATGCTACACTGAGACCATGCTGAAGATAATTCAATCGATTTTAAAGGGCTGCTTCTCTGTGAAATGTTAGGGTGCATAAAAAAAACACACACCAAAAGAGCTACTCAACTTGGACCATCTATGTTGATTTGAGTTGGGCAAAAACATTAAATTCATTCAAAGGCCTCTGATTGGTTTCAGGTACAGGGGTGGGGTAGCTAGGCTCCCATCCCCCCTACATCGTTCCAGATGCTACCCTGTTGCCATGACAACATGTTGGCACATACAGAAAACCTTTGATTGACATACATGCTCCCTGCCGATGGCTTAAAGGCCACAAAACAATACAGGGAGGAAGTCAGCCATTAGTCTGGTTACAAGTCTAACCTGGTCTTGATCCCTCTGGGGATGCAATATTTAGGTCTAGCTCTCTCTCTCTCTGTGTGTGTGTGTGTGTGTGTGTGTGTGTGTGTGTGTGTGTGTCAAGAGCAAAACAGACTTTTTGGTAAGCTATATTATTTGACAGCAGCCCAAATACCAGAGTGGATGTGTAATTCATTGATGATGAGGATAACAGTGAGGGGAAGGATGACTATATATTTCAATACACATACCATTGGAAATGGTTATTCATATACGTTCTCAATATATGTTTTGTTATATAATATATTTACCAAAAAATATGTTAAAGGTGCAATAGGGTAGTTGGGCGATCAAAGCTTTTTATTTAATTTTTTCCCAAAATAAAAATTGTGTAGCGCTGAACAATTTTAAGTGCTATTTAAAAATAAATTACAATTAAAAATTTTATACATATACAGTGCCTTGCGAAATTATTTGGCCCCCTTGAACCTTGCAACCTTTTGCCACATTTCAGGCTTCAAACATAAAGATATAACCCTGTATTTTTTTGTGAAGAATCAACAACAAGTGGGACACAATCATGAAGTGGAACGACATTTATTGGAGATTTCAAACTTTTTTAACAAATCAAAAACTGAAAAATTATTCAGCCCCCTTAAGTTAATACTTTGTAGCGCCACCTTTTGCTGCGATTACAGCTGTAAGTCGCTTGGGGTATGTCTCTATCAGTTTTGCACATCGAGAGACTGACATTTTTTCCCATTCCTCCTTGCAAAACAGCTTGAGCTCAGTGAGGTTGGATGGAGAGCATTTGTGAACAGCAGTTTTCAGTTCTTTCCACAGATTCTCGATTGGATTCAGGTCTGGACTTTGACTTGGCCATTCTAACACCTGGATATGTTGATTTGTGAACCATTCCATTGTAGATTTTGCTTTATGTTTTGGATCATTGTCTTGTTGGAAAACAAATCTCCGTCCCAGTCTCAGGTCTTTTGCAGACTCCATCAGGTTTTCTTCCAGAATGGTCCTGTATTTGGCTCCATCCATCTTCCCATCAATTTGAACCATCTTCCCTGTCCCTGCTGAAGAAAAGCAGGCCCAAACCATGATGCTGCCACCACCATGTTTGACAGTGGGGATGGTGTGTTCAGGGTGATGAGCTGTGTTGCTTTTACGCCAAACATAACGTTTTGCATTGTTGCCAAAAAGTTCAATTTTGGTTTCATCTGACCAGAGCACCTTCTTCCACATGTTTGGTGTGTCTCCCAGGTGGCTTGTGGCAAACTTTAAACGACACTTTTTATGGATATCTTTAAGAAATGGCTTTCTTCTTGCCACTCTTCCATAAAGGCCAGATTTGTGCAATATACGACTGATTGTTGTCCTATGGACAGAGTCTCCCACCTCAGCTGTAGATCTCTGCAGTTCATCCAGAGTGATCATGGGCCTCTTGGCTGCATCTCTGATCAGTCTTCTCCTTGTATGAGCTGAAAGTTTAGAGGGACGGCCAGGTCTTGGTAGATTTGCAGTGGTCTGATACTCCTTCCATTTCAATATTATCGCTTGCACAGTGCTCCTTGGGATGTTTAAAGCTTGGGAAATCTTTTTGTATCCAAATCCGGCTTTAAACTTCTTCACAACAGTATCTCGGACCTGCCTGGTGTGTTCCTTGTTCTTCATGATGCTCTCTGCGCTTTTAACGGACCTCTGAGACTATCACAGTGCAGGTGCATTTATACGGAGACTTGATTACACACAGGTGGATTGTATTTATCATCATTAGTCATTTAGGTCAACATTGGATCATTCAGAGATCCTCACTGAACTTCTGGAGAGAGTTTGCTGCACTGAAAGTAAAGGGGCTGAATAATTTTGCACGCCCAATTTTTCAGTTTTTGATTTGTTAAAAAAGTTTGAAATATCCAATAAATGTCGTTCCACTTCATGATTGTGTCCCACTTGTTGTTGATTCTTCACAAAAAAATACAGTTTTATATCTTTATGTTTGAAGCCTGAAATGTGGCAAAAGGTCGCAAAGTTCAAGGGGGCCGAATACTTTCGCAAGGCACTGTATGCTGTACCAGTCAAAAGTTTGGACACACTTACTCATTCAAGGGTTTTTCTTTATTTTTACTATTTTCTACATTCTAGAATAATAGTGAATATATCAAAACTAAGAAATAACACATATGGAATCATGTAGTAACCAAAAAAGTGTTAAACAAATATTTTATATTCTTCAAAGTAGCCACCCTTTGCCTTTATGACAGCTGTGCACACTGATTGTGGAGGCCAGGTCATCTGATGCAGCACTCAATCCCTCTCCTTCTTGGTCAAATAGCCCTTACACAGCCTGGAGGTGTGTGGGGTCATTGTCCTGTTGAAAAACAAATGATAGTCCCAACAAGCACAAACCAGATGGGTCGCTGCAGAATGCTGTGGTAACAATGCTGGTTAAGTGTGCCTTGAATTCTAAATAAATCCCTGACAGTGTCACCAGCAAAGCACACCATCACACCTCCTCCTCCATGCTTCAAGGTGGGAACTACACATGCAGAGATCATCCGTTAGTCTGCTTCTCACAAAGACACAGCGTTTGGAACCAAAAACTCATCAGACCAAAGGACAGATTTCCACCGGTCTAATGTTCATTGCTCGTGTTTCTTGGCCCAAGCAAGTCTCTTCTTCTTATTGGTGTTCTTTAGTACTGGTTTCTTTGCAGCAATTCGACCATGAAGGCCTGATTCACGCAGTCTTCTCTGAACAGTTGATGTTGAGATGTGTCTGTTACTTGAACTCTGTGAAGTATTTATTTGGGCTGCAATTTCTGAGGCTGGTAACTCTAATGGAGTAATCCATTAGTAACTCTGTGTCTTCCTTTCCTGTGGCGGTCCTCATGAGATCCAGTTTCATCGTAGCACTTGACGGTTTTCGCAAATGCACTTGAGGAACTAAAAGTTATTGAAATGTTCCAGGCTGACTGACCTTCATGTCTTAAAGTAATGCTGGACTGTCATTTTTCTTTGCTTATTTGAGCTGTTCTTGCCATAACGTGGACTTGGTCTTTTACCAAATAGGGTTTCTGTATACCACCCCTACCTTGTCACAACACAACTGATTTGCTCAAACGCATTAAGAAGGAAAGAAATTCCACAAATTAACATGGCACACACCTACTAATTGAAATGCATTCCAGGTGACTACCTCATGAAGCTGGTTGAGAGAATGCCAAGCGTGTTTAAAGCTGTCATCAAGGCAAAGGGTGGCTACTGATTTGTTTAACACTTTTTTGGTTACTACATGATTCGATATACAGTGGGGCAAAAATGTATTTAGTCAGCCACCAATTGTGCAAGTTCTCCAACTTAAAACTATGAGAGAGGCCTGTAATTTTCATCATAGGTAGACTTCAACTATGAGAGACAAAATTAGAAGAAAAAAAATCCAGAAAATCACATTGTAGGATTTTTTATGAATTTATTTGCAAATTATGGTGGAAAATAAGTATTTGGTCACCTACAAACAAGCAAGATTTCTGGCTCTCACAGACCTCTAACTTCTTCTTTACGAGGCTCCTCTGTCCTCCACTCGTTACCTGTATTAATGGCACCTGTTTGAACTTGTTATCAGTATAAAATACACCTGTCCACAACCTCAAACAGTCACACTCCAAACTCCACCATGGCCAAGACCAAAGAGCTGTCAAAGGATACCAGAAACAAAATTGTAGACCTGCGTCAGGCTGGGAAGACTGAATCTGCAATAGGTAAGCAGCTTGGTTTGAAGAAATCAACTGTGGGAGCAATTATTAGGAAATGGAAGACATACAAGACCACTGATAATCTCCCTCGATCTGGGGCTCCACGCAAGATCTCACCCCGTGGGGTCAAAATGATCACAAGAACGGTGAGCAAAAATCCCAGAACCACACCTAGTGAATGACCTGCAGAGAGCTGGGACCAAAGTAACAAAGCCTACCTTCAGTAACACACTACGCCGCCAGGGACTCAAATCCTGCAGTGCCAGACGTGTCCCCCTGCTTAAGCCAGTACATGTCCAGGCCCGTCTGAAGTTTGCTAGAGAGCATTTGGATGATCCAGAAGAAGATTGGGAGAATGTCATATGGTCAGATGAAACCAAAATAGACCTTTTTGGTAAAAACTCAACTCGTCGTGTTTGGAGGACAAAGAATGTTGAGTTGCATCCAAAGAACACCATACCTACTGTGAAGCATGGGGGTGGAAACATCATGCTTTGGGCTGTTTTTCTGCAAAGGGACCAGGACGACTGATCCGTGTAAAGGAAAGAATGGGGCCATGTATCGTGAGATTTTGAGTGAAAACCTCCTTCCATCAGCAAGGGCATTGAAGATTAAAAGTGGCTGGGTCTTTCAGCATGACAATGATCCCAAACACACCACCCGGGCAACGAAGGAGTGGCTTCGTAAGAAGCATTTCAAGGTCCTGGAGTGGCCTATTCAGATCTCAACCCCATAGAAAATCTTTGGAGGGAGTTGAAAGTACGTGTTTCCCAGCAACAGCCCCAAAACATCACTGCTCTAGAGGAGATCTGCATGGAGGAATGTGCCAAAATACCAGCAACAGTGTGTGAAAACCTTGTGAAGACTTACAGAAAACGTTTGACCTCTGTCATTGCCAACAAAGGGTATATAAAAAAGTATTGAGATAAACTTTTGTTATTGACCAAATACTTATTTTCCACCATAATTTGAAAAGAAATTCATAAAAATATCCTACGATGTGATTTTCTGGAAAATATTTTCTCATTTCGTCTGTCATAGTTGAAGTGTACCTATGATGAAAATTACAGGCCTCTCTCATCTTTTTAAGTGGGGGAACTTGCACAATTTGTGGCTGACTAAATACTTTTTAGCCCCACTGTATGTTATTTCATAGTGTTGATGTCTTCACTATTATTCTACAATGTAGAAAATAGTACAAATAAAGAAAAACCCTGGAATGAGTAGGTGTGTTCAAACCTTTTGCTGGTACTGTACATCTAAAATAAAATATAACTATATCTACATGGAAACAATTATAGGTTTAGGAATTCCATTCACAGAGCAATTGAGTTTTACACAGATCACGGTTGGTGTAACAGTCCTGTAGTTTTGTGCCCCCTTCTGGTCATCCAGGTCCCATTCACAACACATGGGTTGCGTTTAGACAGGCAGCCCAATTCTGATCTTTTTTCCTATAATTGGTATTTTGTCCAATCACATCAGATCTTTTCACATCAGGTGTTTTACCAGAGTTGACCTGATTGGTCTTCAGACCAATTAGTGAAAAAATACTAGAATTGGGCTGCCTGTCTGTTTAAACACAGCCTTTGTGATAGCAAAATATATCACTATAATACTAATGGAAGGCCCTAAAATGTATCAACCGATGTAGAATATTGTAAGAAAAGCAATGTGTTAATTTGTCCGTTCTGTGCTCAGTTTATTTAGCAGTTGACTTGATAGCACCCTTGCATCTGCAGGGTAATGAAACCAAATCAATTAGCTGTATTCAGCACCAAACATCCACCTATAATGTCCCACATGACACAAGGCTGGTTTTCATCATCTCCTTCCTCATGATTATTTCACTGACTTTTCTGTTACCTTGTCAAAGAGATGCTGACTTGGCAAAGCCATTTTATTCCTTAGCTGTAAATATGATCCTGGAATGTGTTAGGCTACAAAACTCCATTATTACCTGTGCTGTTCATGCTACAGAGCTGGTAGGCAGGAGGAATGAGCAGATCGAGACACTGGTGGAATAGGAGTGTGATTGATGTGCTCCCATTAGCTAGTGTGTTATCGCTGTGGGTGGAGAGAACCATACAGCCACTGGGTTGTAACACAACACATTACCTGCTGCAGTCTCGAGCAGCCTCAGACGTTCAAATAAAATATAGACCCTCTCACTGAGATCCTCATTCCCTGCTCCAGACACTCCGACTAGCTGCTTTCACGTCAGCGCTGATTTGCTGAGCATTCCCACTCAATAAACACATCTTAGTATTCATATTATCTAGCTGGAGTCTCAGTTCTCTGCAGGAGCTCTCAGCCATGTACTGTAGCTCTCTGCTCAACCCTGTCGTGGATAATATCTGGTGCTCCCTGTCAAAGTGATAGATTGTGACGGATGCATGGGTTGTCCTGCATTACCCAAAATAAATGATCTTCAATGGGAGACCTTGGCCACAGAGAAATCAATATCTCACCATTAAAATCTATTAGAGGAGAGTTAGATCATGCGCTGTCAGAGGCACCACTCTCAGGCAGCCACAACATTAAACCTGACACTGGCCGTACATGAGTAATCAATATATAGTGGTTCACAGATCATTTGTGGTCAACTTCTTAGCCCTGATGGATGTCTGTGCAGCCGGTGATTCATGTTGACACTGTTTAACAGGATTTTGCTCCGATTTAGATGGTCATTCCTCAGAGACTTACAGGAAACGTGGCAGTGGAGCATCCATTTCATTGTATGAAGACCAACCCCCATTTCAATTTCACTGAGACTTTATGGATTTTGTGCCCTGCCGTGTGTGAAAACACCTCAGTGGGCAAGGTCAAACTCCTACCATTGTTTTCATGTGATGAGCAAATGCAGTGACCACAGTTAACCACAGACTTGCTTTGAGGTGTGTTGGTCACAACTGTACCTTACCGTTCAGTGCAATAGGGTACAACTGGGTTCAATACCAGCTACACTGGTGTCAGAAGTGGGGATAGCTAACACAGCTCAAGGTGAACATTTCAAAGGAACGTGTTACCCACAATCCACGACCACGCTAAGGAGCCTGCGGAATGGTTGGCTGGTTGGGAAAAGAACCCATTTCAGTTTTTCCTTGCAGTGTATCCGAGTGCTCTCAACCTTGCCTCTGGACCCTCAGTCTCTAAGAAGAGATAATTACTTGTCAGGAATAAATAGAGAGATTAATGAATTCATTAGCAGAAGGGAGTTTAGCTCATCACAGCACCACTTTCTGCTATGACACATCACGCCTATTGTTTTAGCTAGTTAGTTTTGAACAATAACATTCACACAGTAAATTGCCTCATACAGGACTGTAAAACCAAAGAAAAAAAAGCATCCACAAATCCTGGAATTTAGCAACCACGCAAACAAAGGAGTCAACTTCAGATTATTCATCTTAATTATGTGTCTATGGAAGCCTGTTATTGTGGGAGGCAGGTGAAGACAGGCGACATTAATCCACATTAGCAGAATACACCAGTTAGATAGGCCAAACCTGCCATAACAGGCACTGCACATTTGGACTGCAGCACTGGTATATTCATGCCAAACACATTCATTTAACCATGTAGAGTAGCTTAAGCATCATGACCAATAGGCTCTCAATATAACAACAAAATGTACAATGTCTAGAACAAAAAAAAAATGCTTTTCCAAACTTTCCCTAAAATCTTTCAGAGCCGTGTGCGTGATCAAGGAGAAACAACATAAAAGGCATGTTCTTTATTGAACCAAAGAGATTGCACAAGTTCCAGATTTTCTGTTTGGTGAGAGGATGAAAATGTCCCAGTTCAACCAGTTAAATCCTCTACTTCCTGAAGAGATGGATGAAATAAAACTAGTTCATCTTATTTCTAGAAAAAAATCACCATAGCTATCACACTGACATGCTAGGATATCCAAGTTAGTCATTTTAATATTGATTGTTGGTTCTTAATTTTCTTTCCTCTGTAGTCATTGGCAGTTTGTTTGCCTTATCATGCACAGTGAAATTACAAACAATATTTTACAAAAACACTGTTGAGACACTAACACATTTTCAGAATCCTCTAATTCAACCAGTCATGTTAAATTTGTTAAAAGTTTTTCTAAAGTAAAAAAATAACATGAATAAAATTCCTTCACTTAGCAGTCTCACAACATTTTCTAGATATAGAAAGCCATCCCTTTTTCATGGTCTCTATTTCCAATAAGACCATCTTAACGATGAGAAGTGAGGTTCCTAAATCAAGTCCAACTGCATCTAGGAATGTAAACACTGATTTATATCTAATTTTTCTATTTAAAAAAATGCAGATCTGGCATTAGATGCCTGACCCAAGAACCCACTGATGATGTGGATCCTTGCGTGCACCTGGAGGTTGGAGAATGAAATGGGAAGCCTGGTCTCTGATTGGATCTCATCAGGGTTTGGTTTAATTCAATTTTGAATTTAGGAAATTAACCAAAATTAAGTTAATGAAGTGAAATTTGCCCACAAACTTCTATGAGCATTTTATTACAAAATGAAATGAATGAAAAGCAGGGTCTGGTAAGGCTGGATGAAATGCCAAACTGGACCCAGGATGCTGGTTGCCTTGATATAACGCTGGGATGGCACAAATAAGTGCAACACTGAACACTTCACCCGTTCATGACTGCCAGCAAACACAGAGATTATTGGCATGAAAAAAATAACTATATGTGTATATAATTGTACATTGTAAAAGCATGGAATAAATGTCTCTACATATATGGGCTATATATACTGCAGTTCTACCAGTAGATATAGGATAAAAATAATGGATGAAGAAAGAAAATAATTCAGATGATCCTGTTTGGCACGATGGAGCCAAAGGTTTCACACCACTGGTGCCGAAAGTGCCCTGAACAGCAGAGCTACACTAATATTGGTGCCCGTTGAGTTGCAATCACAGATTGCGTTGTAGATGGGGCCTACCTACCACACACACACACACACACACACACACCGGTAGTTGTTATTCCTCTCCTTAGACATCCATTGAATGCTTATAATAAAGCGAGCTGGTGTCTGTCCCCCTAGGCCCAGAAAGGGCACATAAGAACCAACCAAAACACTATTTTCCACGGTAAAGCACTCAGCAAAGCAGAAGCACATCTTTTGTTGCCTGTGGATGACTGCTCCGCCTCCTCCAAGGTTGACCAATCTCCATCAACGCTGCATACAGATGTCCTTTACCATCCCCTTTTGGCTTTTTGTTGCTACGAAAATGTAATTTTGTGCAAAAGTTTGATATAGCCAGAATTTCTCTCAGTCTTGATGAGTCTTTTCTGACATAAGTTTGCATTCGTACTGGAAAAGAAAACCCAGGAGACAAGGGATAATGTAATGTGGCAGTTGAATATTCAGTAGAAAGCTCTGGTTGGAATGAATGCATTTATAATCCTAACCCTTTTTAATTCAGCATAATAAAGTTTCCTCACCAGGGCTAGCTGTCGTCCTATGTTCCCCATGGTTATCACACCAGCGAAGAAGATGCAAGGTAACCAGGAGCGAATGTACAGAAAATCTGGAGAGGTATACCTGAAACAAAACAATAGAACAGGTATTAAACGTAGGACAATCCCCAAATGAGCATGAAAATCTACAGAAATCCCTCCTGCATCTTGAAAAATATTATAAACTGGGTGTTTCGAGCCCTGAATGCCAATTGGGTCAAAGCCATTGTATATTTAAGCAATAAGGCCCGAGGAGGTGTGGTATATGGCCAATATACCACAGCTAGAGATGTTCTTAGGCATGACGCAATGTAATATGAGCAGTAAAAATAAAATGTTTTGTCATACCTATAGCATTCAGGGCTCGAACCACCCAGTATATAATAGAACATATACCACGGTTATGACAAAACATATATTTTTACTGCTCTAATTAAGTTGGAACCAGTTTATAATAGCAATAAGGCATCTTGGGTGCTTGTGGTATATAGCCAATATACCACAGCTATGGACTGTTTCCAGGTACTCCCCGTTGCCTCGTGCAGAAGAACAGCCCATAGCCATGGTATATTGGCCATATACCACACCCCCTCGCACCTTATTGCTTAATTATTATACATGTATGTCCTGTAAACTGTATTGTATTAGTACTCACTGAAAGACTCCGTTGTAGACCAGGAGCTGAGTGGATAGAGTGGCCAGCAGGGCGATGACCACCCCCAGGCCAAAGCCGGAGCGAGACCGGTCAAATGTCCACCAGAGGCCGATGGACAGGGCCGCCAGCGTCAGGGACAGCTGCACGTTGTTCGCAAAGTCCACTTTCTGAGAGGGGTTAAGGACAGCTGATCATGTAGTAGGTTAGTCCACACAGGAACCATGGGTTTTACTCAGTAAGGTTCTTTCTTGTAAACGGGCTTGTTTAATCACATTTAAAAGCCCATCATTTTAGCTGGGCCTTTAGTCACTGACCTTATTGTTTTACACATTACATTTGAGTCTTTCAGCAGATGCTCTTACAGCTTACAAAAGCAATTAGGGTAAAGTGCCTTGCCCATGGGCACATCGACAGATTCATTTTGTTTTATTGTAAAGTGTGTTGTGATAATAAATACAATTTAAATCTGCAAATTAGATTTGCAAATGTCAACAAGGAATGCTTTTGCCCCATGGTTTACAGGTTTTTACACATCTTTTAATTATTCACATCAAATTCAGCAATTCAGTGAGAGTCAGACAGGCAGGTAGGAATAGAGCAGGATACTCAACTCTTACCCTACGTGGTCTGGAGCCTGCTGGGTTTCTGTTCTACCTGACAATTAATTGCTTACACCTGGTGTCCAAGTCTAAATCTGTCCCTGATTATAGAGGGGAACAATGAAAAAAATGCAGTGGAACTGGCTTCCAGGTCGAGAATTGAGTTTGAGGGGCATAGAGGATACAGCACTGGCATGGTTGATGCCCACGAACACGGCCACACAGCGCATCACACTGGACCACTCCCGCTTGAACTTGTGGGGCTCGCCGAGTCGACAGTCAATGCATGGATACAACAGACCGATTATTGCTGAGAGAGAGGGGTAGACGGGGATAAAGGTAAGGGATTGAGGGTGCAGAAATAGGGAGAGGGGATCAGAGATCAACAATCAGCTTTATTGCTGCAGTAGCACGGCCGGTGTCGTACATTCCTGTTAGTATGGTTGTGGAGAGAAAGGCTGCCATGCCAGCCCACCACATAACATCAACACTATTCTGATGACACACCAAGCATTTAAATAAAATACAAAAAACACTGTTGTTGAGGTTGGCCTCCTTTTAAAGCTATTGTTTAAATATTACACAAGAACTACACAGATTGCTGTGCAAATGTAGGTAACTATATACAGTAAACTGCTCTGGTCTTGACTAGTCAAAACCCGATAGCTACTCCATGATGCAAACAGCCCAGTGCGCAGTAACAGTGGAAACCGGCATCTCCCCCAGGCTGAGCAGTCGAGCGCAGCAGTCTCAGTCTCAGAGGGATACAGGCCTGCGGCTGTTGTGCTTTTCTACTGATCCACTAGGAATCAGCAGCTACATCTACTCTCTGTGCTGTAGACCCAGGGGACAACAATTCAATAATGATAGTAGTCAAGTCTGGCAGCAAACACCTGTGTCCCTTCTAGCGCTGACTTTGCTGATAGCTACTTTGAGGAAAAGTGTACTTACTATGCCTGTGATGTGGTTGTCCCACCTAGCTATCTTTTTTTTTAACCCCTTTATTTAACTATGCAAGTCAGTTAAGAACAAATTCTTATTTTCAGTGACAGCCTAGGAACAGTAGGTTAACTGCCTGTTCAGGGGCAGAACAACATATTTGTACCTTGTCAGCTCGGGGATTTGAACTTGCAACCTTTCAGTTACTAGTCCAACACTCTAACCACTAGGCTACCCTGCCGCCCCAAGGCTATCTTAAGATGAATGCACTAACTGTAAGTTACACTTGATAAGAGCGTCTGCTAAATGACTAAAATGTAAATGTGTGTGTGTCCTACCTGAGGCGGTCCCACAGCAGGGCGGCACCCACCAGGCTGATGAGAAGATGCTACTAATGACATCAGGCGGGAACAGAGTGACGTTCCTCTGTACCTGCAGTGAGAGAAAACAAATATTAGCTACTTTAGTACTCTTAGTCATATCTTCCCCTTAAATGTTTCCCCATTCAAGATATGTATCATTAAAATACAAACATAGCTCACCTGCAGCAGGTTGAGCACCAGAGCCAGGAAAACTCCTATAGAGAACAGCATGAACCCACGGATCACCAGGGTGGTGCTTCTGTTGGTGATCACTGCAATGTATGTTCCTCTGGAAGGATTGGTTTGCCCGGACCCAGACCGCTGCTGGTCGCTGACTACTGTGGAGTCGGCCATGGCGGCTGGGGCAATCGTGGACACCAGGACAGAAGGGGAAACGCTAACTCTATCCTCCAGTGATCACGCTGTCCACTGACATCACCAATACCCTAAAACACAGGAACATGTTTAGGTATTCAGATGCGGCTACATGATCATCCAACAAAACAACCACAGCCCAGAGGTGTGAAGTCAGTGGACAAACACAGATGTGTGTCTAGTTCAGGGATGGGCAACCCCAGTCCTGAAGGGCCTGATTGGTGTCACACTTTTGCCCCAGCCCCAGCTAACACACCTGACTCAAACAATCAACTAATCATGATCTTCAGCTGTGTTTGCTAGGAATGGGCAAAAAGTGTGACACCACTCCAGACCCTGAGGACGTCCCTGGTCTAGTTAGTCAATGTTCATGTCTCAGCTTACAAACACTAGTCAAATAATTAAGAGTAGCTAGCTATGCCTAATGTTGATTTCTTTGTCTCAAGAAGAGACAATAACTCTTCAGTCATTTGATCAAACCACGTTATGCTCAGCCTCAGCAAATGAATACATCACATTTGCCAGATGGCTCGCTACTTTTGACCTAGTTAGCTACCTACAGTGACGTTTCATCTACTTCGAGATTGGAAGCTGATATAAGAGCAACCTGTGGCAGTATTGGCACTGCCAGAGCAACGCAACGTTATCGAACTAGCTAGCGAAGGTCATTGAAACCAGCTAAATTAGCTAACGTTAGAAGATAGCCTGCTAGCATAATATCAAGCTAGCATAATAGCCTATATTAATACTTTGAATACACTGTTGGATACAAACAATAGTTACCAAACGTTAGCTAACTATATAGTGTAGTGTTAAATAAAACGATAGTTTTTGTATATATGCTAGCAACCGTTGATTGCTGATAATCAGCAAACACATCTTGTTTATTAGCCTAGCTAGCTAGCACACTTCGTCAGCTGATATTTACAGTAACACGCCATTTACCTTGAATTAATTATTACCTTCCATGTTTATATAGTATTTTTCAAAAATGGTAAAAGACACATTTTGCTTATTTTTTTAGGTAGTAGCAGGAGTTTGAGAACTAGCTTCGAGGGGAAAAAAAAACTCGCCTTCTCGCTAATTTCGGATGAACAGTTTTGGCACTGGCTACGTGGCCAACCAATCGGCTTCCAAAACGTAATCTCATTGCGCAAAACCAACATTTTGCCCAGGTAGAATAAATGCAACATTTTCTTTGATATTAAACATTAGAAAATGCACAGAAGTGGTTAAAATACATTAATTTATAAACATATTGATAAAATGGCTGAGTTGTTTGGCAATTGGTTGTCAAAAGGTATAATTGGATTCTTATTTACAATGACGGCCTAGGAACAACGGGTTAACTGCCTTGTTCAGGAGTAGAACAACATATTTTTAATTTGTCAGATCAGGGATTCATTCTTGCAACCTTTCAGTTACTAATTCAACGCTCTAACCACTAGGCTACCTGCCACCCCGTTATATAAGAATGTCTTTAATGTGGATCACATCTGTCATTAGTGTAGGCCTATTGTAATTTTTGGTCTATCCATTGGATGAAATCCAGAGTTGCTGTAAACATAACAATAAATCCAAATAGGCTGAGAAAGTGTCAATGGTCTGTAAGACTTCGAGAAGGCAAAAGTCTGAATACTGAATACCAAATCAAGTGGAAATGGGAATGGGGATTATCTGTGATCTACTCCACACTGACTGCCTCACCTCCATAGCATAAGCCTATTAGACCACATGCTGGGGCAAAATGAATGTCTTGACTGAACAGTGGTAAGAGACTTAAGGGAAGCAATTCAGCCATCATGATTGAAAGATGACAGGAGAGAGAATGGGATCACATTTTTGTTTGAATATACAGTGAGAAGCAGGACAGGGATATTGAGCAGCTGTACTTTTGAGGGACACAAAAGTTTTTGAATTATTTGGCACAGAGATAGTTGAACTATTAAGGGATATTTCCATTTCTTCTGACATACAGTAGGATGAACTGTCACTAAACTACTTCCCAACACACCAGTGAAAACACCTTAGTATCCATTTACACTGGATGACTAGGACCTAAAATCACATAGCAGAGGAGAAGAAGAATAGTGGTGGTGAAATCATTTAGAACTGTTATCACCTTGGGTTTTTTGGATTCAATCAGGACACTGCAAATCCCATCTACTACAGCAGTACCAACAATCCCCGGGGAGATGTCCTTAACCCTAATAATCAGAGTGATAGAGGGAGCCTGCTAGGTACAGGCAGGATACAGAAGGGGTTTCAATTAGTTGTCAAGGGCTATTTGGAGGCCCCCTGGCGCTAAGAGAAAATGGTCAGGGACCCAATTCATCATCCTGACTGGCTCAATGTTAAGGGCCTTTTCATTACCAGCCCCGTGTTTCCCAGTCAGACAGAACCCTGGTATGTATGTGACTGATGGGGAAGGTGCAGGGTGAGGTGTGTTCTAGTTAAAGTCAACCCCTATTGGCCTGTTACAGGTCTCAGCTCACACATAATAGGTCCCCTGACCTTTCTGTTGTCTCTAATTAACCCCTAAACCCCTCCCCTCTCTGACTCGCCCACCAATCCCCAGACAGGGATAATAGATGCTTTTTGCTGTGCCACTGGAACTCTCCACCTCTCAGAGGTGTTATTTAAAACTAAAAACCACTGAGGGCAACAAAGGAAAATGGCTGAGTATGTGTTTCACTGGGGCTGCCTGTACATCATGACCAATAAATACCTGGAACATTTTTTATGCCGTTGCGTGTCATTTCTGTTGGGGACAACGGTGGTAGTCTTCAATCACTTATAAAGCTGTTGTCTAAATGCCATAGAGAATTAAGAATAGTTTTCTAACATAAACTCATAATATTAATGAAATGCCTTATTTGAAATTCCACCAACGCACATCTGTTTGCACGTTCTAGTGTGCCCCCTGGTCCACAGGGCTCATAGGGTGTATCAGCAGGGCTTGACATATTTATTGTCTCTCTCTGCTTGACTGACATGCTGTGAATCTGCATGAACATCTGTAATGTGTTGTGTTTACAGCAGCAGAGGATGGCCAAGCAGAAGATAAGCCAAGAATTAATAAAGAACCATGCAAGTACCTCCCTCAGAAAGTATATTGGAATTTAATGCAACAATAAAATACCAACAGTCATATTCATGGTATTGCTCAATGAGTAATAATGGAAAGTCAAATGGCCCATAATTGCATGATTAGACATTCCATGTGGTATTTAAGGAGCACAGCATTCAGGCACACAGGGACGCACACTTATGTCTATAATTCAAAATAAATTAGAAAGAAACACTGTATGGACAATAATATATATGCTGGAGCTTTAGAAACAGAGGTTAGTCTACTAGTTCATCATTGTCTATGAAAATTCTTCAGCGTATGAGGTAAAATGCTAATGTAATTTAGCTGGCCACACGGAAGCACCAATACCAGCATGTGTGTGGCATCTTGAATGATAATGACAAAGCACGCCATATCCCTTGTGAGCAAGTCTGTGGAATGCTGATTACAGATTGGCCAGTGTGTCCACACCCCCAAGAGGACCAGGATTCTAATGCTAATCACTGTTGGCTCCCATTGAAATGTATTTTCCCATGTAGCTCTAAAGCAGGGAAATAAAATGGAATACACCATTTACACCATTGTACAGAACGCTGCGTGTTTTGCCATTTTTAGCCCAACTGCATTTTATACCCCACTTGCTCACTGTCAATCTTAACCTATTGCACCATCTACTGGCACCATCATAGAACTAGCCTGGTCAACCTATCAAGTCAAAATTACAAGCTCAGATGTGCTTTATGGAACCCATTGTTTCTAACGGGAGGAAAGAGAAGACAATATATGAGGATGTTTATTCACCCCTACAGTATATTTATCAGTCATCATACAGGTATAATCAGTGCACTCTCAATTTAAAATGGCCTACATAGGATTCATCATCAATTACAAACCGAGAAACACTCATCAAAAAATATCAGTCAGCAGACACTTTATTTTCATTCAGGAAAGAGAAATATGTCGGAGCCGAGCCCAGTGAAACTCAGTTACGCATCCAATATAGGTGAATTGAAAGGAGGGAGATTCAGGGCATGTGTTCTCATTGGCTGCTCCTCTGTAGCAAACTGTCATCTCTTAAACTGCGGCCACGGCTTTCAGTGAGGTGAGACCATTGCTATTCAGGACCAAACAGAAGACAAATCATTTGTACATAATTAGTGCTCAGCAAGGTTACAACTGGCACAAATTTCCATCTTAATTAGGAGGGAAATTTGTTCCATTAATTTAATTTGGTGCGCATGAGCAGGTTAGCACCTAACTACGTTAATCTTACAACTGTCAGTGCGGGCGAGGAGAGGGCTTTGGATCACGGGCAAACAGGAAAGACTTCTATGAAACAGGCTTTATTTCATATGTAGGACACCATTGTGAATGTCTTCTGTTTTCATTACAGTTAAGGTAATAGTATACCAAACGCAACAAAAAAAACAAAGAAACATACCTTTTCAGGACCCTGTCTTTCAAAGATCATTTGTAAAAATCCAAATAACTTCACAGATCTTAATTGTAAAGAGTTTAAACTCTGTTTCCCATGCTTGTTCAATGAACCATAAAGAATGAATGAATATGCACCTGTGGAACGGTTGTTAAGACACTAACAGCTTACAGACGGTACGCAATGAATACTTATGATACTAAAGAGGCCGTTCTACTGACTCTGAAAAACACCAAAAGAAAGAAGCCCAGGTTCCCTGCTCATCTGCGTGAACGTGCCTTAGGCATGCTGCAAGGAGGTATGAGGACTGCAGATGTGGCCAGGGAAATAAATTGCAATGTCCGTACTGTGAGGCGCCTAAGACAGCACTACAGGGAGACAGAACGGACAGCTGATCGTCCTCGCAGTGGCAGACCATGTGTAACATAACCTGCACATGATGGAGGGTCCATCATGGTCTGGGGCAATGTGTCACAGCACAATCGGACTGAGCTTGTTGTTATTGCAGGCAATCTCAATACTGTGTGTTACAGGGAAGACATCCTCCTCCCTCATGTGGTACCCTTCCTGCAGGCTCATCCTGAAATGACCCTCCAGCATGACAATGCCACCAGCCATATTGCTCGTTCTGTGCATGATTTCCTGCAAGACAGGAATGTCAGTGTTCTGCCATGGCCAGCGAAGAGCCCGGATCTCAATCCCATTGAGCACGTCTGGGACCTGTTGGATCGGAGGGTGAGTGCTAGGGCCATTCCCCCCAGAAATGTCTGGGAACTTGCAGGTGCCTTGGTGGAAGAGTGGGGTAACATCTCACAGCAAGAACAGGCAAATCTGGTGCAGTCCATGAGGAGGAGATGCACTGCAGTACTTAATGTAGCTAGTGGCTACACCAGATACTGACTGTTACTTTTGATTTTGACCCCGTTGTTCAGGGACACATTATTCAATTTCTGTTAGTCACATGTCTGTGGAACTTGTTCAGTTTATGTCTCAGTTGTTGAATCTTGTTATGTTCATGCAAAAATGTGCACATGTTAAGTTTGCTGAAAATAAACGCAGTTGACAGTGCGAGGAAGTTTATTTTTTTGCTGAGTTTATAAACATACAGTTGAAGTCGGAAATTTACATACACCTTAAACTGAGCATAAATGTATTTGTCTTTCACAATTCCTGACATTTAATCCTAGTAAACATTCCCTGTCTTAGGTCAGTTAGGATCACCACTTTATTTTAAGAATGTGAATTGTCAGAATAATAGTAGAGAGAATGATTTATTGTAGCTTTTATTTCTTTCATCACATTCCCACTGTGTCAGAAGTTTACATGCACTCAATTAGTATTTGGTAGCATCGCCTTTAAATTGCTTAACTTAGGTCAAACGTTTCAGGTAGCCTTCCACAAGCTCCCCACAATAATTTGGGTGAATTATGGCCCATTCCTCCTGACAGAGCTGGTGTAACTGAGTCAGGTTTGAAGGCCTCCTTGCTCGCACACGCTTTTTTTTAGTTCTGCCCACAAAATTTCTACAGGATTGAGGTCAGGGCTTTGTGATGGCCACTCCAATACCTTGACTTTGTTGTCCTTAAGCCATTTTGCCACAACTTTGGAAGTATGCTTGGGGTCATTGTCCATTTGGAAGACCCATTTGCGACCAAGCTTTAACTTCTTAACTGATGTCTTGAGATATTGCTTCAACATATCCACATACTTTTCCCCCTCATGATGCCATCTATTTTGTGAAGTGAACCAGTCCCTCCTTCAGCAAAGCACCCCCACAACATGATGCTGCCACCCCCGTGCTTCACGTTTGGGATGGTGTTCTTCGGCTTGCAAGCCTCCCCTTTTTCCTCCAAACATAACGATGTTCATTATGGCCGAAGAGTTGTATTTTTGTTTCATCAGACCAGAGGACTTTTCTCCAATAAGTACGATCTTTGTCCCCATGTGCAGTTGCAAACCGTAATCTGGCTTTTTTTACGGCGGTTTCGGAGCAGTGGCTTCTTCTTTTCCTTTCCTGAGCGACCTGTCAGGTTATGACAATATAAGACTAGTTTTACTGTGGATATAGATACATTTGTACCCGCTTCCTCCAGCATCTTCACAAGGTCCTTTGCTGTTGTTCTGGGATTGATTTGCACTTCTCGCACCAAAGTACGTTCATCTCTAGGAGACAGAAAGCGTCTCCTTCCTGAGAGGTCCCATGGTGTTTATACTTGGGTACTATCGTTTGTACAGATGAACTTGGTACCTTCAGGCGTTTGGAAATTGCTCCCAAGGATGAACCAGACTTGTAGAGGTCTGCAATTGTTTTTCTGAGGTCTTTGCTGATTTCTTTTGATTTTCCCATGATGTCAAGCAAAGAGGCACTGAGTTTGAAGGTAGGCATTGAAATAAATCCACAGATACACCTCCAATTGACTCAAATGATGTCAATTAGCCTATCAAAAGCTTCTAAAGCCATGACATAATTTTCTAGAATTTTCCAAGCTGTTTAAAGGCACAGTCAATGTAGTGTATGTAAACTTCTGACCCACTGGAATTGTGATACAGTGAATTATAAGTGAAATAATCTGTCTGTAAGCAATTGTTGGAAAATGTACTTGTATCATGCACAAAGTAGATGTCCTAACCGACTTGCCAAAACTATAGTTGTTAACAAGAAATTTGTGGAGTGGTTGAAAAACGAGGTTTAAAACTTCTTAGGGCTCGGCGTCCCTCTAGAGGGACAACTTCCGGTGAAACTGGAGGGAGCACAATTCAAATAAATAATTATTAAAATTATGGATATTAAACATTTAGGTAAATGTAAGTGTCTTATATCGGTTGAAAGCTTAAATTCTTGTTAATCTAACTGCACTGTCCAATTTACAGTAGCTATTACAGCGAATGCATGCTATTGTTTGATTGTTTGAGGACTGTGCCCCACATCAAAATATTTTTCCACCGGCACAGGTTACATATATTCACAAATAGCGATTCAATATTTACTTACTTTTAGAAAATCTTCCTCTGATTTGTCATCCAAAGGGTCCCAGCTACAAAATGTAGTGTCGTTTTGTTAGATAAAATCCTTCTTTATATCCCAAATAGTCTGTTTAGTTGGCGCCATCGATTTGAGTAATCCACTCGTTCAACATGCAGAGAAAGGAATCCAAAAGATCTACCCCTAAACGTTGTTATATCAAGTCAAATGCATTTCTATATACTCCTCAGATACCCTAAAATGTAATCAAACTATAATATTTCTTACGGAAAGAAGTATGTTCAATAGGAAACCGTTCTTTCTTCATGTCGCGCCAAACACGAATTTCCAAGACTATATCCCTGTACTAAAATTGATATTTCTTCTTTGTTTTCAAAGTTACAAGCCTGAAACCTTGAACATAGACTGCTGACACCCTGTGGAAGCCATAGAAATTGCATCCAGGGAGCTAATTTCCTGTATGCCCTTATACTTTCCATTGTAAGAGCACGGTCTCTCTCAAAAAAATAAGTCTGGTTGGTTTTTCTTTGGATTTTCCTACCATATCTATTGTGTTATATTCTCCTACATTATTTTAACATTTCTACAAACCTGCATATCCTGGCTTCATGGCCTGAACAACAGGCAGTTTACTTTGGGCACGTCATTCAGGCGGAAATTTAGAAAAAAGGGGCCTAGCCCCTGACTCCAACATTAGTGTATATAAACTTCCGACTTCAACTATATATATATATACTATATATATATATATATATTGTATCATTTATGCATACTATATATACTATATATATATATATATATATATATATATATATATAGTATGCATAAATGATACAATAGTGGTCACAGTAAGCTATAATATGGCAATAATAATATTGTAATCACCCTAAGAAAAACCTTCAGCCTATTCTGTTATAAATAACTTGTAATATGGCTTCAATTTATAACAAAAACCTATAGCCCAAAACCCTGTTTTGAGATGGCTTCAGTCTATATACTTGTCAGGTGATGTTCTGTTGTAAGCCTCTTATGCTTGAGTGAGAGCCACTGTGTAATGGTTTCAGCCGGGTGGGCATTGATAAGTCCAAGGACTAGGTCTCTTTTCATTGTTGAGGAGGCCGAGGAGTAGAGAGTTTATGAAGCTGTAGTAATTACCTGAAAGAGGCAGTTCAATACACACTCAGAGAGAGAGATAGGGGAGAGAGAGAGAGTGAGCGAGAGAGAGAATGACTGATTTAGGAACTGTGAGTCTAATGGAATCCTCCACTGCCTCCTGGGTGCTCAACCTGACTACCATTACCTGCACGGATGCATATTCCATTATGGGATCCTCCACTTTAATAGTGTCCATCAAATCAAATTTTATTGGTCACCTACACATGGTTAGCAGATGTCAATGCGAGTGTAGCGAAATGCTTGTGCTTCTAGTTCCGACCGTTCAGTAATATCTAACTTGTAATCTAACAATTTCACAACAACTACCTTATATACACAAGTGTAAAGGAATGAATAAGAATATGTACATATAAATATATGGATGAGTGATGGCTGTGCGGCATTGTCAAGATGCAGTAGATGGTATAGAGTACAGCATATACATATGAGATGAGTAATGTAGGGTATGTAAACATTATATAAAGTGGCATTGTTTAAAGTGACTAGTGACACATTTATTACATCCAATTTTTAATTATTAAAGTGGCTAGAGATTTGAGTCAGTATGTTGGCAGCAGCCACTCAATGTTAGTGATGGCTGTTTAACAGTCTGATGGCCTTGAGATAGAAGCTGTTTTTCAGTCTCTCGGTCCCAGCTGTGATGCACCTGTACTGACCTCGCCTTCTGGATGATAGCGGGGTGAACAGGCAGTGGCTCGGGTGGTTGTTGTCCTTGCTGATTTTTGGGGGGCTTTCCTGTGACATCGGGTGGTGTAGGTGTCCTGGAGGGCAGGTAGTTTGCCCCTGGTGATGCGTTGTACAGACCTCACTACCCTCTGAAGAGCCTTACGGTTGTGGGCGGGGTAGTTGCTGTACCAGGCGGTGATACAGCCCGACAGGATGCTCTCGATTGTGGTTCTGTAAAAGTTTGTGAGTGTTTTCGGTGACAAGCCAAATTTCTTCAGCCTCCTGAGGTTGAAGAGGCGCTGTTGCGCATTCTTCACCATGCTGTCTGTGTGGGTGGACCATTTCAGTTTGTCCGTGATGTGTACGCCGAGGAACTTAAAACTTTCCACCTTCTCCACTATTGTCCCGTCGATGTGGATAGGGGGGTGTTCCCTCTGCTGTTTCCTGAAGTCCACGATCATCTCCTATGTTTTGTTGACATTGAGTGTGAGGTTATTTTCCCGACACCACACTCCGAGGGCCCTCACCTCCTCCCTGTAGGCCGTCTCGTTGTTGTTGGTAATCAAGCCTACCACTGTAGTGTCGTCTGCAAACTTGATGATTGATTCGGAGGTGTGCATGGCCACGCAGTCATGGTTGAACAGGGAGTACAGGAGAGGGCTGAGAACGCACCCTTGTAGGGCCTCAGTGTTGAGGATCAGCAGGGTGGAGATGTTGTTTCCTACCCTCATCACCTGGGGGCGGCCTGTCAGAAAGTCCAGGACCCAGTTGCACAGGGCGGGGTCAAGACCCAGGGTCTCAAGCTTAATGATGGGTTTGGAGGGTACTATGGTGTTCAATGCTCAGCTGTAATCGATGAACAGCATTCTTACATAGGTATTCCTCTTGTCCAGATGGGATAGGGCAGTGTGCAGTGTGGTTGCGATTGCGTCGTCTGTGGACCTATTGGAGAAGTAAGCAAATTGGAGTGGGTCTAGGGTGTCAGCTGGATGGAGGTGATATGATCCTTGACTAGTCTCTCAAAGCACTTCATGATGACGGAAGTGAGTGCTATGGGGCGATAGTCGTTTAGCTCAGTTATCTTAGCGTTCTTCATGTGAAATACAGAGACATCAGGTGCCTGCCAAAGAACTCACACCTATGTGAAGGTCTAACCCCCTCTGTAATGGCTGTTCTTTTACACAATGGCGCAGTATTGCTTATAAATATGGTAAATCTATTCTTTGTAACAAAAAGCATACTGAAGACAAAGGCAGAAGGAATTCAAAAATACAAGTTGTTAAATGGGAGCGTTCTATTGTCTCTCTCTCTCTTTCTCTCTCTCACACACACACACTCCTCTAGCATGCCATCAGCTAAATTATATTTTAAATCCCCCCCAAAATGTATCCTAATAAAAATGGTTAGAAAAATACATCTAGCTAGTTGTGCTAGACATTTATAGATAAAAAGATACCTGGCATATTGTTTTTAAATGTGTGCATGCTTTTCACCCATCTTTGAAAATATATGTTTCAAAGGGTTTGTGGCAGATTTTAAAACTCTTCCATGTAGGATACACTGGAGCATCCTCTGCCAGAAGATGGCAGTCGAGGAGAGGAGCAAACTACTCTCTGTTCACCTATTAACTAATTGACACTCTCCTACATATGGCAACCACTTATCGGTTTTCGGGGTCACGTTGGAAAGGAGGACAGATGAGTTGAGGAGAGGACGCACTTTTGCCCCATTGAGAATATCTCCCCATGACAGATGAACACTGGATCTGAGAGCAGAAGAGGGTTGATGACACACACACACACACACACACACACACACACACACACACACACACACACACACACACACACACACACACACACACACACACACACACACACACACACACACACACAGCAAATAGATTTTACGTTTTGTGTGACAAACTGATGGTTTGCATTATAGGCCTATGGCAGGATCATTGGACAGGATGTGTACTTGATGGTCCTGCTTCCTTACATCACTTCAACAACTGAGGATCATTAATCACAACATGCATGATTTATTTGTTTCCAGGAATACTGACAACCCTGTTCAAACGAAAGATGCAATGATGTTGGAAAGGCTTCAGACCTAGAGAGCTTCATCATGTCAGCCTTTCTATATAATCTTTAGTGGCATTAGAGCTCTATCCAGTGGACGAGAGTGGTATTGCAACGTTTAGAACCGCTGCAGCGGTTACTGCAGCGATTCACATGCTTTTGTTTTTCTAAATGTTAACTCAATACTCACTTTATCGACTCCCATCACTCGACAGTGGCCGTGTTGCAGTCGACATCTAAGTGAGGTTAGCTTACTTTTTGTATAAAAATTACAGCTACATCTTGAACGCACAATTTTTCAAGAATTAAGACCAAAGTCATATGCTTTCGTCATGCGACTACACACCACAGTCCAACATGGCGGCCACGTCTGTTTTCCACAGAGCGAGAACAGGTTCGAAAATAGGAGCTCAATATGATCAAGAGGGAAATCTTATTCAGGTAACATCATTTTTAGTCAGTAATTTTTCCTAATATAGTGCGGTTTCTATCATAATAAAACAACACAACATTGCAATGTAAACATTCCTGGGTTTGCCACTTGGCTAGATAGCTACTGGAGCTAGCGAATTCACAGTTTGCTAAATAAAGCAACTGATGTTAGCAACTGTGGCTTGCAGGTTGAAACAAGGGAGGACGAGGAGCAGAGTGTCAAGCTAGCAGAAATCCTGGAACTTCTTCTTGCTGCTGGATATTTCAGAGCCCGAATAAAAGGACTGGGACCTTTTGACAAGGTGAGAACCAAGTTACATTACAAACCTGAAGATCTGCAGGCTTTTGATTCCTGGTTTACCATCTCATTGCTACCCTTTCTAATTCCATTCACTGAACCATGTCTTTTTATAGGTGGTTGGAGGGATGACATGGTGCATCACAACATGTAACTTTGACATTGATGTGGATCTGCTGTTCCAGGAGAATTCAACTATTGGACAGAAAATGTAAGTAGCTAACATATAGCATCATTTTATTTACTGTTAGTGATGTTGCTGGACCAGTGTAACTGATGTTGGATGAACTTGTGTATCTCTTTGCAGCGCTCTCACAGAGAAGATTGTGTCTGTTCTGCCCAAAATGAAGTGCCCTTATTGCCAGGAGCCTCATCAGATCCAAGGGCTGGATTTCATCCATATATTTCCAGTGATACAGGTGTGTATTCCTAGACATTAGAGTTTTGTAATAGGGTACCACACTTGGTTTGTGACCTCATGTCTGACTCATTGCCGGTGTTGTATGATCTTCAGTGGCTGATGAAGAGGGCCATAGAGACGAGGGAGGAGATGGGAGACTATGTGAGAGCCTATTCTGTCTCTCAGTTCCAGAAGACACACAGCTTCCCTGAGGTGAGTGCTGTTATTGTAGGGTGGCTCCATGGCAGCGATATTCAACTCCAACTCTACTCATTACATTTCTAAGTGCAATGTTCTGAACTTTTCATTGAATAAACCCCTGTCTTATGCACCCTGTATTGGCCCTCCATTTTAGGAAGAAGACTTCCTCCAGAGGAAGGAAAAGGCTGTGAAAGCAGTCCTAGATGTATTGGTGAGTGACTCCCTGACATGAAGCTGACATGCCATGTCTGGGTCAAATTATTCCATGAGCCTTTACAATAAAGATGCCATAAAGATGGTGCTGCAGGGGATAGCAGCCGTTTTACAGGCTTCTGACCAATTCCGCTTCTCCACTGCTCAAAAAAATAAAGGGAACACTTAAACAACACAATGTAACTCCAAGTCAATCACACTTCTGTGAAATCAAACTGTCCACTTAGGAAGCAACACTGATTGACAATACATTTCACATGGAATAGACAACAGCTGGAAATTATAGGCAATTAGCAAGACACCCCAATAAAGGAGTGGTTCTGCAGGTGGTGACCAGACCACTTCTCAGTTCCTATGTTTCCTGGCTGACGTTTTGGTCACTTTTGAATGCTGGCGGTGCTTTCACTCTAGTGGTAGCATGAGACGGAGTCTACAACCCACACAAGTGGCTCAGGTAGTGCAGCTCATCCAGGATGGCACATCAATGCGAGCTGTGGCAAGAAGGTTTGCTGTGTCTGTCAGCGTAGTGTCCAGAGCATGGAGGCGCTACCAGGAGACAGGCCAGTACATCAGGAGACGTAGAGGAGACCGTAGGAGGGCAACAACCCAGCAGCAGGACCGCTACCTCCGCCTTTGTGCTAGGTGGAGCAGGAGGAGCACTGCCAGCAAAATTACCTCCAGCAGGCCACACATGTGCATGTGTCTGCTCAAAGGGTCAGAAACAGACTCCATGAGGGTGGTATGAGGGCCCGATGTCCACAGGTGGGTGTTGTGCTTACAGCCCAACACCGTGCAGGACGTTTGGCATTTGCCAGAGAACACCAAGATTGGCAAATTCGCCACTGGCGCCCTGTGCTCTTCACAGATGAAAGCAGGTTCACACTGAGCACATGTGACAGTCTGGAGACGCCGGGGAGGACGATCTGCTGCCTGCAACATCCTCCAGCATGACCGGTTTGGGGGTGGGTCAGTCATGGTGTGGGGTGGCATTTCTTTGGGTGGCCACACAGCCCTCCATGTGCTCGCCAGAGGTAGCCTGACTGCCATTAGGTACCGAGATGAGATCCTCAGACCCCTTGTGAGACCATATGCTGGTGCGGTTGGCTCTGGGTTCCTCCTAATGCAAGACAATGCTAGACCTCATGTGGCTGGAGTGTGTCAGCAGTTCCTGCAAGAGGAAGGCATTGATGCTATGGACTGGCCCGCCTGTTCCCCAGACCTGAATCCAATTGAGCACATCTGGGACATCATGTCTCGCTCCATCCACCAACGCCACGTTGCACCACAGACTGTCCAGGAGTTGGCGGATGCTTTAGTCCAGGTCTGGGAGGAGATCCCTCAGGAGACCATCCGCCACCTCATCAGGAGCATGCCCAGGCGTTGTAGGGAGGTCATACAGGCACGTGGAGGCCACACACACTACTGAGCCTCATTTGAACTTGTTTTAAGGACATTACATCAAAGTTGGATCAGCCTGTAGTGTGGTTTTCCACTTTCATTTTGAGTGTGACTCCAAATCCAGACCTCCATGGGTTGATAAATTTGATTTCCATTGATAATTTTTGTGTGATTTTGTTGTCAGCACATTCAACTATGTAAAGAAACAAGTATTTAATAAGAATATTTCATTCATTCAGATCTAGGATGTGTTATTTTAGTGTTCCCTTTATTTTTTTGAGCAGTGTATATACATATCTTCTTCAATTACCTCATCGACTCGATACGGTTTGTCTCCAGGCTGTATTACAACCGGCTGTGATTGGGAGTCCCACAGGGCGGGGCACAATTGGCCCAGCATCGTCCGGGTTTGGCCGGTGTAGGCCGTCATTGTAAATAAAAAGTTGTTCTTTAACTGACTTATCTAGTTAAATAAAAATAGACTACACCTGTTGTTTATAAATTTAAAGGCCCCCTTTGTTATAGTATAGAGACTTTAAAACCACACAGCATGTTGTTTTTCTCCTCTGGTATTGACAGGAAGTGTATAAACCTCATAGGAAATACAAGAGACAGGTTGAAGCAGGATCGCTGTTGGACGAGGAGTACAGGGTTCCCTCCACTCTATTGGAGTACGGAAGGTAGGCTACCTGTCTCTCTCGCTCTCTCCATCTCTCCAAATTCAGTCCTCCATATCCAACTTTCTCCACAGTTCATGTTCACATTAAAAAAAATATATATATGTTTTTACCTTTTATTTAACTAAATGGGTCAGTTAAGAATAAATTCTTATTGACAATGACGGCCTAGGAACTGCCTTGTTCGGGCAGAACGACAGATTTTTACCTTGTCATTGAGAATCAGAACCAATGTGATCTCATCCCATTTGACAATTGTGTTCCTTTCATTGTCCTATTATTTTCCTGTGTCTCATCCATCCTTATATTAGAATGTCAGATTACCTTCTGTAAGTATGTAAATGGACTCGTTCACTGCAAGGAGTGAGTACAAATTTCAAACAAGCATGGAGTGGGTGTGTGTACATACATGTGTTATGTGCTCCTTTCATGTACCAGTATCCTAACAGCAGTGGAGGCTGTTGAGGGGAGGACGGCTCATAATAATGGCTGAAACGGAGCAAATGGGATGGCATCAAACACATGGAAGCCATGTGTTTGATGTTGTTGATACCTTTCCACTATTACGCTCCAGCCATTTCCACGTGCCTGTCTTTCCCAATTAAGGTGTAACCAACCTCCTGTGCCTAACAGTGATTTAAGTACTTATTACACCTGTGTTTTAGACAGTATGGATTCAGCAAGCAGACAAAACAGGACCAGGTAATTTATTGAAATTACTGTCATATTTGTAAAGTTAATTGTAGCATTATATGAATTCAAAGCCTATAACTACAGAATGATGAAGACAGGGACAGGAGGTTGATCATTACAAACAATATTACAGGGATGGAGACTTGTGGATCATAGGTATTCTGTGAACTGTAGCTTTAGTAGAAAGTGAAACCACGATGAAAGATGGTAATCCCCCTGTTCCCTACAGGCAGAGGAACGGAAAGCCTTGTTAATGCCAGGCTCTCAGGCCACACCCCCAGGGATTACAGAGGGGTCGCAGGAGGAGGAGGACCTGCAGGCAGCGGAGGAGGTGAGGTCACATCACATGTGTATCGCTCTAAAACCAACCGCTGTCCAATACTACAGAAATGCATCCCTCTTTGTGATGATGTCCCTGACTCCCTGTGATATATCCTCTCAGCTGCGCATCAAAACACTGATGCCCAGCATGGCTGCCATGGTGACTGAGGAGGTAGGCATGGCTTTAGTTCTTCTCTTTGCCAGCGCCTTTACTGTGTGGTTGATTACTGTGTAAAGTTGTTTTATTTAATATGTAACATCAATACAGGGGAGGCTAACGGCTAGCACAGTGGGACAGATGGTTGGGCTGCAGTCTGAGGAGATTAAACAGATAGCATCTGAGTATGCTGAGAAGGTGAGCGACTCCCACAGCAGGGTTAAATGGTTAACTGCAATCATAAAATATTTGTCATATTTTAAAGAATAAGTCAATGCCACAGTGTGTAGTTAAATGTGTTTCCACATACACATTTCCATCAGTTGGAGAGGTCTGCAGAGGACCGTCCAGAGCGGTACGGGCCAATCCAGCAGCACCGTAGGATATTGACCTCTCTGAACAAACAGATCCAACAGAAGACCAAGCAGTTGGAGGAGGTGACGACTGGACTTTCTGAATTTCACAGAACGTTGTGTAAATTAGCCATGCATTTTTAAAATGGAAGGATACAATGCACTTTAACTTCCTGTCAGAAGTAACTAAAAGTATGTGTATTTGGTGTGTTTTCAGCTACAAGCCAAACACTTGGGTGTAAAATCAGGGTGTGTGGAAGCTAAGAGCAAACTGTTGGGGGCCACAGAGCAGACCGAGAGACTGGAGAAAGAGCTGAGTGCCCTGGAAGAGGCTGAGGGCCAGGCTGATACTGGGTGAATGCTGCACATACAGACCAATCTATTAAGGCATTAATTCAGTGGTTGTTAGTATATAAACCCCTAAAATTATACAGGTGTTTTGGACTTTTCTCATCCTCCCTGTGTGTGCCACAGACTGTTGGAGAAGCTGAGGGCTCTGGTAGGCATGAATGAGAACCCGAAGCACCAAGAGCAGGAGTTCCGGACACATTGTAGAGTGAGTCTGCATATTTTCAAATCAAATGTTATTTGTCACATGCATATGCATGCACATACAACAGGTGTAGACCTTACAGTAAAACGCTTAGTAACAAGCCCTTAGACTTCTTGAAGCATTGTTGGTTAAGAAAAATAAATGTTAAGTAAAAAAAAATTGAAGATAAAAATAACAAATAATAAAACAGCAGCAGTAAAATAACAATAGCGAGGTTGTACTGGTACAGAGTCAATGTACAAGGGCACCGGTTAGTCAAGTTAATTGAGGTAATATGAACATGTAGGTAGAGTTAAAGTGACTATGCTTAGATAACCAGAGAGCAGCAGCAGCGTAAAACAGGGGTCTCGGTAGCCCTTTGATTAGCTGTTTAGGAGTCTTATGGCTTGGGGGTAGAAGCTGTTAAGAAGCCTTTTGGACCTAGACTTGGTGCTCCGGTACCGTGCGGTAGCAGAGAGAACAGTCTATGACTAGGGTGGCTGGAGTCTTTTACAATTTTTAGGGCCTTCCTCTGACACCACCTGGTATAGAGATCCTGGATGGCAGGAACCTTGGCCCCGGTGATGTACTCGGCCGTACGCACTACCCTCTGTAGTGCCTTGTGGTCGGAGGCCGAGCAGTTGCCATACCAGGCAGTGATGGTGTAGCTATAGAACCTTTTGAGGATCTGAGGACCCATGCCAAATCTTTTCAGTCTCCTGAGGGGGAATAGGTTTTTTTCATGCCCTCTTCACAACTGTCTTAGTGTGTTTGGACCATGATAGTTTGTTGGTGATGTGGACACCAAGGAACTTGGAACTCATCACCTGCTCCACTACAGCCCTGGCGATAAGAATGGGGGTGTGCTCGGTCCTCCTTTTCCTGTAGTCCACAATCATCTCTTTTGTCTTGATCACGTTGAGGGAGAGGTTGTTGTCCTGGCACCAGACGGCCAAGTCTCTGATGACCTCCCCATAGGCTGTCTTGTTGTCAGTAATCAGGCTTACCACCGTTGTGTCATCAGCAAACTTGATGATGGTGTTGGAGTCGTACCTGGACATGCAGTCATGAGTGAACAGGGAGTACAGGAGGTAACTGAGCACAATAGAGAGTGCAATAGTGATTGCATCATCTGTGGATCTGTTGGGGCGGTATGCAAATTGGAGTGGGGCTAGGGTTTCTGGGGTAATGGTGTTGTGAGCCATGACCAGCCTTTCAAAGCACTTCATTGCTACAGGTCGGTAGTCATTTAGGCTGGTTACCTTAGTGTTATTGGGCACATTGACTATGGTGGTCTGCTTGAAACATGTTGGTTTTACAGACTCACTCAGGGACAGGTAAAAAATGTCAGTGAAGACACTTGCCAATTGGTCAGCACATTACGTCCTGGTAATGCGTCTGGCCCTGCGGCCTTGACCTGTTTTTAAGGTCTTACTCACATCAGCTACGGAGAGCGTGATCACACAGTCGTCCGGAACAGCTGATGCTTTCATGCATGTTTCAGTGTTACTTGCCTCGAAGCGAGCATAGAAGTAATTTAGCTCGTCTGTCATATATGACTTGTTAGATTTAAGTTTGAAATGGACCTACTTCACAGGTGTATTTGTGATGTAATTCCCTTATTTCCTGGTAAGAGCAAAACAACTAACATGGAGCGCAAATTTTTTCCAGGAGTAGATGGTTCGCCTGCAGCAGAACATTGAGGACCTGAAGATGGAGTCAGGAGATGATACGGAGGACGAGAAGGTAACACACTCCCAAGACCAGCTAACTCTTTTTTTTGTCTATGTTTAATAAATGTTACACTGTGAGTGACTTTCTTTCCCCCTCTTTCTCACTCTCTCCCTGAGGAGAGGAGTCAGCTAATCGACAAGCAGTACAACACAGACAGAGATAAGCTACAGAAGATCAGACTGATGATGGTAAAATGCACAATGCTGGAGCAGGATTCATTCCTGCTTAATCAATTTGAATTCACTTAGGCATTCTGTTTGGAGCATGCAAATAGTGGTCCTCTTACCAAGTCCTTTATTTGCTCATGACCTGAGGGCTACTCTCTGATAGGCTTGGAGGAACCGTGAGATAGCCAGAGGAAGATAGACGAGGTGCCGAGCAGGGCAGAACTGAACCAGTATCAGAAGAGGTTCATTGAGCTCTATGGCCAAGGTAGGTATCTTAGCCTCAACCACTTATTGATTTGTTAACAAATTCTTATATCAAAGAACCATTACTTTTGTGTGTGTCCCCTAGTTTCAGCAACACATAAAGAGACCAAGCAGTTCTTCACCTTGTATTACACATTAGATGACAAGAAGGTGTACCTGGAGGAGGTGGTAAGAGAAGAGGAGAGGGGATCAATTTCATAGAGCCATTACAGCTGAAATCAGCTTGTTTACTCATGGTAATCATCTTCTGTGTTTTTTAAAATTTAACTAGGCAAGTCAGTTATTAAGAACACATTCTTATTTAAAATGATGGCCTAGGAACACTGGGTTAACTGCCTTGTTCAGGGGAAGAACGACAGATGTTTACCAAGTCAGCTTGGGGATTCGATCTAGCAACCTTTCGGTTACTGGCTCATTGCTCTAACCACTAGGCTATCTGCCACCCCGTGTTGATCTGTTTCTGTAGGTGAACTTGCTGAATTCCATCCATGACAACTTCCAACAGTGAGTATTTTCACAATTTACCCTTTATAAACCTATCCTGCTTTTTGTATTATGGGTAATGGAGTCCAGCAGGTTTACCTCCTGTCTAAGCCGTGGTCTTCTGTCTTGCTCAGGGCGATGGCGTCTTTGGGGGCCAAGGGGCAGTTCTTGAGACAGATGGAGCAGATAGTGGTGGGAATCAAACAAAGCCGCATTAAGGTGAGTACGGTAACTAACCATCTCTCTTATCTTCACTGTCCGCTGCCTAATGACAGCTTGAGCTGAAGGAAGACGCCAGGTGCTTTCCTCCTGGCCCTAGTGAAAAACACTTAAATATGAGTGTTGTGTGATGCATATTGGTGATGTCTACAGATGGAGAAGAAGAAGCAGGAGAATAAGATGAGGAGAAACCAGCTGAATGATGAGCTGCTGGACAAACAGAGGCTCTACTTCAAAACTGTCAAGGACTTCAAAGAGGTGAGGCCTGAGAGAGAATCGCATTCTGGTTATGTATGGTAAAACATGACGGAACTAGTTAACTGTTTTATGAATGTGTTCTACCATAGTCTCCCAGAGCTGATTTAATTTTTTAAAAATTTATTTGTATTTTCCCTTCTAAACTGATAAAGTGAATCACTGACGTTGTTTTACTAATTCAATACTCTTTCTTACAGGAGTGTCGTAAGAATGACATTCTGCTATCCAAGCTGAGAGACAAGGGTGCTTCGTAACCCAAATCACTGTCTCCAAAATAAGTTCTCACTGTTATATAAAAAATTATCTCATCAATCAACGACTGTATGTCTTGCTGTCTGGCAATACTTGCATTGTATTGCCTTATTCTGCCTATTGTATTGTGCTTTGACATTCCACGTTGCTTTGCAGTATGTGGGTAGTGATGCCACTACTGGCAGGGCAGAGATTCTTGAGGGACATCAACTGCCCTTTGCACGGTGACATGAGGAATGTTCTCTACATACCATTTATATTTAGGTACAGGAACTCTATACTTTGGAGCTAATATTCTAGGAGATGCAGGAACTCCAGCAGAAGAACATTTGAGGTGCTGGTACTCAGTTCGTGAGCTCCTGCCCAAGTCAAGCACTGGCTTTACCCATGTGTATTGATCTCTGTTGTCTACCCATTCCAGCAGTTTATCATCACTTTGGCACTTAATAAAATAAACCATGCACAGTCCGTAAGATTTCCTGCTGTTTAATGCCTGGTCATAAAAATGTTACAAAGCATTACCAGCAACTGCCTTGCTTTCTCATAACCCTTCATATTGATGTAGTTGTTATCCAATCTAGATCCAGGATATTAGTTGTTGTAGTTTGTCAACCTATCCGCTAGAAGTCCCTTTATGTGCAAGGTAAACGAGCCAGTATGGCGGAGGGGGAAAGTGATTTGGAAACAGACAGGCTAGAATTGGAACTGGAGACTTTATACATATACTCTAACGACAACTGTTCAGTACAAAGCAAAGAATATTGCTCCGAGTTTTGTAAGGTAAGCTAAATCACGCCAATTCCTGGTTTTAGTTGGGAGAGAGGCGAGTTCTTACGCCAAGCTTGCTAGCTACGAAGTAGCCAGTTGCTTGCAGTACGAAGCAAGGCTGTTCAGCTACTGTAGATGGCTAGTAAAGTAATTTATTTGCTAACGTTACGTAGCATCGCATTAATTAGCTAGCTAGCATTCATCGCAAATTCAGTCAACCCATACTGGCCTAGTTAGTTATAACGTTACCCCACAGAGCTTTTATTTCTCTTTGACTTGGCTAGCTAGCCAACTTTAGCTACCACTATGTGACGTTACACGCTAACTATGGGTGCGTTCGTAAATTCACTCTAGCCATCCACTCCGAATTCATAGCACTCTCGAAGAATGAGGAATTTACGAACGCGCAACATCCGTTGAATATGACCGGTGTCAGTACTGTAAACGTCATGCTAGCAGCACAGTCACCACCGCTCTAAATAACATGAAAACAGCCTAACCAGTTATGCTGGGGGTGATTAAAATGGCTAGAGTGAGGTGTTCTCTCACTTGTGTCTGGAAGTAGCTTGTTAGCAAGCTCATTTAGCTTGGGTGCTTGACTGTTGTTGTGAGGCCAGAACGCTCTGATCAACCCTACTCCTCAGCATCCAGTGTACGCTCCGGGGAGCGTAACCAAAGTTAGACCTGTCGTTTCCAATGGGAGCAAATAAATCCTAGTGGGCAGAACAAGCAAAGAGATGGCAAAGCCAAGAACGAGCTAGCGGGATCCAATTGGCGCGTTATAGCATTTATTTCCGTTAGGGAACGCTTACTCTGATGTGCGTATTAACTCGATTCGCCCTTGCGCTCCTAAACACCATTTAGAATTGTATATATATATTGCAAATGGTGAAGTCTACAAAACGCAGTCCACTGTTTGTTACAGATTACATTTCTGAACTGTATGGAGATCAAATGTTTCATCGATGAGAAAATGTGCAGAATGTCAGCCAAAATCCATCTTCTCCCCACTGCCTACTACTGGGTTTCGTCTCGGCAGGATATTTGGTAGTGTGTGGAAACACCAACCAGATGCTTCACATTTATACATCCGGTAAAAAAATCTGTCTCATCTGTGGCGAAACGCTCTGAATTTACGAACACTACCTAGGATTGCTAATGTAACTTCACACCGTCCCCTCGCCCATACCCGGGCGCGAACCAGGGGCCCTCTGCACACATCAACAACAGTCACCCACGAAGCATCGTTACCCATCGCTCCACAAAAGCCGCGGCCCTTGCAGAGCAAGGGGAACCACTACTTCAAGGTCTCAGAGCAAGTGACGTCGCCGATTGAAACGCTATAACTGTCTACCTATCACTGTGAAGAAGCCTAACGTTACTGATTGTGTCCACAAGTTTAGCTAAAATGACAATAAGCTGACATGTAAGCTAGCTGTGCTGTTATGTTAGTGTTTACATTTAGCCAGTTGGCTAATGATACGCTAGCTAAAGCTGTCACATAGTTATGTCTCTTGGCAAAAATCTAGGGTGACCACATTTAAAAAAAATAAAAAAAATACATATGGGGGACAACAGGATGATTGTGGGACAGTGTAGCCTGCATAATAAAATTTAAAAAAACGGCAGCGCCCTCTATTTTTAATACCCCCAAACACCAAGTAAGACATACCTAGTTTCAAAATGGGCCATCGCTGTTAATCATGAATGACAATTCTTCACGTGAAACGTCCAAATTGCATCTGCATGTCAATCACTTGATCTCAAATCAGTTTCATGGGAATATGCATTTAGATCTTCATTTTTTTGTGAACAAATTACAGCAGATTGTGTTAATTAGGCAATAAGGCCCGAGGGGGTGTGGTATATGACCACACCCCCTCGGGTGTGACCACGCCCCCTTATATATGTGGTATAACAAACCCCAGAGGTGCCTTATTGCTATTATAAACTAGTTATCAATGTAATTAGAGCAGTACAAATACATGTTTTGTCATTGATTCAGCAGCTTTGATCTGACTTTAAATGAGCACCATTGTGAGAAGCGCTCCACTACAGTCTTGCTCCTGCGGCACTGAACGAGCTAATAGAAACACACGTAGCCTACTTTTTTGCCTGACGCAGAATTTGGTGATGCAGAAACGAGAGTCCACATGTGTGGCTGTTTTATAATCTGTTTTATATTTTTTATTATTATTTGGGAATATTTGGCCAATAAATAATTTCTGGTTGGTCTCAGGGAATGGAAAACATAAGAAGGGAGTCTTTTAAAACGGGACTGATTGAAGTAGCAGCAAATATGTTGAATGAGCAACTAGTGAGCCTCAAATTGTATGAAATTACCTTAAATGTTAAGGTACCTTACTTCGTCAGAAGCACGCATTTTGTAAGTAGTTAGGCCACCCTCCCCCGGGCACATCTTCACACTTTTGAATGTGATAAATAAAAGTATTATCTGAGGTTTTTTAATCCCCTGACTCCCGAAGTCCTCCTTGCTAGTTAGCGGGATCGACACTGGTAGACAGTGGCCTTTTCTTCTGCCTGCGGAACAGAAATGCTGGAAAACAGTGCCCAACAGGCAGTGGCGAAGGACAGTCTACCGGTCGCTCCCGCAAGAACATCAGGTTGGAGCGATAGTATGTGTTAGTTAGCGACACCGTGTTCTAGATTGCCCTCATCGTATTTAACAGGACTTTGGGAAAACAGTGCCTGATAGGCGGGGACGAAGGACACTGTTTACCGGTAGCAACCGCCTCCCACTCGAATAGCAGGCTGGGGCGATACCGTGTGCTAGCTAACTAGGTACCACTGCTGGCTTGTTTCTGAAGCTAAGCAGGGTTGGTCCTGGTCAGTTCCTGGATGGGAGACCAGATGCTGCTGGAAGTGGTGTTGGAGGGCCAGTAGGAGGCACTCTTTCCTCTGGTCTAAAAAAATATCCCAATGCCCCATGGCAGTGATTGGGGACACTGCCCTGTGTAGGGTGCCGTCTTTCGGATGGGACGTTAAACGGGTGTCCTGACTCTCAGGTTATTAAAGATCCCATGGCACTTATCGTAAGAGTAGGGGTGTTAACCCCGGTGTCCTGGCTGAATTCCCAATCTGGACCTCAAACCATCCCCAGTTTACAATTGGCTCATTCATCCCCTGTAACTCTTCCCCAGGTCGTTGCTCGGGAATACTTACCTGGTAAAATAACGGATAAATAAATAAAATAAAGTAGCGAAACCATGTGTTTGTTAGCTAGCGTACATAGCTAGTTAGCACACAGTTAGCACACGGCCTGCTGTGTACCGGACTAGTGGAGTTTATCTGCGGCTGATATCCAACATTGTGCATTAACACCACGTACTGCACTGGAGCGCTCCCGCCTGTCCTATCTTAATAAACATGTACCAATATAAGTATAAAGGGGTTCCTGCAGATGCAGGGTCGCTGTGAACTGCAGGCTGCACTTGCACCCTCCTCCCAATTTTTGCTGGAATTTAGCCCCAAAGTATTTGAGAAATGTGGTTGATTGATGATATGCATGTCTCATCTTGCGCTACACAGAATCAGATCTCAACGACTGGATACGCGTAGTTGAGATCAGCCCCAATTTCGGCCCCTCCAAGAAAAATAAAATAATGCATTAAGGTGAGAAGTTGTGGGTGGGGGGAATTGCTCATAAATATTCGTTTAGGGGTGGGTAATTGTACCTGATCCCAACACTTTCTCAGTAAAGCATACTTACCAGAAGTCCACTGGCACACTCATAATAAAATAATGGCCATCGCTTACAAATGTGGTTCTGGACAGTTACCTCACAGTGGTAAGGTGCTCAGTTCCTGAAATCTATTGCCACTTGCTGTGTAACATGCTGACCACAACGCCTGCAAAATAAATGTACACATGCATGTTATTCAATAATTTCATCCAAACTGCTCGCGTGTGTCAACAAGCATTTACATAACCAGGCGTTAAAATAGAATTTGGTTCTATTTTAGACGCATGTTGCGCTGCAAGTCCCGCCTCTCCCATCTCAGTTGTTTTTAGGAGGATATACCCACGTGGGTGAATGACAGACGAATGAGGTCCACACTCCAGTCCAGTTGGTTGATGCAATTTAAAGTTGCTTGCCAAATGCCATATAAAATCCAAAGAAGAAGACTGAACTAGGAGAGATTACTAGAAACTAACTAGAGCTGTGTTCGAATACTCATACTAACCCGCACTGATTATATAGTATGCTTATTGGTCATAGTATGGATGTAGTGAGTATGCCAAAAGTTCCTGCATACTAAATTTGCCAAAATATGAAGTATACACACATTCTTCAGGAAATGGGCATGGCGTCACAACGTCAGTAAGTCTAGTCAAAGAGAGGATCATGCAAAAAATATATTGGCTCACTCCACTTGCCAAAAACCATTGACAAATAAGGTGTGCTGTCACTTGATTTTATAGTAAGTCTTGAGGTGGTACTACCTAGCACATCTAACGAGCAATGAAACCCAATTTGAGCTAGCTACTGTAAAACATTTCAGATGAGCAGCACTCTTCTCTGAAGCATTCCCTTGCCACATGGTCTAAAATCTAGATTGCTAGCCAGCTACACAAGTTTCGACTGCAGAGATGCTGAGATCTCTACAATACCTCAACTGAAAAAAGGTTTTAATATTTCAGAATTCAGAAACCACAACAACACATGACATACGGATCCAATAATCTGCACTGGCCTGTGTATCTCAATCACAGCCCCTGTTTCTCTGTCTCCCTGTAAAAGCTGGTAGAGGTGCACACAGGGAGATGGCAGGTGCCGCTGCCCCAGCTGAAGGTGCTGCGGACGGCTCTGACCTGCTTCACCAGAGCCACTGTTGCCTACCCCGATGACTGTCAGCACGTCAATTATGCTCTCAGCAGCTTGGCTTTGTAAGTACTTGTTTGGTTTTCATCATGTAATGCTGACCCACACTGTAGAAAGCTGACTTGAATATTCTCTTTCTACAATGCGCTATCCAGCACGACTGTTCTCTGAAACTGTATATATATATATATGTGTATATATATATATAGATATGTGTGTATATATATACATATACATATATATATACACACACATATATATATATATATATATATATATACATACAGACATATATACACATATATATACATATATACACATATATATATATGTATGTATATATGTGGATATATATATATACACACATATATATATATACACATATATATATATACACATATATACATACATATATATATATGTGTATATATGTATATATATGTGTATATATATGTATGTATGTATATATATATATGTGTGTATATATATATATATGTGTGTATATATGTGTATATATATATATATGTGTAATAATATATATGTGTGTATATATATATATATGTGTGTATATATGTGTATATATATATGTGTGTATATGTATATATATGTGTGTGTGTATATATATATATATATATATATATATATATATATATATATATATATATATATATATGTATACAATTTTGTTTCTGGTGTCCTTTGACAGCTCTTTGGTCTTGGCCAAACGTTGTGGACAGGTGTCTTTTATACTGATAACAAGTTCAAACAGGTGCCATTAATACAGGTAACGAGTAGAGGACAGAGGAGCCTTTAAAGAAGAAGTTACAGGTCTGTGAGAGCCAGAAATCTTGCTTGTTTGTAGGTGACCAAATACTTATTTTCCACCATAATTTGCAAATAAATTCATAAAAAATCCTACAATGAGATTTTCTGGATTTTTTTCCCTAATTTTGTCTGTCATAGTTGAAGTGTACCTATGATGAAAATTACAGGCCTCTCTCATCTTTTTAAGTGGGAGAACTTGAAGAATTGGTGGCTGACTAAATACTTTTTTGCTCCACTGTATGTGTATGTGTGTGTTTGTATATGTATGTGTGTGTATATATACACAGTTTTTTTTACAGACATATTATTTCACTTATAATTCACTGTATCACAATTCCAGTGGATCAGAAGTTTACATTCACTAAGTTGACTGTGCATTTAAACAACTTGGAAAATTCCAGAAAATTATGTCATGGCTTTAGAAGCTTCTGATAGGCTTATTGACATCATTAGAGTCAATTGGAGGTGTACCTGTGGATGTATTTGAAGACCTACCTTCAAACTCAGTGCCTCTTTGCTTGACATCATGAGCAAATCAAAAGAGATCATCCAATACCTCAGAAAAACGCCTGAAGGTACCACGTTCATCTGTACAAACAATAGTACGCAAGTATAAACACCATGGGACCTCGCATCTGTCATACTGCTCAGGAAGGAGATATGTTCTGTCTCTTAGAGATGAACGCACTTTGGTGCAGAAAGTGCAAATCAATCCCAGAACAACAGCAAAGGACCCTGTGTAGATGCTAGAGGAAAAAGGTACAAAAGTATCTATATCCACAGTAAAACGAGTCCTATATCGACATAACCTGAAAGGCCGCTCAGCAAGGAAGAAGCCACTGCTCCAAAACCACCATAAAAAAGACTGACTACGGTTTGCAACTGCACATGGGGACAAAGATAGCACTTTTTGGAGAAATGTCCTCTGGTCTGATGAAACAAAAATAGAACTGTTTGGCCATAATTACCATCGTTATGAAGAACACCATCCCGAAGAACACCATCCCAAAGTGAAGCATGGGGGTGGCAGCATCATGTTCTGGTGGTGCTTTGCTTCAGGAGGGACTGGTGCACTTCACAAATTAGATGGCATCATGAGGGAGGAGAATTATGTGGATATATTGAAGCAACATCTCAAGACATCAGCCAGGAAGTTAAAGCTTAAAGATCCTTACATGGAACCCAAACCGGCTGCGCGCATACATTTATTTTGTCCCCCCACACCAAACGCGATCACGACACTCAGGTTAAAATATCAAAACAAACTCTGAACCAATTACATTAATATGGAGACAAGTCGAAAAGCATTCAACCTTTATGGTAATTTAGCTAGCTAGCTTGCACTTGCTAGCAAAGTTATCCTATTTAGCGAGCTTGCTGTTGCTAGCTAATTTGTCCTGGAATATAAACATTGAGTTGTTATTTTACCTGAAATGCACAAGGTCCTCTACTCCTGCAATTAATCCACACATAAAACAGTCAACCAAATCGTCTCTAGTCATCTCTCTTCCTTCCAGGCTTTTTCTTCTCTTGACTTTATTGGCAACTTTCATAAATTAGGTGCATTACCGCCACTGACCTTGTTTGTCTTTCAGTCACCCACGTGGGTATAACCAATGAGGAGATGGCACGTCGGTACCTGCTTCTATAAACCAATGAGATGGGAGAGGCAGGACTTGCAGCGCAATCTGCGTCAGAAATGGAACTGATTTCTATTTTAGCCCTTGGCAACGCAGACACTCGTTGGCGCGCACAATAATTTAATAACATAGATTTCTAAATTTATTTTGCAATGCTTGCGCACACGAGCGGTGTGGTCAGCCTGTAACTGACCTAAGACAGTGATTTTTTTACTAGGATTAAATGTCAGGAATTGTGAACAACTGAGTTTAAATGTATTTGGCTAAGGTGCATGTAAACTTCCAACTTCAACTGTGTGTATATATAGATAGTACCAGTCAAAAGTTTGGACACACCTACTCATTCAAGGGTTTTTCTTTATTTGGACTATTTTCTACATTGTAGAATAACAGTGAAGGCATCAAAACTATGAAATAACACATATGGAATCACGTAGTAACCAAAAAAGTGTTAAACAAATCAAAATATATTTTATATTTGCGATTCTTCAAAGTAGCCACCATTATCCTTGATGACAGCTTTGCACATCCTTGGCATTCTCTCAAGCAGCTTCACCTGTATTGCTTTTCCAACAGTCTTGAAGAGTTCCCACATATGCTGAGCACTTGTTGGCTGCTTTTCCTTCTCTCTGCGGTCCAACTCATTCCAAACCATCTCAATTGGGTTGAGGTCGGGTGATTGTGGAGGCCAGGTCATCTGATGCAGCACCATCACTCTCCTTCTTGGTCAAATAGCCCTTACGCAGCTTGGAGGTGTGTTTTGGGTAATTGTCCTGTTGAAATACAAATGATAGTCCCACTAAGCACAAACCAGATGGGATGGCGTATCGGTGTGGTAGCCATGCAGATTAAGTGTGCCTTGTATTCTAAATATATCACTGACAGTGTCACCAGCAAAGCAACCCCACACCATCACACCACCTCCTCCATGCTTCATGGTGGAAACCACACATGCGGAGATCATCTGTTCACCTATTCTGGTTCTCACAAAGACACGGCGGTTGGAACCCAAAATCTCAAATTTGGACTCATGAGACCAAAGGACAGATTTCCACCGGTCTACTGTCCATTGCTCGTGTTTCTTGGCCCAAGGAAGTCTCTTCTTCTTATTGGTGTCCTTTAATAGTGGTTTCTTTGCAGCAATTTGACCATGAAGCACTGATTCACGCAGTCCCCTCTGAACAGTTGATGTTGAGATGTGTCTGTTACTTAAACTCTGTGAAGCATTTATTTGGGTTGCAATTTCTGGGGCTGGTTACTCTAATGAACTTATCCTCTGCAGCAGAGGTAACTCTGGGTCTTCCTTTCCTGTGGCGGTCCTCATGAGAGCCAGTTTTGTCATAGCGCTTGATGGATTTGCGACTGCACTTGAAGAAACTTTAAAAGTTCTTGATATTTTCCAGATTGACTGATCTTCATGTCTTAATGTAATAATGGACTGTTGTTTCTCTTTGCTTATTTGAGTTGTTCTTGACAATATGGACTTGGTCTTTTACCAAATAGGGCTATCTTCTCTATACCACCCATCCCATGTCACAACACAACTGATTGGCTCAAACGCATTAAGAAGGAAAGAAATTCCACAAATGAACTTTTAACAAGGCACACCTGTTAATTAAAATGCATTCCAGGTGACTACCTCGTGAAGCTGGTTGAGAGAATGCCAAGAGTTTGCAAAGCTGTCATCAAGGCAAAGGGTGACTTTTCGAAGAATCGCAAATATAAAAATATTTTGATTTGTTAAAGACTTTTTTGTTTTGTTTACGACATGATTCCATATGTGTTATTTCATAGTTTTGATGTCTTCACTATTATTCTACATTGTAGAAAATAGTCAAAATATAGAAAACCCAGGAATGAGTAGGTGTGTCTAAACTTTTGACTGATACTGTGTGTGTATACATAGTTCCAGAAGCACAACCATCTCTGCAGCACTCCACCAATCAGGCATTTATGGTAGAGTTGCCAGACGTAAGCCACTCCTCAGTAAAAAGCACATGACAGCCCATTTGGAGGCACCTAAAGGACTCTCAGACTACAGGAAACAAGATTCTCTGGTCTAATGAAACCAATATTGAACACTTTGGCCTAAATGCCAAGTGTCACGTCTGGAGGAAACCTGGCACCATCCCTACGGTCAGTGAAGTGTGGTGGTGGAGAGCGCTTATAGCCAGAGCGCTCAGGACCTCAGAATGGGGCAAAGGTTCACCTTCCAACGATCCTAAGCACACAGCCAAGACAATGCAGGACAAGTCGCTGAAGGACCTTGTGAGTGGCCCGGACTTTAACCCAGATCGAATATCTCTGGAGAGACCTGAAAGTAGCTGTGCAGCGATGCTACCCATCCAACCTGACAGAGCTTCAGAGGATCTGAAATGTTTTGGTACCCTTCCCCAGATCTGTGCCTCGACATAATCCTGTCCTTGATCAAGGCCCTTCTCCCCTGATTGCTCAGTTTGGCAGGGCGGCCAGCTCTAGGAAGAGTGTTGGTGGTACCAAACTTCTTTCATTTAAGAATGATGGAGGCCACTGTGTTCTTGGGAACCTTCAATGCTGCAGAATATCTTTGGTGTCCTTCCCCAGATCTGTGCCTTGACACAATCCTGTCTCGGAGCTCTATGGACAATTCCTTTGACCTGATGGCTTGGTTTTTGCTCTGCCATGCACTGTCAACAATGGTCTGAATACTTATGTAAATAAAGTATCTGTTTTTAAATGCAATTCATTTGGAAAAATGTCTAAAAACCTATTTTCGCTTTGTCATTATGGGCTATTGTGTGTAGATTGAGTAAAAAAATGTATTTAATCAAATTTAGAATAATGCTGTAACGTAACAAAATGTGGAAAAGGGGAATGGGTCTGAATACTTTCCAAATGCACTGTGTGTGTGTGTGTGTGTAAATGTAATTTTCAGGAGCTTCTTTGAGCTGATGTTGTTCTTCGGGAAAGAGGAGTTCCTAGAGGCCCCCCTGAGGGACATATTAGCCTCTTTTCAGGTGAGGCAAAAAAGTGTTATGTTTTTATTCTCACTGAGTGCAATCATCATGATGATCCATGTAAATAGTGTTAATGTGAGTCCCATTTCCTCCTCTTTGACCCTGAAGAAGGCACAGTGATGCCGAAACATTGGTGATTTACCCAATAAGTTACTGGGAGTTTATATATAGAGTGTGTGACTATCTTTTATTTTTTTATTACTCCTCTGTAGGCCTGTCATCGCCGCCTGCTGAGACACAGGAACGTGTACCTGCTGCAGGTGAGGCAGATCATCAAAGATGGCGGTCCCTGGGAGAGACCCGCTCTGCAATCCATCCTGAAAGACATAGCCCTCACACAGACAGAAGGTACATATACATTCTCTGTTTGTTTTTTTTGTTTGAGGTTCCTATGCATTTCTTATTGTCTTTTATCTCCTCTCCCCCTCTTCCTTTTTTCCTCTATTCCTTCTCTCACTCTCTCTCCCTGTTAAAGTGGAGAAGTATTTGAGCTCAGAGAAGCCAATGTTCTTTGAGCTGCGTGTGCGGTACCTGCAGGCCTGTGAGCGCGTGCAGGAGGCCATGGCCCTGGCTAAGTGCTGCCTGGAGCACCCAGAGGTGTGGAGGCACCTGTTCTTCCACCAGGCCTACCTCACATGCCTGTACAAGGCTTCACTACATCAACACCTGCACGAGGAGGTACAGAAACCATCTATAACTACCTTTCACTCTATCTTTAGACAGTCTCTCTAATCAGAGTAGGTTGATGGACAATGAGCATCATCAGCATGGACTCATGGTTTTGTTTCCTCCCTCAGATGGCTGAGATAGATGGCAGAGACGCAGTAGAGATAATCTGTAATGCAGAGAGCCAGGAGAAAGATGAGCTGCTGCTGTCTCTGTGCAAAGCCTTCCTCAGCCAACGGCTACACAACGGAGACATGTACTACATCTGGTCAGTAACACTGTGATATATATATACTTCATGTACTACATCTGGTCAGTAACACTGTGATATATATACTTCATGTACTACATCTGGTCAGTAACACTGTGATATATATATATACTTAATGTACTACATCTAGTCAGTAACACTGTGATGTATATAATTCATGTACTACATCTGGTCAGTAACACTGTGATATATATATATACTTAATGTACTACATCTAGTCAGTAACACTGTGATATATATATATACTTAATGTACTACATCTAGTCAGTAACACTGTGATGTATACTTCATGTACAGTCATGGCCAAAAGTTTTGAGAATGACACAAATATTAATTTCCACAAAGTTTGCTGCTTCAGTGTCTTTAGATATTTTTGTCAGATGTTACTATGGAATACTGAAGTATTATTACAAGCATTTCACAAGTGTTATTATTACAAGCATTTCATAAGCTTTTATTGACAATTACATGAAGTTTATGCAAAGAGTCAATATTTGCAGTGTTGACTCTTCTTTTTCAAGACCTCTGCAATCCGCCCTGGCATGCTGTCAATTAACTTCTGGGCCACCTGGCAGCCCATTCTTGCATAATCAATGCTTGGAGTTTGTCAGAATTTGTGGGCTTTTGTTTGTCCACCCGCCTCTTGAGGATTGACCACAAGTTCTCAATGGGATTCAGGTCTGGGGAGTTTCCTGGCCATGGACCCAAAATATTGATGTTTTGTTCCCCGAGCCACGTAGTTATCACTTTTGCCTTATGGCAAGGTGCTCCATCATGCTGGAAAAGGCATTGTTTGTCACCAAACTGTTCCTGGATGGTTGGGAGAAGTTGCTCTCGGAGGATGTGTTGGTACCATTCTTTATTCACGGCTGTGTTCTGAGAAGCAACCCCACACATGAATGGTCTCAGGATGCTTTACTGTTGGCACACAGGACTGATGGTAGCGCTCACCTTGTCTTCTCCGGACAAGCTTTTTTCTGGATGCCCCAAACAATCGGAAAGGGGATTCATCACAGAAAATGACTTTACCCCAGTCCTCAGCAGTCCAATCCCTGTACCTTTTGCAGAATATCAGTCTGTCTCTGATGTTTTTCCTGTAGAGAAGTGGCTTCTTTGCTGCCCTTCTTGACACCAGGCCATCCTCCAAAAGCCTTTGCCTCACTGTGTGTGCACTCACACCTGCCTGCTGCCATTCCTGAGCAAGCTCTGTACTGGTGGTGCCCCGATCCCGCAGCTGAATTAACTTTAGGAGACGGTCCTGGCGCTTGCTAGACCTTCTTGGGCGCCCTGAAGCCTTCTTCACAACAATTGAACCGCTCTCCTTGAAGTTCTTGATGTTTCGATAAATGGTTGATTTAGGTGCAATCTTACTGGCAGCAATATCCTTGCCTGTGAAGCCCTTTTTGTGCAAAGCCATGATGACGGCATGTGTTTCCTTGCAGGTAACCATGTTTGACAGAGGAAGAACAATGATTCCAAGCACCACCCTCCTTTTGAAGCTTCCAGTCTGTTATTCGAACTCAATCAGCATGACAGTCTCCAGCCTTGTCCTCGTCAACACTCACACCTGTGTTATTGAGAGAATCACTGACATGATGTCAGCTGGTCCTTTTGTGGCAGGGCTGAAATGCAGTGGAAATGTTTTTGGGGGATTCAGTTAATTTGCATGGCAAAGAGGGACTTTGCAATTAATTGCAATTCATCTGATCACTCTTCATAACATTCTGGAGTATATGCAAATTGTCATCATACAAACTGAGGCAGCAGACTTTGTGAAAATTAACATTTGTTTCATTCTCAAAATGTTTGGCCACGACTGTACTAAATCTGGTCAGTAATAATACAGTAATGTAACATAATAGAATGTGGCGTTCATACAGGGATCTGGTGTTCTTGTGGAGCAGACTGTACCTCAGGGCCCATCCCTCTAAGCAGGGATTCCTGTCTGAGTGTCGCCAGCTGATGCTCTCCGCCATCAACGCCAGCGCCATCTTCCCCTTCATCAAAGTCATCACAGCAGAGGTGGGTGTACAGCCAACCACCAACAAATCTGACACTCTTGTTTGCTTAGTTTACCCTGACTTAGAAATCAACTTTGTTGTTCTGCTATTTACATAATTAAATGTAAAACTTTGTTCCTATTTCTTTGCCAGATGGGTAGTGAGGGAGTGCCATTGTGTGTGGAGCTTTGTGCTACAGCGTTACAGACAGACCTCCAGTCTGACCCTGTAACACGCTGTCTACTGTGTAAGACCATCGCCTTCCTGCTCCCCAGGGACCTGGAGGTATGTCGCCTCTGTGCCCTGCTGGTGTTCTGTCTGGAACGTAGCATGGAGGCCTACAAGACCATGTATCTGCTCTACACATACCCCGATGAGGAGCCACACCCCCAGCACACCCATGTCAGAACCAACATCCGCTTCTATATCCTACAGGTCAGAGACGGGCACCGGGGAGTACGTTTGTCAAAAGTGTTTCATTGTACAGTATGGCATTTGAAAGCCCATTGGGCTATGTATTTCTTTTCTATGTAAGAACATTTGGGATTTCCTCATTGAGGATACATGTTGTAATAATAATGTAATACTTAGAATTGAAAACTCTGTCCTGGTCCAGGTGCTGAAGGAAGGTCTGTTCTTTGACCCAGAGTTCTGGAATCTGCTGACCCTGAGAACCCACTGTCTGGAGCTGATGACTGACAAGGCCATGAGGGATGCTCTAAATGAGCTGAAGGAGGAAGAGGAGTTGGAGCAGGTGGAGGAGGAGTGGATACCAAGCTACTGGATGGAGGAGGAGACATGCAGAATACACACCGATGCCTCCCACCTCCACCCACACACTAACACAGCACTGGAGAGCTCTGACACTGTAGGTCAGGAACCCGAAGAGGTATTGAATGGGGATGCTCCTGAGTCACAGACAGAGGACTTCCCTGTGAGGAGGAGGAGGAGGAGGAAGAGGAGGTGGAGGAGAAGAAAGTGTAGGTCAGATATTGAGTATGCTGACGACCCAGACATTAAGTACTCCCTCATTCACAATCTCAGTTCTGAAAGCTCCACCAAGCTACCGGCCAATCGGCAGAGAGAATACCTGGCCAGACATGTGAAGAACAAGATCCTGAAGAGACGCAGCAGGAAACCAAGATGGCTGCTCCTGGAGATGACCAGACAGACGGAGAACATATCCCCAGGGGGAATGAGGGAGAAGCGACGGGAGGGAATGAGAGGAGAGGATAAGAGACAGAGAGGGGAGGGGAAAGAGAGGGGGCATGAAAAGGAAAATAAGAGAGAGATGAGGCAGGGAAGGGAGAGTAAGAGAACTTACCGTCGGACTATATCTGGCATGGAGCTGTCCTTCCCTGAAAATGAAGTGCCTGTTGACCGGGAAGTGGTAGAGAGTCATCTAGAACCCAGTGTTCGTATTAAACAACAGCACAGTGAGTCTGAGAAATATGTTAACATGGGACTGGCTAATGGTGTATATGGTGAGAGACCGTTTAAGTATAAACCAGAGTCAGACGTGGAGACTTCGGCGGTGGAGACTTCGGCGGTGGAGACTTTAAAAGTGGAACCTTTAGAAGTGGAGCCTTCAGAGGTAGACCCTTCAGATGCAAAGCCTTTAGACTCCAAACGTTCAGTAGTAGAGCCTTCTGACATAGAGCCTTTAGAAATAGAGCCTTTAGAAGTAGAGCCTTCAGATGTGAAGGTTTTAGAAGGTCCCAGTGAGCAGACTGACCCAGAGTTGGATGGTCCAGCCTTGGAGATGGAGGAGTGTCCACTGAAACTGTTCCACATCTACGCCAATCTTTCCAAAGGGACAGCTGCTAAGGAACTACTTTCTAGAGAAAGTGAATTCACAGTGACAGAGGCGGGACCAGACTCAAACACTCAGGTTAGTGTTATCTGGAGAGAAAAAAATCTAGTGATTCATTCATCTATAATGTTAATATATAATGTTTTTTTAACCTTCCTCCAGAGTTCTTTAGTGTTTATCTAGTACACCCGGTTCTGTGAATATCACCTCTCCACTTTGACAGCATAACAGCTTGTTTCTGCACCTGCAGGGTGAACAGACCAAGCCAGGCAAGGCTCCAGTACGCTCCAAACACCTGCGCTTCCACTGCAGCCACTGCCAGAAACTCTTCAAGGGAGGCAATGTGGTGAGACACACCCTGGCCCACCTGAAGCTGAGAAAGACCAGGCTCAGCTGTGTCTTTTGCGGCAAACACTTCCAAAGGTACAACCGCGCCAGGGAACACGTTCTAGAGCACATAGAGGAACTGAGAACTTCCACAGCCAACATTAAGATCAAACCCACTGTCAATGGGGAGACATATCCCTCAAAGAATATTAATCAAGCTTCAGAGAACGAAGCGAAATCTGTTGAGAACGTGACTGAGCCCTCGACTTCGACGGACCAGCCTCAGAAACCCAAACGTGTTAAAGCCAAGCCGGTGGTGAGCAAGCAGAGTAGAATCATCCAGAACCTGAGAAACCTGATCAGAAAGACCCAGAACCAGAAGTGTAAAATGGACATGGACAACCTGAAGTCTGTGGAAGTGACTGATGAACAGGTGACTGTGAAAGACAAAGTGGTGATCGTGAGAGAGGTGGTGCCTTGGAAGGAGACAGAGGGAGGAGAGGACAAGGAGAGCGAGGGAGGAGAGGAGGAGGGGAAGCAGAAGCAGTACCACCTGTGTCCTTCAGAGGGCTGTGACAGCATCTTTATGAAGATCGGCCCATCGCTGCTGAGACACGCTGTCACCTACCACATGGAGGATGCAGCTGTCCTGGACAAGACCTTCCAGTGGGGGAAGGGGAAGTGCCAGATCTGCCAGAGGTAAGAAGGGTCTTTCCCCACAGATTATTTCCCAGGTCAGATGCAAAGGCACAGAAAAATATGTAGGCTCCAACTAGACCAAAATGTATCTAGGTGGGGCGGGGGTTCCAACTTTACTATGGTGTCACTTATGTCTCCATCTTTTTTGTTGTTGTGCCCCAGGCTCTTGTTGGTGATTGAGCACTACAGAGACCACATGAAGCTCCACGATGCTCCTCTAAAACATGCGTGTCTCCACACGAACTGTGACCAACGCTTCAAGACTGCCCAGGAGCTCAAAGACCACATAGACACCCACCGCCCTCTCCAGGCCCCCTGTGGGTACTCCGGCTGTAGGGAGATCTTCTTTACCCTCCCCTCTCTCCACGACCACGAGTGGAGGCACTATACCCAGCCCCAGTCTAAAGACGAGCTGGAGCAGGGCGCTACCACAGAGCTGAGCCCTGAGGGCGAGGCCCCCTGGAAACAGAGGGCGAAGAGCCAGGATGTGACAGTGCACGGGTGGAGGGGGCAGAGGGAAACGCCTACTCCCAAAAGCAGGCGCTCTGATCCTCATGAGAAGTGCCTACACTGTAACAGGTGAAAAGAGGGACACACTGCTGTCAAATTATTTCTATCAAAACAACATTTCAACCTTGAGGTGTTCTTCAGGCCAGGCTTGAGACACGACTTGCAGAAGCCAGTGAGAACACCAAATCTACTGCTCTCCATGATTAGGCTGGGGAACCAGCCCATAGATGGTTGAGCCGGTAAAACAGGCCATAGCTTGTTCAAAATGGTGTTGCTTATGTCTCTATTCTTTTCTGTTCCAGGTACCTGTGGAACCACCAGCACTTCCTAGAACACATGAAGATCCATGATGCTCCTCTGAAACAGGTGTGTCTCCACCTGAACTGTGGCCAGCGCTTCTACAGAACCCACTTACTCTGGGAGCACATGGATACGCACCTGCCTCTCCAGGCCCCCTGTGGGTACTCCGGCTGTGGGCTGATCTTCTCCCGTCTCCCCTCTCTTCACGACCACGAGTGGAGGCATTACATCCAGGGCCAGTCTAATGACGAGCTGACAGAGGAGCAGAGCGCATCCAAAGAGGAGGGGCAGACTCCGGAGTCAGACACCAATGGTAATGACTATGACGGCCCAATGGAGACTCCAGGCAGTGTTCATGGTGCTGTCACCACACCTCCTAATCATTGCACACTGAAACTCATCAACGGCCATGATGAAAAGGATAAGAAAGACAAAGGCCCCGAGACAGCCGTCCCTGCCACCACTACCACCTCTCCCACACCCCCATCCCAAACCACCACATCCACACACCCCCATCCCAGAATCCTCCAAAACATCACTGAGCCAATGACCATGAGGGACGTGGACAATATCGTCAGTTTGGCTCAGGTGGTGCCTGGCGGAGAGGAACCGGTTATCGCGGAACACAAGACCTTCAAACAAGAGGATCCTTCCTACCTACCACTGGCCAAAGCTCCCCTCATCCGCCCACCCCCCTCTACATACCTGACCGAGGCAGCCCTCAGCATGCGCAAGCGCAGGAAGCCCAGCGAGGTCACTTCCTGCGGGCCTGGCAAAAAGAGTAAGGCTGCGGTAAAGAGGAGTGTGGTGGGGAAGAAGGAGGTGGTGGCTGAGAAGGAGGCCCCTCAAAGACAGCGCTGCTCCAAGTGTTTCTCCTCCTTCACTAGCACCGAGGAACTGGAGAAACACCTCTCCCAAAATACCTGCTCCTCCCTCTTCAGCTTCGACTCCGATGACGACAGTGAGTAGCGTACGTGGGAGTTTCTGTTCACTGAATTTGTCAAACGGGGAGCTAGGGCTGTGAGCATTATTACATTTGGGGTAACGATTGTCATGCAAATATCCACTTATCATAATTGTAATTTGTTGAAACATGTTTTGAGCTTGTAATGTATCTAAATGCATGTTTGAAAATGAGCTTTGATACACCTAATGAATAGAGCACAGATTTATATCAAAAGGGAGAGAATGTTTTGAAACATGAACTTGGTCAACAGTTTTTCTATCGTATACAAAAAGCATTTGCATAGTAATGTGACAACTGTTTTGTAAAGCAAATATACATTTTGTTCTATTCCTTCCCAGGTTAGTGGTGAAGGGGAGTGAAATGCTCTTCATGTTCAAGCACTACAGAGACCATATGAAGCGCCACAATGCTCCTATCAGACAGGTGTCTCCACTTCTGTGTTATATCTGTACTCTCTGAACTGGGCCTAATACAGGCACTACTAGCAGACAGTCGGCTCTGAGAGCTGTAGGGCCAGACTCTTGTGGCCTGAAGTTTGCCGGGCACTAAAAATCCAACACACACAACCCTCTGGAATCAGTGTTACTGCTACATTTCCCTGTACATGTGGACCGAACAGTACTGCCTTTGTCATTACACTTCTTTGTTAAATTCTTATTTGCTTTAAAATCAATATGAAGAATCACACAGTAGGTATGGTGCTTCAAAAGTCATTCTAATTGTATTGTTAGGCATAAGTTTTAGTTGGCACATAAAATACTGAACTAAAATATAGATTTTAACTGATTTTGTTCTGACAAATTAAACTGTTTCACAATGTATTAGAAATTGATAATCTATGCATTTAATTTAAATATTTTGTAAAAGTGATTCCAAAATTCATTTGAGAATAAAAATCACTGTTGAAGAGCCCATAATGGGATGAATATGGTGATGTGCACTTACCTGCATTGGTTGTTTATATGTACAAATGTTATAAGTTTGTACTCAATGAAAATATACTCAATTCAACTCTATTTTTCTTAAAGAAAAGTCACTTGTTTTCAATAAACAATTTACAGTATGAACCAAAATAGTGCTTTACTGCAATGGGTCAAGAAGGGAGAGCACAATCAGTGAACTATAAGATATTTATTTCAGATGACAAATTGCATCATTTCCATCATAAAAAGTATTGCTTCAGAGTTAGGTCATAGTTGGATCCAGGCAAAAGCCACGACAGTGTTGTTCTCTACAGGTTTGCATCACATTTTTGCCCCTGACAAATACAAAGAGAGATGAGGTAAGTTTAGGGAAGTACAGTAGTCGTCAGAGCAGACTGAGCTCCAACTTTTAGGGTATCATTCAGAGTACAAGCCCCTACTGTTGCAGATGCATGAAACCTTACTAAAGCAGTGTTCATTACTGGTCCCGGAGCTAATCAAGGTCTGAAACAGGTATGTTAGTGCAGGGCTGGAACAAAAGCTTGCACATACTGTGGCTATCCAGGACCAGGAGTAAAGAACACTGCCCAACTGGAATCTTCCGGCAACATGTCTACCAGTGTAGTACTTACTAGTAGTTATAACTCTGTTAATATGGAATACTGGTGCCTGTTGTTGGCAGTAGGGGTTAGGAGCAGTTGTAATAGGAGTACTAGCTATAGATGGGGCCAGGGTCTGAGGTACTCTCTCTCTCTCTCTCATGCAGGGTTAGAAGGCACTGGCTAGAGAACAGGGTCATATATTCTAACTACAGGCTTCAGGATGAGAGGATTCAGCATCCCAAGCATACAGTAGTACATGCATCAAACAAACTAACGCATTCCAGTCATTGTAACATGCATTTCAGTGAGTGAATGAGACAGTAAAAATAGTAATGCCTAGTAATACTTCTAAACAGTATCTAAGGTTGGCTTTGCCTTCAGAGCAGGAGAGTTATTCCTCTCACTGGAGAATCTGCTTCACTAGAGGTACAGCAAGCCTCACAGAAACCCAACAAAAAAAGCCAAACATCAGAGTGGGAGACAGAGCAAATGGTTAAGCTACATCAGGATTTGACAGAAATAGTACAGTACACTACAGGTATATGAATGATACAGATATTACATGTTTTAGTGATATGACAACAGTTTTCCAGATTTTGTTCATACAAGAAGTCCTACCATTGCATCATGGGGCAGCTGACCTGAGATAAACACACAAGTGATTTGTGGGTAAAGAGGGAGACATACCCCTCCGTTGTCATACCGTGGGAGAGTTCTAAAAACAGATGGGCTAGAACAGACTCAGTGTGCTACACAGTACAAAGCTCTTTCTGGAGAACAATGTACTGGTACCTGGCTATACAGAGACCAGCACAATGTGGTGTGCATAAAGCAGATGAACAAACCATTTGGGATAAAAGTTTTACTAAACAGTTTTAGATCTTTTTTTAAAAATGTATAAATAGTTAACTTTTTATTTTGTTAGAAAAAGTACAAATGTGTCCTTTAAATGTTGAATTGGATCATAAACATGCATGGAATTAATCAAGCCTTCCTAACATATACAGTATCAATAAATATATTTATAATCAATGATAAAACTAATTTATAATAAGTAGATGCGTGCTAAAATGCAGCATTAGCACTTCCAAGGCTGAAAATGGAAGACCCAGTAAGAAGAGGAAGTAAAACCAGGTTATACTATAGGTTCACATGCTGTGGGAGAGTAGGGAAGCAGATTGAAAGAAAGGGTTAGACACACAGACCTCTTTACTGAGGATAGACATGTCTGCAGGCTGAGCTGTGTGTTTCTCTGTGTTGTAGACAGAACAGTGTGTTCCTATGGCTTGTTACTCTGCCTCAGTGAGAGCTGTTGGTGCTCCAGTCGTAGGGCATGTAGCTGACTTTGATCTTCCCAGAGGAGAGGACACTCTGCAGGCTGGACCTCTTGGGAGAGTCCCCCATGTGCTCCAGGATCCAGTTCAACAGCTGAAGGAGAGACCGGGCAAGGCTGTGTTAGGACAGGAGACCATACTCTTCAGTTAAAGGTGAAAGGTCAGTTTTGAGATACCTTCTCATCTGTGCCTCCGAAGTCTGCCTTGTACCACTTAAATATTTGGCTGAGACGGACCTCCCCCTTCTCAGAATCCACCACACAGCCATCATCGTTCTCCAGGAAGGACTCGGCCGCCGTGCGCAGCTGACTATCGATGTCCTGATTGGTCAGAGAGGACAAATCACGTGACTTTACACATCTCCAGATTCATAAAATACCGTGTCACTACCTGTGTAGTATTTTCAGTGTAAAAACCCAGTGTGTTACCTGTGGAGTGTATGTTTTGATGGGTGGACAGCCCATAGCTCCACAGTTCAGCGCAAAATGGATGAGAGGCTCAGCGTCTGGGAGAGCCACCTGGTGGACAAACAGAGAACATCCACTATCACCACTGCCACAGATTGTGCAACATTTCAGATAAAAACATACATTTTCACCAGTAAATCAGAAATGTGAATAAAAAAAACGATAATAAGTTGAATAGTTTTCCCGGTCCAGCGGAGTAGTGTACCTGCAGACGAGGGTCAGTCTTAGAGAAGGGCTTGAGAAGCTGTGCGACGCCCTTTCTGTTCCCTCTCAGAACTCCGTTCTCTATGTCCTGCAGAGTGAACACCTCTCCTCCAATCAGGTAGCTCACGTAGTTAAAGAACTGCAAACACACAGGAACAAAGTAATATCATTGCTAAACAGACTATTACTTGTTGTCTTTCCACAATCCTAGATGGTGCTCTTACCTTGTATCTCTGCCACGTGTTGGTTGGGGCTCCCATCCGGACGTTTCCGTGGATGACCAGAGCGTTGTAGGTGTTGATGAAGAAGGCTAGTTTCTCCTCTCTGGTCAGCGACAGCAGCTCCACTCTTTGTAGCTGAACAGCCAGCTCACAGTAGCGCTCAAACACTGGGCTCAGGGACATGGCCTTGTAGTCCACACACTGTAAGGAAACACACATATTGTAATACAACTGTCATGTCATAATATATATACTGTAGTGGAGGGTGCAGTTAGTTCAGTGTGACTGTTACCTTTCCATCAGAAGAGAGGTACTCAGAGAACAACTTCAGGATCATATTCCTTAGAATGGCAGACAACTCAGCAGCTGAGAGAGAGGGAGAAAGAGAGAATATAGACACATTACATAATTAATCATCTATTTTTAACAGATAATGAGCAGATGTCCTAACTAGGAAAGACATTCTGATTAAGGTTACTTCTTATGCAAGACAACAAGAGGCATGCAGAAAAGCTAAACTTATGCAATGACAGAGACTCACACACACGTTTGCACGAACACAGACAGATCAGCTGCTTTTAAGGACACCTACTGCAATCCCAGTTAATCGTATCAGGGAATTAATGTAATAGCCCACACCAGGTGTGGATTGCCTCTTACACTTGTGTGTTTAACTAGCAGAAAGAGAAGCTCCATGCATGAAAGCCCACACCTACACAGTGTGATTTATCTGAAAGTGCCTAAACCACCCAAAGAGCAAGCAGAGGCGACAGTGGCAAGGAAAGGCTCACTAGCAAGAAGAAACTTTGAGAAGAACCAGACTCAGAAAAGAGAGTCCTCCCTACCTACCCTGTAAAGGAGAGCATGCAGCAGTCTGTCCTGCGTTCAGGGCCGAGTGAGGGTTGCGTTCCATCAGCCTGTACAGCCTGTCACTCACTCCAAACCCCTCCCCCTTCCCTGCCCCAGCCACGCCCACCATGTACTTCCTGTCCAGTAACATCTGCCCAGTCTCACATGCCTTAGTCATCTCTGCCAGAATCCGAGAATTTGAATCAGTTAGAATCATAGAATAGAACAATAGAATTAGTACGTAGAATTTAGGAATATCTGTTTACTCATTCTCATTCCTTACCCATGCCCCTCTCTTTCTGCAGCCAGCCAACCAGCTGTGCTCCTGTGAAGCTGTTTCTGCACATGCTCAGTCCCCTCCACTGAAATCCAATCACATCGCTCTGCTTGAGATCCTCTACCACGTCCGCTAACGCATGCCTCTCACACTTAAACTCTGCAGAGAATGCACACAGGGCTTGACAATCATCTAATGTGTGAATGGATGCCACTCACCAGACATCAACACTATAGGAATGTGTAAGAGAAAATGGTTGAAGCAATTGACAATATTTATCTCTTACTGTAGTCCATATGAATGTATTTTATGGACCTGAGTGGTAGCAGAGGAGACTAGAACTCAGACACATACTGTGGCTGGGCAGAGAGGCCAGGTGCTGGCTATCAGGTAACACTGATCCATTGTCTCTGCTTCTGCTGTGGTGACAGGAGATGGGTGCACACACACACACACACACACACACATAGAGAGCTGTGGCTGCTGAAACAAAACCACAAAACCAGCCTGTCTCTCATGCAGCAGACGCCAACATTCCACACTGACAAGACAGACACTTCTTCCCCAGGTCTTATGATACTGATATTATAGCTAGTATTCAAACAGTAGCATGTCCAGTAATATCAGTATCATATCCAAATAACCCTGTCGAATCAGAGCTCATGTTTATAACTAGGGGAAGACTAGATTAGCCACAGGAGGTCTGTCTTAACTGCAATAGGCAAAAATGGTTAATAAACACATTTGACTGAATGTGTCTTTGCAGCCATTCCAGTCTACCCATTCCAGTTCTAAGGTGCAAACATTTCTATAGAGCAGGGCCAAACTCTAAATTGACCGTAATCTAATCAGGCACAGGGCTTCTTGTGTGTCCACTGACCTCCATCAGCCTCCTCAGCTGTGTCTGAGCCATCTGATTGGTTCTCCTCGGGCAGGGGCAGGGCTTCTGACAAGACAGGCTCCTCCCTCACCAAACGCACTAGACGCTCCAACTCCTCTGGAAGCTTCAGAGAGTAGTGTTTATTTAACCTTTATTTAGCCAGGTAAGGCATTCAGAAGCAAGCCTCTACTTACTACAATAGCAAACCCACCTTTTGTACATTTTTTGGTAAAGAACCTAAAGTTCACTTAACTGAATGACTGAATATAGAGCAGTCAAAGAGACAATGTATCCATCCATCTGAGAGACAGTGTTCTCACCAGTTTCTGCAGGTCATCATTCCCCCCGATGTGGACACTGTTGAAGAAGATCTGAGGAACTGTGCTCCGTCCGGTCAGCTCCTTCACACTGTCCCGGAGCTCTGGGTGCTTTCCCATGTCTACATCACACACAGGCAGACCCAGACGGCCAAGGCTTGTCTTAGCCTGCACGCAGTGGGGACAGCCCAGCACAGAGTACACCGTCACCCTGCCCAGCACCCTGCCCTCAGTCTCCCCCATCTGAACAGCCACCGGAGAGAATAAACAGAGAAGAGACAGAGGTTTAGTAAGCAGCATTGTTGGGTGGTAGTGGTGAAATTAAGTGTTTTGACAAACACTTCCTTGAGGAGGTGTAGCAATAATTATGTACCAAGTTCCTTGTGGGGAATGACAGTGATATGCAATATAGGTTCATTGGGTTGATGAAATCATCGTACACTATCAACTTCCTCCTCAAAACATGCTTACCTGCAGAGTTCATCAATACTGGAAAAAGTATATTTTTACCTCTATGATGACATTTAACACACTGTTGAAGGACTCTGTGGTTTAAACATTGCCTACAACTTCCTGTTAATAAATCTGACAAGATAGAGCAATCACGAGAAAGAAAAAAAAAACTTGGCTACTGATGACATCCACTTTGTCCAATCTTCTGCAAAGAGGTTCATCCTCTCTGGTAATAGGGTTAGTTTAGGGTTGGGGTTGTTTGGGTTACTAGGGTTATTAACGTACCGTTAGCTAGGAACACCCTTAGCTAATTAACGTAATCATACTGTGCTGGCAAGACCTATATAGCTAGCTACTGAATCGCTAAATGATTGCGAAGCCCAGCAGTACAGTAGTGTATTATCAACTGGCCAACATTAAGCTAATATATAAAATGCAGATGCTTGACATAGCTAGCTAATGATACTCACCATAGTATAGTCTAGGTAACCTTAGCTAGCTAGTTATCATCATTGCCTACCTTGTTTTGGGACGGCGTCGGACACCCTAACGTTACTTGCAATACGCCACAACCGTTATCGACAAATCTCAGAGATGCACGGAATAAATGATGTTCTTCTGTCGCGATAATAATGCCTTAGTATGCATTATTAAGAAGAAGAAAAAATTGTACCTAGTACATGCTGAAAATGATTAGTTAACTCACTGTAGATGGCACTGTCACTTCTGCTTCTGTCTACAGGCAGCGTGCAAATACTTGCGGAACCTTTGAGGGATGCCGTGTTTCCTCCCGGACGTTCCCTTTGGTACCATCGAGTGGTGGATGACGGAAGTACAACCACAGCCATTGCAGGTGTTTACTGGGTTAAAAGTTGTATACTATCGTTTTAAATATGCCTGTATTGTCCGATACGGAGCGTAAGGGCTGTAAAAATATGTTGGGTATCATGTCAAGGGGCGACATACTTTCGCTTAGCGATACAGTCACCAACAAAATGATTGCAGTGGAAAACATTACAGGTGAGCACTTAGCGGCTAATGTTAACTAGGCTAGCCCAATAATAATGGACTAAAGGAGCCGAACGTAGCTGCTTTTCAGTCCAAAGACCATATGTTCTGTTTAAATGCGAATTGGCTTTGGATACAAGAACAGACAAATACTCAATCTAAACGTGAATCTATTGTCAATTGCGGTTCGGCTGTAGAATCCTAAATCCCTTTACTTTCATATCCCAATTTGTATTTTTTAAATAAATGTAACCTTTATTTATCTAGGCAAGTCAGTTAAGAACAAATTCTTATTTTCAATGACGGCCTAGGAACAGTGGGTTAACTGCCATGTCCAGGGGCAGAACGACAGATTTTTTACCTTGTCAGCTCGGGGATTCGATCTTGCAACCTTTCGGTTACTAGTCCAACGCTCTAACCACTATGCGACCTGCCGCCCCCCACTTCGAAATAATGTCTCAAATGCAAAATACACACTGCCTGTACATTGTTTTAATACAGTCGCAGCCCGCAGTATTGTTCAGTGTCAACATGTTTTTGGCGTCCGTCTACGGTTTGGTTACACACAGGTGTTCGGAGACGCAGATATCTAATTAGCACATGTAACTAGTCCAACCACTGTCTAACGTATTTTTCCGCTAACAAGCGCTGTAACATGGACATATGTGTTGGAACCCGAACCCTATAAATATGTGTATCAATATAACCTCTTATGATTTCTCCCAGATATGAAAGATAAGAACCTTTCTTGCATCCGAAACCAAACCCCAAGCCATGCTGTTAATGTTCAGACCGAAAGTCGGGACTCTTAACAAAACACCCCCATACAGAAGACGCCTTCATCCAATGATCAAGGGGTAGCTAACCCACGCATAACTACCTCTAGCGCATATTGATGATAGTGTCTTCTGGCCAGGGTATTTTGTTAAGAGCCCCGACGCTTGTTATGAACGTTAAAACGCATCGCTTGTGGTATGATTTTAGAAACAATGCTTGAACATCTTTCATATAATCGAGATTTTTTTTTTTTTAAACAAAAGGTTAAATTATTACACACCTTTGTTAAGGTTCCCACAAGGCAATATTTCCAAGTTACAGCACTGTTGGCTGCAACTGTGTTAAAACAGTGTACAGTGTATATTTTTCATTTGTGAAATTATTTTGTGATATGAAAGTAAAGGGCTTTTTGATTCTAGAACTATACCTCAATTGAGAATCGATTCATATTTAGATGGAGTATTTGGCTGACAGCCAATTCGCCTCTAAACAGAACATGTAAGGTCCTTGGACTATAAGGAGTAACATTAGGCTCCTTTAGTCCATTATTGGGCTAGCTAACTAGCTAGCTGCCAACCATTGCAAGTTTTGATCTGTAAATGGTATACCATAGTAAAATCTTGGGGTCGTCTCTGTCTGTTACAGAAGCAGTTGAGGCCATTCTTTCATACACCAAGGATACGGAGGAGCTGCTAAAACGAAAAAAGGTCCACCGTGACGTTATATTCAAGTACCTGGCAAAGGAGGGGGTGGTGATGCCCCCCAACAGTGAGAAACACCAGCTAGTGAAGCGGACTCTAGAGTTTTGGTCTACTGGGAAGGTATAGACACATTCGTGTTTCTGTGTTTCATAGAGGCTGAATTTGGCAAGAACATTTTAACATGCTTTTGTCACTTAATGTCTGTGGTCTTGTTTGTAGGCATTGGACTATCAAACCCCAGCAGTTGAGACCAGCCTAAGTCTGAGACCAGCTGAGAGTGTCTCTGTTTCCTCTGAGGCAGGGTACAGTCCTGGTTTTGACCACCTGGCCTTGGCCAGACAGTTCTGTCAGTGGTTCTTCCAGCTTCTCAACAGTCAGAACCCCTCCCTGCACCAGCCTCCTAAGGACTGGGGACCACAACACTTCTGGGAGGATGTCCGTCTGCGTCTCTTCTCCAGGTAAAAATCTGGACACAAATTATATAGTTTTTAGTCTCTTAGGGACTAAGCATTGATTTGGACTAACTTACCATTTTCTTTTGTATTGACCATACAGTATTAAATACCATATTAATTCATAGGACCTCTCTCTCTCACTCTCTGTCTCAGTGCTGTTGGCCAACAAATGGAAGAATTCCATGGCTCTGAGCTGACTAGCCTGCGTCTCCTGGCCCTGGCGAGGGACGAGAGGCTCCTGTTGAGCCCCAACCTTGACCCTCCTGGCCTGAAGGTCCTGTCCTCCCCCCACGGCCTGGTGTTGGTGGCTGTGGCAGGGACCATTCACAGAGATGATGTCTGCCTAGGAGTATATGAACAGGTGTTTGGCCTCATCCGCTCACCGCTGGAACAGAACAGCTGGAAGATCAAGTTTGTCAACCTGAAGATCAAGGGGCAGGACGCCCTGGGAGGAGCAGAGGAGCTGGCCTCTCCTGCACTGACCTGCAGCTCCTCTGAACTACAGCTGCTCTGCAGATGAGGGAACTGAGGTTCATCCCAATAGTCTAAAGGGGTTCCTCTCCTTGCTTCCTTTCCCTTATCTGCACTTGTGAAAAACATGGACAGGTGAAAGTAAATTCCCAATGTCACCATCCACCATATTGTTTTCACCTATCTTGGGTTCTCAGGTCAGTGCAGATAAAGGAGAGAAGAAGAGAGAGACACACTTCAGATGATTGAAATTCACACTTGGTGTCACTAAGAGAAGAGGACTGCTCTGTAGACCATAAGGGAGCAGTGGTTAGAGATATGCCTGTGAGAATGAAAGACAGAGTGCATTCAATACATTATGCAAGGAATTTAATTGTCATGATGGGGTAAACATACATTTCATGGTCTGTTTTCCTCAATACTATATAGTTAGCTATTATTTACTGCTGTATCAAGAAGAAAAATGTAACATTTTTGCTATTAATACTATATTCCAGGATATGTTTAGGTTTACTCTCCATGTAATGGGAAAAGGTCTTGGTTGGTGTATGAATGGGTGGTTTTCACGATTCTTCTGTTCTCTCATTTGAGGCATTTTCCCTTAAATGACCTGTGATCTGTGCCTTATGTAGAATAGTCTATAAGCAGAAGCATGCCTCTATCATCGGTAACGGTATATGGCTAAAACTTGTAAGTATATTATATTGTAAATATGTATCATACCAGTACTAAAAATAATTTAAACCTTTGCCTGTGTACTGTTTGCTTCGCTCTGTGTCATCCTGTTTGGCTAATATTATATTAACTGTATTGATATTGATCAGGTATGTGACTTACAGTGCATTCGGAAAGTATTCAGAACCCTTGACTTTTTCCACATTGTTATGTTAGCCTTATTCTAATATATATATATATATATATATATATATACACTGCTCAAAAAAATAAAGGGAACACTAAAATAACATCCTAGATCTAAATTAATGAAATATTTTTATTAAATACTTTTTTCTTTACATAGTTGAATGTGCTGTCAACAAAATCACACACAAATTATCAATGGGAATCAAATTTATCAACCCATGGAGGTCTGGATTTGGAGTCACACTCAAAATTAAGGTGGAAAACTACACTACAGGTTGATCCAACTTTGATGTAATGTCCTTAAAACAAGTCAAAATGAGGCTAAGTAGTGTGTGTGGCCTCCACGTGCCTGTATGACCTCCCTACAATGCCTGGGCATGCTCCTGATGAGGTGGCGGATGGTCTCCTGAGGGATCTTCTCCCAGACCTGGACTAAAGCATCAGCCAACTCCTGGACAGTGTGGTGCAACGTGGCGTTGGTGGATGGAGCGAGACATGATTTCCCAGATGTGCTCAATTGGATTCAGGTCTGTGGAACGGGCGGGCCAGTCCATAGCATCAATGCCTTCCTCTTGCAGGAACTGCTGACACAATAGCCACATGAGGTCTAGCATTGTCTTGCATTAGGAGGAACCCAGGACCAACCGCACCAGCATATGGTCTCACAAGGGGTCTGAGGATCTCATGTCGGTACCTAATGGCAGTCAGGCTACCTCTGGCGAGCACATGGAGGGCTGTGCGGCCCCCCAAAGAAATGCCACCGCACACCATGACTGACCTACCGCCAAACCGGTCATGCTGGAGGATGTTGCAGGCAGCAGAACGTTCTCCACGGCGTCTCCAGACTGTCACATGCTCAGTGTGAACCTGCTTTCATCTGTGAAGAGCACAGGGCACCAGTGGCGAATTTGCCAATTTTGGTGTTCTCTGGCAAATGCCAAACGTCCTGCACGGTGTTGGGCTGTAAGCCCTCATACCACCCTCATGGAGTCTTTTTCTGACCGTTTGAGCAGACACATGCACATTTGTGGCCTGCTGGAGGTCATTTTGCAGGGCTCTGGCAGTGCTCCTCCTGCTCCTCCTTGCACAAAGGCGGAGGTAGCGTTCCTGCTGCTGGGTTGTTGCCCTCCTACGGCCTCCTCCACGTCTCCTGATGTACTGACCTGTCTCCTGGTTGCGCCTCCATGCTCTGGACACTACGCTGACAGACACAGAAAACCTTGCCACAGCTCGCATTGATGTGCCATCCTGGATGAGCTGCACTACCTGAGCCACTTGTGTGGGTTGTAGACTCCGTCTCATGCTACCACTAGAGTGAAAGCACCGCCAGCATTCAAAAGTGACCAAAACATCAGCCAGGAAGAATAGGAACTGAGAAGTGTTCTGTAGTCACCACCTGCAGAACCACTCCTTTATTGGGGGTGTCTTGCTAATTGCCTATAATTTCCACCTGTTGTCTATTCCATTTGCACAACAGCATGTGAAATGTATTGTCAATCAGTGTTGCTTCCTAAGTGGACAGTTTGATTTCACAGAAGTGTGATTGACTTGGAGTTACATTGTGTTGTTTAAGTGTTCCCTTTATTTTTTTGAGCAGTGTATATATATATATATATATATATATATATATATAATAAATTTAAAAAATACAATCTACACACAATACCCCCATAATGACAAATCCAAAACAGGTTTAAAAGTGTTTGCACATTTATTAAAAATAAACTTAAATATTACATTTACATAAGACCCTTTACTCAGTACTTTGTTGAAGCAACTTTGGCAGCGATTACAGCCTCGAGTCTTCTTGGGTATGATGCTACAAGCTTGGCACCTGTATTTGGGGAGTTTCTTCCATTCTCTGCAGATCCTTTCAAGCTCTGTCAGTTTGGATGTGTAATGTCACTCCACAGCTATTTTCAGGTCTCTCCAGAGATGTTCGATCGGGTTCAAGTCCGGGCTCTGGCTGGGCCACTCAACGACATTCAAAGACTTGTCCTGAAGCTACTCCTGCGTTGTCTTGGCTGTGTGCTTTTGTCGTTGTCCTGTTGGAAGGTGAACCTTCGCCCCTGTCTGAGGTACTGAACAGGTTTTCATCAATAATCTCTGTACTTTGCTCCATTCATCTTTCCCTCAATCCTGACTAGTCTTCCAGTCCCTGCCACTGAAAACATCCCTACAGCATGACGCTGCCACCACCATGCTTCACTGTGAAGCTTGGTATTCAGGCCAAAGAGTTAAATCTTGGTTTCATCAGACTAGAGAATCTTGTTTCCCATGGTCGGAGAGTCCTTTAGATGACAGTCCTTTAGTTTCTCCCTTCTCCACAGAAGGTCCCCAACATGTTCTTGGGGACCTTCAAAGACACAATCCTGTCTCGGAGCTCTATGGACAATTCCTTCGATCTCGTGGCTTGGTTTATGCTCTGACAAGCACTTCCAACTGTGGGACCTTATATAGACAGGTGTGTGCCTTTCCAAATCATGTCCAATCAATTGAATTTACAGGAGTCCAGTCAAGTTCTAAATACATCTCAAGGATGATCAGTGGAAACAGCATGCACCTGAGCTCAATTTTGAGTCTCATAACAAAGGTTCTGAATACTTATGAAAATAAGGTATTGCTGTTTAGTTTTTCATAAATGTGCAAAAATGTCTAAAATCCTGTTTTCACTTTGTCATTATGAGATATTGTGTGTAGATTGATGAGGGAAAAAAGCAATTTAATCAATTTTAGAAAAAGGCTGTAACATATCAAAATGTGGAAAAAGTCAGGGGGTCTGAAAACTTTCTGAATGCACTGCATTTACCTAGTCCAACAATATATGTTCTCTTTCGACCTGTGCTTTATGCATTCTTATAATTCACTGAATTTGCATTACTTTTCAATGTTTTGCACAATCATTTTGCAATAGACCATCAATACATTGGTTAATGAACCAAATGTTTAGCAGTTAATTAGATTTTTTATTGAGGTTACAAAGGTTTCTATTTTGCGTAATTGAAATCAAAAGCTCCCAGATATGCTCTGCTGAAATGGAACTGGTTAAATTGGCATATATTGCTGGCATAATCTGACATCAAGTTACTATGAAAAGTTTCAGCACACGTTTCTGATTTTAAATGAGCTCTTTGTAGTTTTTAAAATGTCAGGATTTAATTACAACGAGCGTTATGGTTGCAGAGAGTTGGAGAAGATGGATGACATCCTCACTTCCCAACAATGCAGAGAGAAAGAAAATAGAGAAATAATAGAAAATGAAGACATGTAATAATAAATACACAATGAGTCATGATAACTTGGCTATATGCACAGGCTACCAGTACCGAGTCGATGTGCAAGGTAGTTGAGGTAGATACTATATGTACATGTAGGAATAAGTGAAAGTGAAAGATAATAAATAGTAGCAGCAGTGCATGTGATGAGTCAAAGTTAGTGCAAAAAGGGTCAATGTAGATAGACCAGGTAGCTACAGTGCCTTCAGAAAGTACTCACATTGTTTTGTGTTACAGCCTGAATTTGAAATGGATTGAATTGAGATTGTTTTGTCACCGCTATAGACACAATACCTCATAATGTCAACGTCGGATTATGATTTTCAACATTTAATCATTCATAAAAAAACAAAAGGTGACATTTCTTGAGTCAATAAGCATTCAGTTCCTTTGTTATGGCAAGTCTAAATAAGTTCAGGAGTAAAAAAGTATTTAACAAGTCACATAAATTACACTCTGTGTGCAATAATAGTCTTTAAAATTATTTTTTGAATGACTGTATCTCACCTCTGTACCACACCGATACAATTATCTGTAAGGTCCCTCAGTCAAGCAATGAATTTCTAACAAAAAACCTGGCAGGTTTTCTATTGCCTCACAAAGAAGGGAACCTGTTGGTAGAAAATAAGCAGGCAATGAATATTCCTTAGAGTATAGTGAAGTTATTACTTATACTTTGGATGGTAAAATCCCTGGGGAAGCCAATGCTCAACCCCCCCGGAAGCAATTCCATAAGTGGAAAACAGGAGCTGCCTCCACCATTTCAACTTCAACATTTCAACATCATCAAATCACTTCTGCTTGGTCTAATACAGTGACATCTAAAAGACCAGAGTGATGGCCAAATCCAAGCTGGCTTCCGGTGAAACTTTTTTTTGGTGTGACAGGACCATTCACACTTGAGCTTGCTAAGTTTAGAACAACGCTGATTTGTGAAGGAAGGCCAGATGCTCGCTGGCTTCCCTTGCCTTCAATGCCAGTATACTCATTTGGACGAGACAGACTAGACAGCAACTAGACAGACAGAGGGGGGTTGTTTTGCTCGCTCGGATGCTTTCTCCTGTGAGATACATTCAGCTTCTTGCGAATTGTAGTAAAATTATGAAACACAGAGATATCCATGAATACACGCCACTGTGGATCAACAGCACTGTTTTTACTCCACAATACTAACCTTAATTACATAATGAAAAGAAGGAAGCGTGTACAGCTAACAAACATTCCAAAACATGCATACTGTTTACAATAAGGCACTAAATAATAGTGCAAAAAACAAGACTCTCACAGCCTCACGTCAGAATTAGATGTTCATCCATGTTTCTCAAATGTCAAATTTCTAAGTTTTTGGTTACTTCTCTTTATCCTTCCAATGTTAAGTTTAGGCATTAACTCCAAATGGTTAATGTAAAGGTTAAGGTTTGGTATTAACTCCAAATGGTTAATGTAAAGGTTAAGGTTTGGTATTAACTCCAAATGGTTAATGTAAAGGTTAAGGTTTGGTATTAACTCCAAATGGTTAATGTAAAGGTTAAGGTTTGGCATTAACTCCAAATGGTTAATGTAAAGGTTAAGGTTTGGCATTAACTCCAAATGGTTAATGTAAAGGTTAACGTTTGGCATTAACTTCAAATGGTTAATGTAAAGGTTAAGGTTTGGTATTAACTCCAAATGGTTAATGTAAAGGTTAAGGTTTGGCATTAACTCCAAATGGTTAATGTAAAGGTTAAGGTTTGGCATTAACTCCAAATGGTTAATGTAAAGGTTAAGGTTTGGTATTAACTCCAAATGGTTAATGTAAAGGTTAAGGTTTGGCATTAACTCCAAATGGTTAATGTAAAGGTTAAGGTTTGGTATTAACTCCAAATGGTTAATGTAAAGGTTAAGGTTTGGCATTAACTCCAAATGGTTAATGTAAAGGTTAAGGTTTGGCATTAACTCCAAATGGTTAATGTAAAGGTTAAGGTTTGGCATTAACTCCAAATGGTTAATGTAAAGGTTAAGGTTTGGCATTAACTCCAAATGGTTAATGTAAAGGTTAAGGTTTGGTATTAACTCCAAATGGTTCATGTAAATGTTAAGGTTTGGTATTAACTCTGAATGGTTAATATAAAGGTTAAGGTTTGGTATTAACTCCAAATGGTTAATGTAAAGGTTAAGGTTTGGCATTAACTCCAAATGGTTAATGTAAAGGTTAAGGGTTGGCATTAACTCCAAATGGTTAATGTAAAGGTTAAGGTTTGGTATTAACTCCAAATGGTTAATGTAAAGGTTAAGGTTTGGTATTAACTCCAAATGGTTAATGTAAAGGTTAAGGTTTGGCATTAACTCCAAATGGTTAATGCAAAGGTTAAGGTTTGGCATTAACTCCAAATGGTTAATGTAAAGGTTAAGGTTTGGTATTAACTCCAAATGGTTAATGTAAAGGTTAAGGTTTGGCATTAACTCCAAATGGTTAATGTAAAGGTTAAGGTTTGGTATTAACTCCAAATGGTTAATGTAAAGGTTAAGGTTTGGCATTAACTCCAAATGTTAATGTAAAGGTTAAGGTTTGGCATTAACTCCAAATGGTTAATGTAAAGGTTAAGGTTTGGCATTAACTCCAAATGGTTAATGTAAAGGTTAAGGTTTGGCATTAACTCCAAATGGTTAATGTAAAGGTTAAGGTTTGGCATTAACACCAAATGGTTAATGTAAAGGTTAAGGTTTGGCATTAACTCCAAATGGTTAATGTAAAGGTTAAGGTTTGGCATTAACTCCAAATGGTTAATGTAAAGGTTAAGGTTTGGCATTAACTCCAAATGGTTAATGTAAAGGTTAAGGTTTGGCATTAACTCCAAATGGTTAATGTAAAGGTTAAGGTTTGGCATTAACTCCAAATGGTTAATGTAAAGGTTAAGGTTTGGCATTAACTCCAAATGGTTAATGTAAAGGTTAAGGTTTGGTATTAACTCTGAATGGTTAATATAAAGGTAAAGGTTTGGTATTAACTCCAAATGGTTAATGTAAAGGTTAAGGTTTGGCATTAACTCCAAATGGTTAATGTAAAGGTTAAGGTTTGGCATTAACTCCAGATGGTTAATGTAAAGGTTAAGGTTTGGCATTAACTCCAAATGGTTAATGTAAAGGTTAAGGTTTGGCATTAACTCTGAATGGTTAATATAAAGGTTACGGTTTGGTATTAACTCCAAATGGTTAATGTAAAGGTTAAGGTTTGGTATTAACTCCAAATGGTTAATGTAAAGGTTAAGGTTTGGTATTAACTCCAAATGGTTAATGTAAAGGTTAAGGTTTGGCATTAACTCCAAATGGTTAATGTAAAGGTTAAGGTTTGGCATTAACTCCAAATGGTTCATGTAAAGGTTAATGTTTGGTATTAACTCTGAATGGTTAATATAAAGGTTAAGGTTTGGCATTAACTCCAAATGGTTAATGTAAAGGTTAAGGTTTGGTATTAACTCTGAATGGTTAATATAAAGGTTAAGGTTTGGTATTAACTCCAAATGGTTAATGTAAAGGTTAAGGTTTGGCATTAACTCCAAATGGTTAATGTAAAGGTTAAGGTTTGGCATTAACTCCAAATGGTTAATGTAAAGGTTACGGTTTGGCATTCACTCCAAATGGTTAATGTAAAGGTTAAGGTTTGGCATTAACTCCAAATGGTTAATGTAAAGGTTAAGGTTTGGCATTAACTCTGAATGGTTAATATAAAGGTTAAGGTTTGGTATTAACTCAAAATGGTTAATGTAAAGGTTAAGGTTTGGTATCAACTCCAAATGGTTAATGTAAAGGTTAAGGTTTGGTATTAACTCCAAATGGTTAATGTAAAGGTTAAGGTTTGGCATTAACTCCAAATGGTTAATGTAAAGGTTAAGGTTTGGTATTAACTCTGAATGGTTAATGTAAAGGTTAAGGTTTGGTATTAACTCCAAATGGTTAATGTAAAGGTTAAGGTTTGGCATTAACTCCAAATGGTTAATGTAAAGGTTAAGGTTTGGTATTAACTCCAAATGGTTAATGTAAAGGTTAAGGTTTGGCATTAACTCCAAATGGTTAATGTAAAGGTTAAGGTTTGGCATTAACTCCAAATGGTTAATGTAAAGGTTAAGGTTTGGGATAGGTTTAAAACCCAAATATCAAAAACAACTTTCTATTACTGGATTCCTACATTCAACCAGAGGCAGACGCTTACACCCATCCACCACCACTATCAACAACACCTTAACATAACCAAAACCTACTTGAAGGTAACAGTGCTCACTGTTGCCCCTAGTGACTGGTTTCCACGTCATCTCCCGACGTTCTCAGACATGAGTGGAAGTCGAATACTGACTTGTATCACAGGTGACCTGTCTGGAAAATGTTGAATGTTCCTGAGTGGCCTAGTTACAGTTTTGATTAAAACTTCAAAATGGCTGCCTAGCAATGACCAACAACCAATTTGACAGAACTTGTAGAATTTGAAAAAAATAATGGGCAAATATTGTACAATCCCAGGTTTGCAAAGCTCGTACTTTCAGTTGAATGCATTCAGTTATACAACTGACTAGGTATCCCCTTTTCTTAGAGACTTACCCAGAAAGACTTACAGCTGTCATCGCTGCCAACGGTGATTCTAACATGCAATTAAATATATTTTAATCCCAATGTGTAACACAACAAAATGTGGAAAAGGTCAAGAGGTGTGAACACTTTCTGAAGGCACTGTATGTACTTTCATAAAGACAATTTCATGACAGACATGATATGTGTCCACTCCCTTTTTCACTGGTTTTGTCTCACCCTCAATCTCTCTCTCTGTCACTCTCTCCTCTCTCACTCTGTGTGAATATAGCCTATAGGCCTGGCTCTGTGTGGTGGGGTAGAGAATGCAGCAGTGACTCTGTGGTTTTGGTGGGAAATGTTACATGTGGGAAATTATTCTTGGCATTCGCTTCAAAGGAACTGAGCTAGTTAATATCTGTCTCTGTCGGCTGGGGCTCTGTACTTTACTGGGCCATAGTTGTGGCAGAGGAAACCACCACGGCCATTGATCTCTGGCTGTTCACCTCACAGAAAGAATAATAACAAGTTGCCAGCCTCCTGCCTTTATGGCACTTGGCTTTCCTCTGTTTAATAAGTGGTTTGGCCCATGGCACGGCTCTGACGCACAGCTTCAAAAATACGACTCACTGGCGTCTGAGCGTGTGTGTGTATGTTTGGCGTCTCCTGATCCCGGTGACTGGAGTTTTTCTTTAATGAAGAAGTGTGTTTCTCATAAAGGAAATGTTCAACTCTAAACTCTGGATCTCTGGAGCTTTGAAATAGCTTTCGGGTGGGGAACCCGAAAGCTTTAATTGCCAAGTAGTTTTGTTTTTGCACTTCAGTTTGATTTGACGGTTCTAATTACGTTACACAGTTGCTTTTGTATAGAGATGAATGAGCATATTAATGAGAGAAGAAGTTGATGAAATTCTGTATGGTGGAACCATCATCCCTTCTCAGACACTCTCTGACAAAAATGATGGGTTTACTGGTGCATTGTAAACCCAGATTTTCCCCTTAGATGGAGTTAAATGTATCCTGTCTGTTTTTGAACTGGGTTACTGTTTCATGATGGTATAATATATGAAATAATAAAATGTTATATACCGGATAATTATGCCCTATTTAAAAAAATAATCTCATACTGAAAGAATGATACTGATCTTTTTTCCCCATTTCAAGTCTAGATGACTTTCAAAGTGACATTGTCCCATCATTCCACAAGGGGGCAGGCATGCTACATCAGGGAGCAGTGATATTTTGATCCTTGGCCAAATAAAAAGCTTTTAAAGCAATTATGTGAGGAAAGTTGTCAACTCCTAAGCACAGCCTGGGCTACTTTATGTAAGCTGGCAGTTTCTTGTAGCTTAGGTCATGAACGAAACAGTAAATTTTTTAGTTTACTGTGAATTGTCTGCCATTAAATTAATAGGGTTCTAAAAGAGTGGCACATTAAACTATTCCCTTTCAAAGGTATGAAAACACATATTTCACTAGTTATGGAAGTGGCAGTAATTTATGGATGCACATGAAGGCGACAGAGACAGCATTGGCTGCTACGGAAGAAAGACAATAAAAACTGGATTTATGTTTGGCAGCTATAATCAATCAATAGGCAATAATATTTCTCCTCAAAATTGACTGACAACTCAAATTAAGAGGTAAATTCAATCAATGTGATTGGAATCTCAGAAGTGCTATTCAGTCAGAGAGTTTCTAATACATACAAATTGTTACAAACTTTAGTTGAGTAGACTTATCTAAAAGAATATATAGAAAAAGTTGTGTAAGAAAATTGAGGGTGATGGTAAACTAGATTCTGGACAAGGTCTCTATCGATTGACAAATGATGTCACCTTCTCTCTTCCTTCCTTCCCTTTACGTCAGCTAAATGCATCTATTTACAGCTGACATCATTGTTCCATTTCAGGCTAAATTGATGTGGACTGGAGAGGCAGGATTCAGAGGTTCTGACAGTGCTCTGTGCTCCGGCCTGGTGTAGTTTTACACTCACATAATTACCTCATATAAACATTGGAAACGTTATACCACAGGGGAATACCCAGGATCCCAGGAAACAAACAGGCAGAGCGTGAGAGGATCCTGTGGCTGTGACAGTCTAGTTTAACATCAATTAACCCAAACAACAACCAGAACACTTTCTGTATTTATACAAGGGAAAACACAGGGATAAGAACACCTAAATACATGAAGCCAACTAGGATGTTTCAATCAGAAGAGCTTAAAATAAACCAGGAAACAATCACTGCTCTCCATCATCCTATACAGTAGTTGACATGGGGTGGAAGGGGCTGGTACACTGACCCAGTAACTCAGATTTTCTATTGCTTGAATGCCAGCTCAAAACAGGTTCATCCACAATACATATCATGGGAGTATTAAAGATAGAGTGAGCAACTTGATTTTTCAAACACACATAAACACACAGCCCTTTAGAACGTCTGTAGAGTTCTATAAACACACAGCCCTTTAGAACATCTGTGGAGTTCTATAAACACACAGCCCTTTAGAACATCTGTAGAGTTCTATAAACACACAGCCCTTTAGAACATCTGTAGAGTTCTATAAACACACAGCCCTTTAGAACATCTGTAGAGTTCTATAAACACACAGCCCTTTAGAACGTCTGTAGAGTTCTATAAACACACAGCCCTTTAGAACATCTGTAGAGTTCTATAAACACACAGCCCTTTAGAACGTCTGTAGAGTTCTATAAACACACAGCCCTTTAGAACATCTGTAGAGTTCTATAAACACACAGCCCTTTAGAACATCTGTAGAGTTCTATAAACACACAGCCCTTTAGAACATCTGTAGAGTTCTATAAACACACAGCCCTTTAGAACGTCTGTAGAGTTCTATAAACACACAGCCCTTTAGGACATCTGTAGAGTTCTATAAACACACAGCCCTTTAGAACATCTGTGGAGTTCTATAAACACACAGCCCTTTAGAACGTCTGTAGAGTTCTATAAACACACAGCCCTTTAGAACATCTGTAGAGTTCTATAAACACACAGCCCTTTAGAACGTCTGTAGAGTTCTATAAACACACAGCCCTTTAGAACATCTGTGGAGTTCTATAAACACACAGCCCTTTAGAACATCTGTAGAGTTCTATAAACACACAGCCCTTTAGAACATCTGTAGAGTTCTATAAACAAACAGCCCTTTAGAACATCTGCAGAGTTCTATAAACACACAGCCCTCTAGAACATCTGTAGAGTTCTATAAACACACAGCCCTTTAGAACATCTGTAGAGTTCTATAAACACACAGCCCTTTAGAACATCTGTGGAGTTCTGTAAATACACAGCCAATGTTCCCTGTAATGTTTTTCGGCACTGAGCAAATTTCAGGTCTGCTGAGCGCAAACTTGAGCTTTGTGAAAATTCTGTGCAACTTCCAGCGCAACTTCTTACTTTGAACACTGAGGCGGTCCCAACTTTAACTTACAGTTTAAAGAGTGGCCATGTAGGCTACTGTGGCTATTTGATCATAATGTGCAGTACATGTGGAAAGTATTCAGACCCCACATTTTGTTACGTTACAGCCTTGTTCTAAAATTGAAAAAATATTCCCCCCCCCTCCACCATAATTTGCAAATAAATTCATTAAAAATCCTACAATGTGATTTTCTGGATTTTTTTTCTAATTTTGTCTGTCATAGTTGAAGTATACCTATGATGAAAATGACAGGCCTCTCTCATCTTTGTAAGTGGGAGAACTTGCACAATTGGTGGCTGACTAAATACTTTTTTATATATAAAAAGTATATCCTTGATGAAATATATCCTTGATGAAAACCTGCTCCAGAGTGCTCAGGATCTCAGACTGAGGCTAAGGTTCACCATCCAACAGGGCAAAGACCCTAAGCACTCAGCCTGTCACACCCTGATCTGTTTCAACTGTCTTTGTGATATTCTCACCCCCCCCCCCCCCCCGCCCCCTCCAGGTGTCGCCCATCTTCCTCATTATCCCCTGTGTATTTATACCTATGTTCTCTGTTTGTCTTTTGCCAGTTCGTCTTGTTTGTTCAAGTCAAGCAGCGTCTTGTGTCTCAGCTCCTGCTTTTTCCAGTCTCTCTTTTCTCGCCCTCCTGGTTTTAACCCTTGCCTGTCCTGACTCCGAGCCCGCCTGCCTGACCACTCTGCCTGCCTGACCACTCTGCCTGCCTTTGACCCTGAGCCTGCCTGTCGACCTGTACCTTTTCCCCCCTCTGGATTACCGAGCTCTGCCTTGACCTGTCTATCGCCTGCCCCTGTTGAATTACTAAACTATTGTTTATTCGACGTTGTCTGCATCTGGTTCTTACCTTCATACCTGATAGTACGAACTGACCATGACTGACCGAGCAGACCTGGACCAGCTGCGCAACACCATCTCCTCCCAAGGAGTCTCAATTGGTAGGCACAAGGAATTGCTTCGTGGGCTGATGGAGGGGACAAAACGTTGGCTGAGCGCCATGACCGGGCATTGGACATGCTGCTGGAGCAATTCGGCAGGTCGTCTGGGGAGCAGCCTGCCTCGGTGGTAACCCCACCGCCCCTCAGAAACTCAGCGGTTAGCAACGCAGCCCCACCGGCCACTCCACCTTCCCGGGAGCCCCGGGTTACCTCCTCCAGAATACTTTCATGGAGCGCTGAGCACCTGTCGGGCATTTTTAGCTCAGTGTGCCCTCAATTGTGAGCTTCAGCCATCCTCCTTCCCCTCGGATCGCTCCAAAATTGCCTACCTAATCCCACTGATGTCTGGTAGGGCTCTCACCTGGGCTACAGCCGTATGGGAACAGCAGCCAGCCATATGCGCGAGCCTGGAGGGGTTCGTGAGAGAGGTGAGGAAGGTTTTTGATGCCCTGTTCTCTGGGAGTGAAGCTGCCCGGAAGCTAATCTAGCTCCGGCAGAACTTCCACACTGTGGGCGGACTATGCGGTGGAGTTCTGTACGTTGGCAGCGGAGAGTGCGTGGAACCCAGAAGCACTGTTTGACATGTTCCTGCACAGCGTCTCAGAGGAGGTTAAGGACGAGCTTGCGGCTTGGAAGTTACCCACAGATTTTGACTCCCTCATCGCTATGACCATCCACATTGATGGGTGATTGTAGGAATGACGGATGGAGAGGAAATTCAATTTCACTCGCATGTCCAGGGATTCCACATTGCCTCCGAGTCATCCCAGAAGTCCCCGGCGGTCCCGTGGCCAAGAGCACCTGAGATTTCCCGACCTTCTTCGAGAGTCACTGACGAGGGCCGAGGCACTATTTCCCGAGCCCATGCAACTAAGCAGGGCTGGGCTGTCGCCAGTGGAGCAGCAAAACCGGATCAGCACAAGGAGCTGCCTGTATTGCGGGACATTTGGTCATTTTGTGTCCTCGTGCCCGGTATAAGACCAGGCTCACCGGTAGGAGCGAGTACTCTGATGGGCCATATGGGGAATTTTTCCACTTCCCTTACCCCTTTTCATGTCATTCTGCTGTGCGGAAAACAGTCCAAATCTCTCCGTGTCCTCATTGACTCTGGGGCCAATGAGAGCTTTTTGGACACCGCACTGGATTCCGAGCTGAACATCCCCACTCAGCCCCGCTCCATTCCCGTGGATGTTAGAGTGTAGGACAGGCGCTCTATCGGTCAGATCACCCATAACACCACTCCCATCAACCTACGTGTGTCAGGGAATCACAGCGAGACCATTCAGTTCCTGCTCATCAAGCCCCCCCCCCAGATTCCTGTGGTTTTGGGCAAGACTCCAGTGACACAACCCACTCATCAACTGGTCTACGGATGCCATCATGGGCTAGAGTCCGTTCTGCCACGCCCATTGTCTAAAGTTGGCGCAACCTGCCCCGGGACGTCTTCCTGTGTCCTCGGATCTCTCTGCCATTCCCGCGGAGTTCCAGGATCTCCGGGAGGTGTTCAGCAAGTCCCGGGCCACTTCCCTTCTGCCGCATCTCCCCTATGACTGCAGGAATGAACTTCTCTCTAGCACCATGCTGCCCCGGGGACATCTGTACTCACTGTCTGGAACTGAAACCAAGGCTATGGAGGCCTACATTGGGGACTCCCTAGCTACTGGATTTATCCGTCCCTCTTCCTCTCCCCCTGGCACAAGGACAAGACCCTGTGCCCGTGCATTGACTACCGGGGACTCAATGACATCATTGTTAAGAAACATTATCTGCTACCACTAATTTCCTAGGCCTTCCAGCCGCTCCAGGGGGCCACTGTGTTCTCCAAGCTGGATCTACAAAACGCCTACCACCTGGTGTGGATACGAGAGGGGGACGAGCGGAAGACCCCCTTCAACAAGGCAAGTGGCCACTACGAATATCTGATAATGCCCTTTGGCCTCACCAACGCCCCTGCCATATTCCAGGCTCTAGTGATTGACGTTCTCCGCGTCATGCTGAATCGGTTCATGGTCCAGCACATCTTCCGGATCCATGGACTGCCCGTGGACATTGTCTCCGACCGTGGTCCTCAGTTCTCGTCCCGGTTCTGGAAGGCGTTCTGCACCCTCATTGGGTTATTGTTCAGCCTGTGCCCCGGGTTCCACCCCCTGTCCAATGGCCAATCAGATCGAGCCAACCAAGACCTCGAGACCACCCTGCGCTGCCTGGTCTCCGCCAACCCCACCACCTGGAGCCAGCAGCTGGTGTGGGTGGAATACACCTGCAACATCCTTCCCTGCTCTACCACGGGCCTATCACCGCTTGAGTGTTCCCTGAGGAATCAGCCCCGCTCTTCCCTGAGCAGGAAGAGGAGGTCGACATACCTTCTGCCCAGATGTTTGTCCGCCGCTGTCGTCGTACCTGAAGGAGAGCCCGGTTCGGCCCTCCTCAAGACCACCTACAGGAAACGATGAGAAGTGGATCGCCATCGGACCCCAGCTCCCCGGTATCTTCTCGGACAGAAGGTATGGCTGTCCACCCGGTATCTGCCCCTCCTGGTGGAATCCCGCAAACTCTCTCCCCAGTTTATCGGCCCGTTGCATAGCTTGTTTTGTTTTGGTATATTGCTTTGAAAGTGACTAATATTGCGTCATTCGATCACAATTGCCACAGTAAAGGGAAACGTTGATAGTGTTAACAGGGAAAACTCTAGAACAGTGGTCACCAATCTTTTCTGAGTCAAGATCACATGTACGCCAATATCTACCACTCATATATTTTTTTAACATGATGTAAAAAACATAAGCCTATGCAACATTAATCAATTAAAAACAGTACTGTAGCAATGAGATTGGTGGAGTCAGCTATAGGCCCAATACATTATCACCGCATATTGGCATTGCTGGAAATGCCATGCCAATGCATTGCTGGAAATGCCATGCCAATGCATTGCTGGAAATGCCATGCCAATGCATTGCTGGAAATGCCATGCCAATGCATTGCTGGAAATGCCATGCCAATGCATTGCTGGAAATGCCATGCCAATGCATTGTTGTTCGGGCCATTTTTCTTTACTAAAAAAGCTGTATGATCACACTGGTAATAGATCCATTGTTGTATTACCTATAAAGCACAGCTGAGTGAGCATACATTTAAATACATGTGCTTTTTATTTTTATTTTACTGGGCTGATGGTGCCTGCATCTGATGGTCAGTCTCAGCGGAGGGAGAGAGGAACAGACTGAGGGTCTGCCTCTCAACATCCCTCCGCTCTCCCTTTCCTCCACTGACACTGACCAAAAAGGGACACCGTCTTGCAGATGATGGCGAAACTCAAGTTGCACCGCATTATTTCGGTCACATGCTCAAATTCATGTTGTTACTCCTATGAACAGAGAAAGTGAAATATTCCTCAATATTAAAAAAGACCCAAGCCGCTAATAATAACAATAACGCCTGCTTATAGATCCACTTTCCAACTCATTCATTACTGATGCAGTGTGCCTTTTAGCGCTGAGGGGAAATAGGAAGAAGACACCTTTTATGGTTTATAAAAGTGTTGAATACAGTGCTGAGGAAGAACTTAAATATGAACTCACTCTTTTTTTTCTGCATTCATTGAGTCTCTCTCTAGTCATGGTTTTAAACATCTTGAAATCTCACAGTATCAACGTTCTTTTAGGCCTGCTACATTCCTACAGACACAGTCATCTGAGCCATCCAATTGGCCAGTGGTTTTATTTTATCAAGGTAAGTTGACTGAGAACACATTCTCATTTACAGCAACGACATGGAGAATAGTTACAGGGGAGAGGAGGGAGGATGAATGAGCCAATTGTAAGCTGGGGATGATATGAGGGCCAGATTGGGAATTTAGCCAGGACATCAGGGTTAACACCCCTACTCTTACAATATGTCCCATGGGATCTTTAGTGAGTCAGGACACCCGTTTAATTACCCATCCAAAATACAGCATCCTACACAAGGCAATGTCCCCAATCACTGCCCTGGGGCATTAGGATATTTAGACCAGCTGCACCTGGTCTCCCATCCAGGACCAACCCTGCTTAGCTTCAGAAGCAAGCCAGCAGTGGGATACAGGGTGGTATGCTGCTGGCAAAGTGGTAGGCCTATAGTGCACTTGATTTGCTCTCTGGGCCTGCTGGGAAGGCAGAGTTTGTACCTTCAGACACATGAAATGGTTAAAATTGGCAACAGTTCGCCTAACCGGCATGCAGGGCAGCTGAATCTGGTGCACCTTCTACCAACAGCTGAGACAATATTTTTTTATAGGAACATAAGGCCTTATCGTTGGGCATTTTACAGAAATGTCTAGGAATGCCATGGATTGACCGGTTGGTGACCACTACTTGAGAAAGTTGAGTGAAGTTCAATCTCGTGCTTCTCCCTGTGGGCTGATGTTTGTACGCAGAAGAGTTCTATAAACAACAGCAGAGTTCTATAAACACACAGCCATTTAAAACAACAGCACAGATCTATAAACACACAGCCATTTAAAACAACAGAACAGTTCTATAAACACACAGCCATTTAAAACAACAGAACAGTTCTATAAACACACAGCACTTTAAAACAACAGCTGAGTTCTATAAACACACAGCCCTTTAGAACATCTGTAAAGTTCTATAAACACACAGCCAGTTAAAACAACAGCACAGTTCAATAAACACACAGCCCTTTAGAACAACAGCTGAGTTCTATAAACACACAGCCCTTTAGAACATCTGCAGAGTTCTATAAACACACAGCCCTTTAGAACAACAGCTGAGTTCTATAAACACACAGCCCTTTAGAACATCTGTTGAGTTCTATAAACACACAGCCCTTTAGAACATCTGTTGAGTTCTATAAACACACAGCCCTTTAGAACATCTGTAGAGTTCTATAAACACACAGCCCTTTAGAACGTCTGTGGAGTTCTATAAACACACAGCCCTTTAGAACATCTGTAGAGTTCTATAAACACACAGCCCTTTAGAACGTCTGTAGAGTTCTATAAACACACAGCCCTTTAGAACATCTGTAGAGTTCTATAAACACACAGCCCTTTAGAACATCTGTTGAGTTCTATAAACACACAGCCCTTTAGAACATCTGTAGAGTTCTATAAACACACAGCCCTTTAGAACAACAGCAGAGTTCTATAAACACACAGCCCTTTAGAACAACAGCAGAGTTCTATAAACACACAGCCCTTTAGAACAACAGCAGAGTTCTATTAACATACACACTGTATAGCCTCCATACTGAGTGTTACTCTGATATAGCCAGGCCTTCACCAAGCAGCCCAGGGCCCTGACTACTCTCTCAGCTTGGCTCTAAATAGAGATCATCACGTTATCAGAACGTTGCCAGGAGGTTGTCAGCTCGCGTTGGGCCTGCTGGCTGCCTCGACCAGAGCGTCCGGTTGGCGGATGTGTGTTGGTGCCAGCCTCCCAGCACCCGTCCTCCAGGACATCTGCTGCTGAGAGCTGCCTGTCTGTCCACGCTGCATCTTAATCCCCGTCTCTCTCCAGCCTCCAGCCCTCAGCCCACTGCCCGCCTGTTTGTATTAATTGCCCTTGCTTTGCTCGCTGTTTGCTTCTGATTACACTCATTAATTTCAATTCCCAGGGAACCCAGCCGCTGCCACTTCACACACACACACACACACACACACACACACACACAAAATGACATCAGTGCCTGGACATTTGGATGCTATTAATAGCTCTTAATAGCAGCAATGTCCACTCCCCACCTCTATCCATCTGTCTGGAAGTGGACTGCCAGTTTGAAGGGTAAAGATGTGGGTACTGATCCTATGACCTTATGTCCCTTTGCCTATAGCCCAGCCTCTAGATACCCAGCAGGTGGATCAGATCTTGTCCCATGTTTCATCTAGATTACTTTGAGAGATATTCACTGTAAAGCCATCAGAAGTGTTATAGCTTTCTCTCTCCCTCTCCCTCTCCCTCCAGCTCTCTTTCTCTCTTTCAGTGCCCTATGAAGAGACTAAACCCAGAAAGCATCAGCTCTCTCCTGCTGAGTAGAGGAGAGATTTAGACAACAGGAACACTTTGAAGGTTTTAACAAATAACTTAGCTGAAAGTTATAAAAGTTATGATACATTGACGTGTTTGATACCGTTCCATTTATTCTGTTCCAGGCATTACTATGAGCCTGTCCTCCCCAATTAAGGTGCCACCAGTTGCCTCAGGTGTGGGGGTAGGTGCTGTCCTTCTACAGTTGACTTGCCTTGCTACCTCTACTACTGTACCGTCAACTGCTGAACTCTTCAACTACTGGCCCTGTTCTGCTAAGCCTACCTGTGGAACCTCACTTACTGTATTTTGCCTACCAGACGGGCAGTGGAAGACTCAACTCCCACCCACCCAGCTGCTGCTCCTCTCCCTCTCACTCAGTCCTCTTACAGCCTAGTGTCACGATTGTCGTAAGAAGCGGACCAAAGCGCAGCGTGGTGTGAATGCATTATTTAATAGATGACGAAAAACACAAAGTAAACTGTACAAAAACAATAAACAAATAACGACCATGAAGCTGTCATAAGAACTGTGCTGACACAAGCAACTAACATAGACAATCACCCACCACCCACAATGACAAAACAGGCTACCTAAATATGGTTCCCAATCAGAGACAACGACTAACACCTGCCTCTGATTGAGAACCATATCAGGCCAAACACAGAAACAGACAAACTAGACATCCAACATAGAATGCCCACCCAGCTCACGTCCTGACCAACACTAAAACAAGGAAAACACAAAAGAACTATGGTCAGAACGTGACAGTACCCCCCCCCCCAAGAAGGTGCGGACTCCGACCGCACAACCTAAACCTATAGGGGGAGGGTCTGGGTGGGCATCTGTCCGCGGTGGCGGCTCTGGCGCTGGACATAGACCCCACTCCATCATTGTCTTTGTCCACCTCCTTAGCGTCCTTTGAGTGGCGAACCTCGCCGCCGACCTTGGCCTAGGAACCCTAACAAAGGGCCCCACTGGACTGAGGGGCAGCTCCGGACTGAGGGACAGCTCAGGACTGAGGGGTAGCTCAGGACTGAGGGGTAGCTCAGGCTGACTGGCGGCTCTGGCAGATCCTGGCTGAATGGCGGCTCTGGCAGATCCTGGCTGAATGGCAGCTCTGGCAGATCCTGGCTGACTGGCGGCTCCATGCTGACTGGCGGCTCTGGCGGCTCCATGCTGACTGGCGGCTCTGGCAGGCTCCATGCTGACTGGCGGCTCTGGCGACTCCATGCTGACTGGCAGCTCTGGCGGCTCATGACAGACTGGCGGCTCTGGCGGCTCATGACAGACTGGCGGCTCTGGCGGCTCTGGACAGACGGGAGACTCTAGCAGCTCTGGACAGACGGGAGACTCTGTTGGCGCTGGGCAGACGGGCAGCTCAGGCGGCGCTGGGCAGATGGCCAGCTCAGACGGCGCTGGGTAGACAGCCAGCTCAGGCGGCGCTGGGCAGACGGCCAGCTCAGGCGGCGCTGGGCAGACTGGAGACTCCGGCAACGCTGGAGAGGAGGAAGGCTCTGGCAGCGCTGGACGGAGGAGCTCTGGCAGCGCTGGACAGGCGGGAGCACCTGTATGGATGAGACGGAGAGACAGCCGGGTGCGGGGGGGCTGCCACCGGAGGGCTGGTGCGTGGAGGTGGTACTGGATAGACCGGACCGTGCAGGCGCACTGGAGCTCTTGAGCACCGAGCCTGCCCAACCTTACCTGGTTGAATGCTCCCGGTCGCCCTGCCAGTGCTGCGAGGTGGAATAGCCCGCACTGGGCTGTGCAGGCGAACCGGGGACACCATGCGTAAGGCTGGTGCCATGTACGCCAGCCCAAGGAGACGCACTGGAGACCAGATGCGTAGAGCCGGCTTCCTCATACCAGCGCCTCTCCGCCTTCGCTGCCTCCAGCTCTTCTTTGGGGTGGCGATAATCTCCTGGCTGTGCCCAGGGTCCTTTACCGTCCAACTCGTCCTCCCATGTCCATTCCTCCTTGCGCTGCTCCTGCTGCCGCTGCCTGTCACCACGCCGCTTGGTCCTGTTGTGGTGGGTGATTCTGTCACGATCGTCGTAAGAAGCGGACCAAAGCGCAGCATGGTGTGAATGCATAATTGAATAGATGACGAAAAACACAAAGTAAACTGTACAAAAACAATAAACAAATAACGACCGTGAAGCTGTCATAAGAACTGTGCTGACACAAGCAACTAACATAGACAATCACCCACCACCCACAATGACAAAACAGACTACCTAAATATGGTTCCCAATCAGAGACAACGACTAACACCTGCCTCTGATTGAGAACCATATCAGGCCAAACACAGAAACAGACAAACTAGACATCCAACATAGAATGCCCACCCAGCTCACGTCCTGACCAACACTAAAACAAGGAAAACACAAAAGAACTATGGTCAGAACGTGACACCTAGGGGATTCTGGGAAAATGAGTCTGCAAGAGTGATTCATTGTGCAGCTGTACCCTAACAGGCCTCCAGGGGGCGACACCTCAGGGGTCAGTGCTTTCTGCTTAAACCCCCTGCATTGACACCACTGACTTCCTCACACAACACAACTCACGCACAGTAAGCCAATTAGAGAACAGAGCTTGGATGGAAAAATTAGAATGTTCCGCTCTAGATTTCCCAAGATAACTATATTAGTTTATTAAATAATTTTCCTCTGTGATTTTCAAGGGTTGTTTCGGCATGTCACCATGTAGTGAGTCAACACACCAGATTCATGCCTTAGTGAGTGGATGTGGGTGTGACATCCTAGACTGGGACCGTGTTCGAGATCATCAAAATGATTGCAGGCGACTGCTGACTGACCTACAAATCACCTTGCATCATAATAACGACTCATTATAATTTGAAGATCAGTCAGTCACAATTTACTAAGGATACATTGTGGTTTTTATCCTCTCAAACACAGCCGGGGTCTTTTGTGTACCACAAGACTGTTTTAGTGGGAGACAACGCATCTCTTCAGGTCTCAAGCAAGGTTAATCACCATTGAAACACCTCTATTACACAATGATCGATTCAAGGGTCTTCCTACTCTATCTATCACCCTCCAGTACCTCTCTAAAAGACAAAAGATCATGATTGTCTCAGCATTGTGGGTAGTACAATACTGCATTACCCTGGGGGCCTTAGGGCCTTAAGGCCTTCTGGGGGATACTGGGAGATGGAGCCAGTTAGAAGGAAGGATCTGTGTTCTGTGTTGTAGAAGAAGGTCATATTGATTTATAGCTGACCCCTTGGCTAGGCTGGGAGTTGTGAGTTGTGTTCCCTCTGGTCTTGTGCTGTGTGTTTGTGTTGGAGACCAGACTGCTGCCCACCGGGCCTGGTAATCGCTGGTAACACCAGTTAGAGAGAGGAGAGGAAATCAATGGCTGCCCTGCTCACTCGGAACCCAGGAGTGCATCTCAATAGTCTACATTTGCCCACTCCTCTGCTCTCATCTCCTCTCTTCTGGCTATACATCAATATGCTGCTGCTGCTGACATCCAGGAATGTTCTCATTCATCCTCATCTCCTCCACCAGACTTTATTTCCCCAGACGACCCCCACAGACCTCTCCAACCCAGCAAGCAGTTAGGGAGCCGTGTGCCTTCATGGAACCTCTGTCAATATGTCATCATATAAGCCAGTTGGCACCGCAAGCAGAAAGAAGCAGAGAAGAACAGAGAGGAATAGAGAGAAGAACAGAGAGGAACAGAGAGGAGCAGAGATGAGCAGAGAGGAACAGAGAGGAGCAGAGAAGAACAGAGCGGAGCAGAGAAGAACAGAGAGGAGCGGAGAGGAGCAGAGAAGAACAGAGAGGAACAGAGAGGAGCAGAGAGGAACAGAGAGGAACAGAGAGGAGCAGAGAGGAAAATAGAGGAGGAGAGAGGAGCAGAGAGGAAAAGAGAGGAGCAGGAGGAGCAGGAGGAACAAAGCTGTAAGCAGCAGAGATGTGTCAGCAGATCTATTCATCTCTCTCGGTCATCTAGTTTAGGCCAGAAGTGCTTACTACTGCTGTATACTCTGTGTCTTACTGCTTCGACACACACACACACACACACACACACACACACACACACACACACACACACACACACACACACACACACACACACACACACACACACACACACACAGCCCTCTCTGTGTTCTCTAGGAGAGAAACATACAATTAAGCTGTGTCCTGGTGGAGTTGGACTCATGATGAGGTTGTCTCTGTTCAGTAACTTTGTCCCTGCAATTGAGAGGTATTTGTGATGAACAGTCATGTGGCCATCATGAGGCACATAGAGCTGTGTGTGTGTGTGTGTGTGTGTGTGTGGAAGCAGTAAGACACAGAGAACTGTGTGGGTGTGTACAGCAGTAGTAAGCACTTCTGGCCTGAACTAGGTGTGCTGACAACAGTGTTTCAGCTAGCAGGGGAGCGCCAGCGGATTCCTCAGATGATACCTCCTCAATACAAATGTAGGATATCAATAATTCACCTGTGTGCCTTTGTGGTGCAGCAGCTTGCTATGAGGGAAGAGGCTGGGTTTGGCTCTGTTAGCCTCTTTACACTGATATTTTATCTTCCTTCGCAACATCGCTCATACACTTTGGATGCGGAAAGGAAAATACACGCACCAGGGCCTGTAGGAGCATCCAGTACAAAGCCCCAAACGTTTAACCAGAGACAAATGTTGGTTGTGAGTTTGAACTCTGCCCTGAATGTGCTGCGATGGCTCTTTTAGAATCATTCTCAGCCAGAACTCAGCTTTGCTCGTACTGTTTATCAGCAACATGTTCTGTAAGTGTTATGGTGTGTGCATGTAAACAATAATCATCCCTTCATTGAAACCAGATGTCATGTACTATACTGTCAATTGAGTCTGCTGCAGTATAGCAGGGCTGCATATGAGCTATAAACTACTGTATGCCATATGAGCTGAAAGGAATCTCTAGGTCTATATTTGAGTCAGTGACAAACAGAATCAGAATAAATCTCACAGTTTGTCATCTGAGTCCAATGTGTCAGGGCTAGGAGAGAGAAATGCCCATTTGTATACAGTTCAGAAGAGAAGAGAGAGATGGAGGAGGAGAGGGAAGAGAGGGATAAGGAGAGGATAGGAGAACAGAGGAAAGGGAAGCTTAGAGAATTCTCCCTCCTCCCTGCAGAATACCCAGCAGCTACCCCCTTCTTTCTAAATGACAGGAAATTGCAACTTTGCTGCTGTTCTCCTGAATTAATTCTGTGTATTCAGGAGATCGGAGCGAGAGCAGCACACATGTTGGCCCAGCCTCTGTAGACTATAGATGATAATGCACATTTAATGGGGAGGAAAATTATAGTAGATTTCATTGGAGGAAAACACAGCGGTAATGACAGAGATGATGACTGTGATAATATTAGTAACAATTGGATTGAATCAACTTAGTTTGCTTCCTCTTAGCTGAGTTCTCTCACTTAATCCCATTGTTGTTGATTTTCAAACATTGTGGTTGTAATGGAAGCCATGTTACTTACAATAGTGGGTAGACAGCAATATAGTCATGTAGGGTCCAATCCAGGTTGAGATGCGCGTTTCCCACAAATCTACCAACATATTAGTGAAATGGATTCTAATAGAAGTATGGATACGTCATTGGCTCACAATGCTTTCTACATCTATGATGCAACTTGGATTGAGTGGCTTTTCCCAAAGGGAGGCTCAGGCATCTTAATTGTCTCACTGTCCATTACTTTATACCATAACAGCCTCTCTCTCCCTCTCTCTCTCTCTTTTGTAATAAAGAGATCTAGGCTTCAGTCTTTAAAGAATGGCACTGGCAACTAGATGTCTGTGTGTGTGTGTGTGTGTGTGTTTATTAAAATGAATAAAGTTGCTGCACAAAAACCAGTGTTTTAACAAGCCCTGCCCTTACCTGGAAGATACTAAAGGCAGGTAAGTTAGTCACATGATGAGGCTACATCCTTTAAACATTAATATTTTCACAGCATAGAATGCATTTTAAAATATCGTTAAGTTTTAAATATGAATTTTAGATTACTTATTCAATAGTTTTTATGACTGGCAAAAAAAAATGTCAAATGTAAAATACCAGCCCCTCTCCAAGGAGAGATTCATTTAGTGACTGTATTTTTAAACAGTTAATAGTTGATCAGGCTCTTGATCAGGCTCTGTGAATTTGATTTACTGATAGCCTACAGTGTTTGTAACTTTTGACCAAACAAACAGTACAAGGCTGCATGGCACTAACTTGCCTAATAAATCAGACTGTAACCCCTGATATCTGGGATCCAGTCTGAATTAAAGCAAAAATGTGGAAAGTTTCCTTACGAGCTAGAATGCTCAATAAAATTACACTTGAACTTACTCTTCCAGGTTTTCTGTGTGGTTGCTTCTGATTCAGGTCGAAATCTGAGAAAAAACATCCACATAAAAGTACTTTTACCAGACATTTTAGAGCGCTGGCACTGCCGTTGAAATTTAGATCACCTGGCACATGCGCAAAACAGTTTTAGAAACTTCCGGGTGTTTTCTATCCAATACGAATAATAACATGCATATATTAGCATCTGGGACAGAGTAGGAGTACAACGCTGTGTACTACTCCCTTCACAGAACAGTGCAAACTGGCATTAGCCAGAATAGAAAGAGGAGTGGAGGCTCCGGTGCACAACTGAGCAAGAGGACAAGTATATTAGAGTGTCTGGTTTGAGAAACAGACGCCACACAAGTCCTCAACTGGCAGCTTCACTAAAAATAGTACCCGCAAAACACCAGTCTCAACATCAGCAACACACAAGTGCTGGCCTTCTAGGGTTCTAGAGTTCCTCTGTCCAGTGTCTGTTCTTTTGCCCATCTTAATCTTTTCTTTTTATTGGACAGTCTGTCACGGTCGTCCTCCTCTTCATCTGAAGAGGAGAGGCGAGAAGGATCGGAGGACCAATATGCAGCGTGATATGTGTTCATGTTGAATGTTTAATAAAGAAAGAACTGAACACTGAAACACTATACCAAAGTAGTAAACAAAATAACAACCGTGACGCTAATGTGAGCTGCGCTGAAACAAGCCATCAACATAGACAATCACCCACAAACAAACAGTGCAACCCAGGCTACCTAAGTATGATTCTCAATCAGAGACAACTAATGACACCTGCCTCTGATTGAGAACCATACTAGGCCGAAACATAGAAATACCCAAATCATAGAAAAACAAACATAGACTGCCCACCCAACTCACGCCCTGACCATACTAAATAAATACAAAACAAAGGAAATAAAGGTCAGAACGTGACACTGTCTGAGATATGGCTTTTTCTTTGCAACTCTACTTAGAAGGCCAGCATCCCAGAGTCTCACACAGTATTATTTGTAGTGTCTTTAAATCAGACCCTGATATATAGTCAACTGTCCTCGGAGGCGCTGTAAATCACAGGACATTAACAAAGTGAGGGGTAATCAAAATGGCCATCCACATCAAGTCCTCAAGGACAGTGATTGACATTTTATACAGCTTCTGCAATTTAGAGGTATTGATGGCATTTCATTTAGCAGTAGATTAATTGAATAAAGGCGCTGTCAGGTGCCTGATGTTTTCTGAGTGCTGGTTAAGAGCGTGCAGAACGGGAGGGATAAAGGAACAGTCAGAAAGCAGCAATGCCCCCAATCAGGATGTCTACTCTTGTTAAAAACATCCATTCTGAATATAAAAGGCAGACTAGACACTGTCCAGCAGACATCCCCATTGGCCCCATATGGGTATTTGGTTGGCAAGATGGGCAGGGGCTAGCCCACAACAAGCTTAACACAAGCTAGCCTACACCAACCTCACATCAGCCCAATGCAGGCTAGCCCACACTAAGCCCAGCTACTTCATAATGTAGAGGCAGGGGCTCATTTGAATATGTGGGCAAGAGGTTTGCAAATACCCCAATTCATGTTGTTAAGTTAAAAAAGAATACACGATACAATTATTGACATCAATCAAACCAATGAGGGTTCGGAACTTTAAAGCCAATTATGTTGGAATCATATTTTTTCAGGGCTCAAGTTATATTTGTGCAACTGTTACTGAGAGTGTCGTTCCAGTTTAAGTGTTCTATTGTGTCGTGTAAAAACAAAATGATGTTGTACACTGCCAATGATGAAGTCTGTAAAAATACTTATATGATATTCTACATGCGCTTATTTATTTATGTGGGTGTGTATAATCCTGGATGCTGATTGGTTAAAGCCGCATTCCAGCTGGTGTCTATTCCATAAAATACCACAGACTAAACCCACTGGGCACACACTGGTTGACTCAACGTTGAATTAATGGTTGAATCAATTAAATTACGGTTAACCAACATGGAATAGACGTCTGTTCCCTGTGGGAGCCCATGACGTTGAAATGCTTATTTACTGTTCCCTCTCACTGCGCAATCCACTGTCTCCTCAGCCCAAACAGGCAGCAATCCACTGTCTCCTCAGCCCAACCAGGCAGCAATCCACTGTCTCCTCAGCCCAACCAGCAGCAATCCACTGTCTCCTCAGCCCAACCAGGCAGCAATCCACTGTCTCCTCAGCCCAACCAGGCAGCAATCCACTGTCTCCTCAGCCCAACCAGGCAGCAATCCATTGTCTCCTCAGCCCAACCAGGCAGAAATCCACTGTCTCCTCAGCCCAACCAGGCAGAAATCCACTGTCTCCTCATCCCAACCAGGCAGTAATCCACTGTCTCCTCAGCCCAACCAGGCAGTAATCCACTGTCTCCTCAGCCCAACCAGGCAGAAATCCACTGTCTCCTCAGCCCAACCAGGCAACAATCCACTGTCTCCTCAGCCCAACCAGGCAGCAATTCACTGTCTCCTCAGCCCAACCAGGCAGCAATCCATTCTCCTCAGCCCAACCAGGCAGAAATCCACTGTCTCCTCAGCCCAACCAGGCAGAAATCCACTGTCTCCTCATCCCAACCAGGCAGTAATCCACTGTCTCCTCAGCCCAACCAGGCAGCAATCCACTGTCTCCTCAGCCCAACCAGGCAGCAATCCACTGTCTCCTCAGCCCAACCAGGCAACAATCCACTGTCTCCTCAGCCCAACCAGGTAGCAATCCACTGTCTCCTCAGCCCAACCAGGCAGGGCATTCTGTCGAGAAGTCTTTCTGTTCTACACTGAACAAAAATATTAACGCAACTTGTAAAGTGTTGGTCCCATGTTTCAGAAATCCCAGAAATCTTCCATACGCACAAAAAGCTTATTTCTCTCAAATGTTGTGTACAAATTTGGTTACATCCCTGTTAGCGAGCATTTCTCATTTGCCAAGAGAATTCCTCCACCTGACAGGTGTGGCATATTAAGAAGCTGATTAAACAGCATGATCAGTACACAGCTGCACCTTGTGCTGGGGACAATAAAAGGCCACTTTAAAATGTGTGGTTTTGTCACAAGACACAGAAGTTTGGAGGTAGAGTGCAATTGGCATGCTGAATGCAGGACGGTCAACCAGAGCTGTTGAGAGAATTTAATGTTCAGTTCTACAACATAAACTGCCTCCAACGTCATTTTAGAGAATTTGTCAGTACATCCACAACCATTTAACCATGCCACCCCAGGACCTCCACATCCGGTTTCTTCACCTACAGGATCGTCTGAGACCAGCCACTCGGACAGCTGATGAAACTGAGGAGTATTTATGTCTGTAATAAAGCCCTTTTTGGGGGAAATACTAATTCTGTTTGGCTGGGCCTTGCTCCCAAATGGGTGAGCCTATGCCCATGCTCAGTCGTGTGAAATCCATAGATTAGGGCCTAATACATGTATTTCAATTGACTGATTTCCTTATATGAACTGTAAAATTACAAAAATTGTTGCACGCTGCATTTACATTTTTATTCATTATATGTACAGTTGAAGTCGGAAGTTTACATACACTTAGGTTGGAGTAATTAAAACACGTTTTTCAACCACTCCACAAATTTCTTGTTAACAAACTATAGTTTTGGCAAGTCGGTGCATGACACAAGTAATTTTTCCAACAATTGTTTACAGACTATTTATTTAAATTATAATTCACTGTATCACAATTCCAGTATGTCAGAAGTTTACATACGCTAAGTTGACTGTGCCTTTAAACAGCTTGGAAAATTCTAGAAAATTATGTCATGGCTTTAGAAGCTTCTGAAAGGCTAATTGACATAATTTGAGCCAATTGGAGGTGTACCTGTGGATGTATTTCAAGGCCTACCTCTTTGCTTGACATCATGGGAAAATCAAAAGAAATCAGCCAAAATCTCAGTAAAACAAATGTAGACTTCCACAAGTCTGGTTCATCCTTGGGAACAATTTCCAATTGCCTGAAGGCACCACGTTAATCTGTACAGACAGTAGTATGCAAGTATAAACATCATGGGACCATGCAGCCGTCATACCGCTCAGGCAGGAGCGAAAAGTGCAAATCAATCACAGAACAACAGCAAAGGACCTTGTGAAGATGCTGGAGGAAACAGGTACAAAAGTAACTATATCCACAGCAAATCGAGTCCTATATTGACATAACCTGAAAGGCCGCTCAGCAAGGAAGAGGCACTGCTCCAAAATGCCATAAAAAAGACAGACTACGTTTTGCAACTGCACATGGGGGGGACAAAGATTGTACTTTTTGGAGAAATGTCCTCTGGTCTGATGAAACATAAATAAAACTGTTTGGCCATAATGACCATCGTTATGATTGGAGGAAAAAGGGAGAGAAAAAGATCACCACCCCAACCGTCAAGCACGGGGGTGGCAGCATCATGTTGTGGGGGTGCTCTTCTGCAGGAGGGACTGGTGCACTTCACAAATTAGATGGCATGATGAGGGAGGAAAATTATGTTGATATATTGAAGCAGCATCTCAAGACATCAGTCAGGAAGTTAAAGCTTGGTCGCAAATGGGTCTTCCAAATGAACATTGACCTCAAGCATACTTCCAAAGTTATGGCAAAATGGCAACAAAGTCAAGGTATTGGAGTGGCCATCACAAAGCCCTGACATCAATCCTATAGAAAATTTGTGGGCAGAACTGAAAAAGCGTGTGCAAGCAAGGAGGCCTACAAACCTGACTCAGTTACATTAGCTCTGTCAGGAGGAATGGGCCAACATTCACCCAACTTATTTGGCTAAGGTGTATGTAAACTTCCGACTTCAACTATATATATATATATATATATATGGGTGGGCTTATTTCAGGGGAAGTGAGGGCTACCCTTGGGGCCCCTTGCCTTAGGGCCAATATGAAGCTGATGCACAAAGGCGCATCGGCCTAATGTGGGTAGCCTTCATGGATCCAATATTTTAGCCCGCATTGGGCCCACATTGTGCCAATGTGGACATGTTTGCTGGGATCCCACTGAAGCCATGAGTATAGCCTTGTCTCCATGGTTATGTTTGAGCCGGTCTGTGGCTTGGGTGGCAGACAGCGAACTTCTCCATTAAGGGCACATGGGACTCTGGTCAGATGTAGTGCACTATATAGGGAATAGGGTTCCATTTCAGACACAGCCTCCCCAAAAACGAGGCCAGTTACGGACCTCTCCACTCCGCCTGTGGATTATATTCATGTATTTTGTGCTTGCTACAAAGGCAAAGAAATTGGGTTCCTCCAAGCAATTTGAACTGGGCAGTGGGTACACATTGTGTAACACTGAGAATATGCTCACATGAATATTAGACAGTGCAGTAAGTGCTGCGCAATGCTAGAAATATGACAATGCCCTTCCATTTTCCCGTGTTTATAATGTGTGGTATGAGCTTGGCAGGGTTGTGTAGAACCACATTCAACGGCTTCTCCAATTCTTCTCCCTGCACTGGGAGACTTTCACGTACTTAAGTCATTTTCTCTTAAGGTATCTCTACTTTCTCTTAAGGTATCTCTACTTTAAGTTTTTACCCCTTCTGTACAGTGGTGGGAAAAGTACCCAATTGTCATACTTGAGTAAAAGTAGAGATACCTTAAAATTAAGAAAATGACTTAAGTGAAAGTCACCCAGTAAAATACTTGAGTAAAAGTCCACTACTTGAGTTAAATATACTTAAGTATGAAAAGTAAAATTATTAATAATTTAACATTCCTTATATTAAGCAAACCAGATGGCACAAATGAAGCATTTGTAGTGAGTCCGCCAGATCTGAGTCAGTAGGGATGACCAGGGATGTTCTCTTGATGAGTGTGTGAATTGGAACATTTCTGTCCTGCTAAGCATTCGAAATGTAAAAAGTGCATTATTTTCTTTAGGAATGTAGTGAAGTAAAAGTTGTCAAAAATATAAATAGGTACGTACAGATACTCCAAAATTACTTCGGTAGTACTTTTAAGTATTTTTACTTACATATGTACTTTACACCACTGTAAATGCCACCATCAGGCCATGCTTTTGTCTAGACGCTCGACCACACAGGACGAAGTTGGTACCATTCAGGGGGCCTGCCATCTGTGTGCATATGTGTGGTGTGTGGATGTGTGTGCTGTAACGCACCCTAATGAGGAGAAAAAGAGACTAATGTGTCGCACATGTGAACCGTGTATCAGAAAGAGAGAGCGAGAGGGAGTGAGAGAGAGTCATGCCTCTGTCAGGATCTGTCCTGAAGCTGGCAGACAGTCATGTCACAGAGACAGACAGACCCTGGCTACTGCTTTAATTAACTCACTAATGATACCCTCTAACATCAAATCACATTTTATTGGTCACACGTGTTAAGCAGATGTTTTTGCGGGTGTGTCTAACAAGTAATATCTAACAATTTCACAACAATACACAAATCTAAAGTAAAGGAATGGAAGTAAGAGGAAAGATTGAAGACTTCCACCTTCCCCACTACTGTCCCATCGATGTGGATAGGGGGGTGCTCCCTCTGCTGTTTCCTGAAGACCACGATCAGCTCCTTTGTTTTATTGATGTTGGGTGAGAGGTTATTTTCCCGGCAACACACGCAGGGCCCTCACCTCCTCCCTGTATGCTATCTCGTCATTGTTGCTAATCAGGCCTACTACTGTTGTGTCATCTGCAAACTTGATTGAGTTGGAGGCATGCACGGCCACACAGTCATGGGTGAACACGGAGTACAAGAGGGGACTGAGCACGCACACATGTGGGAACCCAGTGTTGATAATCAGTGAAGTGGAGATGTTGTTTCCTACCTTCACCACCTGGGGGCAGCCCGTCAGGAAGTCCAGGACGCAGTTGCACAGTGCCCCGAGCTTAATGATGAGCTTGGAGGGTACTATGGTGTTGAATGCTGAGGCATTGTCAATTAACAGCATTTTTACATAGGTATATTTTTTTAATTATTTGTTATTTGACCTTTATTTAACCAGGTACGATAGTTGAGAACAAGTTCTCATTTACAACTGCGACCTGGCCAAGATAAAGCATAGCAGTGCGACAGAAACAGTTACACATGGAATAAACAAGCGTACAGTGAATTACACAATAGAAAAAAATGAAAGTCTATATACAGTGTGTGCAAATGGCATGAGGTGGTAAGGCAATAAATAGGTCATAGTAGCGAAGTAATTACAATTTAGCAGATTAACACTGGAGTGATAGATGAGCAGATGGTGTGTAAGTAGTGATACTGGTGTGCAAAAGAGCAGCAAAGTAAATAAAAACACTATGGTAATGAGGTTGGTAGATTGGGTGGGCTATTTCCAGATGGACTATGTACAGCTGCAGCGATCGGTTAGCTGGTCAGATAGCTGATGTTTAAAGTTAGTGAGGGAAATTTAAGTCTCCACTATTCCTCTTGTCCAGATGGAATAGGGCAGTGTGCAGTGCGATGGCATTGTCTGTGGGGCGGTGTCACGGATGTAACGGTTTTCTAGGTGTGGTGAAGGAGAGTCGGACCAAAACGCAGCGTGTAGATTGCGATCCATGTTTAATCAAACAAACGTAACACGAATCAATACAATACACTACAAAACAAAGAACGTAACGAAAACCGAAACAGCCGATACTTGTGTAAATAAATAGGAACAACAACACTAAGGACAATCACCCACAACAAACTCAAAGAAGATGGCTGCCTAAATATGGTTCCCAATCAGAGAACGATAAGCACCTGCCTCTAATTGAGAACCACGCCAGACAGCCATAGACTTTGCTAGATAACCCCACTAGCTACAATCCCAAATACATACACACCAAAACAAAGACAAAACACACCACAATACAAAAACTCCATGCCACACCCTGGCCTGACCCAATACATGAAGAAAAACACAAAATACTTAGACCAGGGCGTGACAACGGAATTCTTCCTGGGAAGGAGAGGCGGACCAAACGCAGCGTGGTTATTTTTATACATCTTTAATAAAGATGATAACTTGAACAATGTATAATACAAAATAAGAAACGTGAAAAACCGAAACAGCCCTATCTGGTGCAACCAACACAAAGACAGGAACAATCACCCACAAAACCCAACACCAAACAGGCTACCTAAATATGGTTCCCAATCAGAGACAATGACTAACACCTGCCTCTGATTGAGAACCATATCAGGCCAAACACAGAAACAGACAAACTAGACACACAACATAGAATGCCCACTCAGATCACACCCTGACCAACCAAAACATAGAAACATACAAAGCATGTGGTCAGGGTGTGACAGGCGGTAAGCAAACTGAAGTGGGTCTAGGGGTGTCAGGTAAGGTAGAGGTGATATGATCCTTGACTAGTCTCTCAAAGCACTTCATGATGACAGAAGTGAGTGCTACGGAGCGATAGTTATTTAGTTCAGAGAGGCAACATATCATCCCACTTAATCACTGAGAGTCTAGTTTAGTTAACACAGCCTGGATTGTAACCATCTGGTCCTTAAAAACCCATTCTCATCATTCCTCCCGTAATACTAGTAGTGTAGAATACGGTGGTATTTTAAGAGAACCCCCACCTGGTATTTTAAGAGAACCCCCACCGGATGCTGTTGATTGTACTGGACATCAATGGGACATCTGCAGCTAGGTATTGTGACCCGTAGCTGAGAAGTGCAGATGAGAACTTGACCAAACAGGTCAACTGAATTGACCAAACAGGTCAAACAAGGCTCTTGACTATGCATTATTTCATTGTTAGAATAACAAAAAACACTGCTGCCTCTGGTGAGATTTGATCCGAGTCACGTTGGATTCAGTCAGAGGTTACTTTGTGGTGCCAGGCTCTCTGAGCTTACAGACTGGTATAAAGCTGCAGCTGTAGCGCCTTGCTTTGACGACTACTGTTATTATACTGGAGAGGTTGAGGAACACTCATAATGATTGGTATTAGTACTGCTGCAGGAGCATGGGGTATAGACCACAATGATGACAGGTGACTGGTTATGTAACACCACAATCTGTTTTGGTCTCTGATTAAAGGCAAAGAGAGAGAGCGAGGAGGGAAGGAACGAGACACAGAGAGGGAGAGAGGTAGAAAGGGAAAGAGACAGCGGTAGAGAGAGAATATGCGGAACGGGGGGAAGGCGAGGGGAGAGGGAGATAGATGAGTATTAAAGCCATAAGACAGCAATGTGTTTCTCCTGCTGTGGCTGACCTGCCTGACTGGTAATCTGCTGCGGCTGCCGACGAGAAGCTGGGGCTGTGTGTGTGTGTGTGTGGCGCAATGATGGAGAGCATTCAGTAGACAAGCATCACACACACACTCACGGACACACACACACACACAACCCCACCTCCATCCCCAGTCCTGACAGCAGTTAGCCTGACAGCAGTTAGCCTGACAGCAGTTAGCCTGGCAGCAGTTAGCCTGACAGCAGTTAGCCTGACTGCAGTTAGCCTGGCAGCAGTTAGCCTGGCAGCAGTTAGCCGGCAGCCTCTCAGCCTGGTTAATTGAGGTGATAGACACTCTTGACATTTATCTAAGTGCTGCTGAGAAGATTAACACATCGTTTTCCCCCCTCCTGCATCCCTCACATTAGAGGTCACTATCCCAGGTCTTTATTAATATGCCTATGCAATTGATAAGGCCTTAATTCTAACCCATATCTCCGCTTGATTGAAGTTCCCTTTTAAGAGCCTGCTAAATCCCCCTTTCCCTCCCTCTGCTGTTTTGCTGCAAGTTCACCCTCTGGTGCTACACTTTCTTCTCTCTTCTTTTTCTTACCTAGTTGAAAGAGAACACTGGCTGACATCAGTAGTAAGGTTAATGTTTCTCCAGTGTTTTACAAATCCTCCTCTATGGATGGTCAATCACCACGGCAACACCTACCGGATATCTCTAATCATCTATCTCTGTATTGGGGGGGGGGGGGGGGGGGGGGTCAATGGCAATAATCAATTAAAGAATGGTCTTTCACACATTAAGTTTAAATTAGGCCTGCTTTGACTGGTGGCCCTCTGAGCAGGTCAGTGTTTCAAAGGTAGTCTGTAGTCGTAGGGGTAACTGGCACCCTTTCCCTGGAGGCTCTGTCACTGCCTCTTAGTCTGCATTTACATAGGCAGCACAATTCAGATCTTTATTCTATTAATTGGTCTTTTGACCAATCACATCAGATATTTTCATATCACATATCAGAATTGGGCCTGTCTAAATGTAGCCTCTTACTGGTAAACTATCTCCTCTGGCCTCTCATTGTGTTCAGTTGTATAGGCCTACCCACAGAGATCCTATCTTTCTTTGTTTCTACATTCCTCTGCAGCACCACAACACTGTCCCAACTGGCTCCTATTATGCCTCGTAATAACCAATTGACTATGTGGTCACAGATGGTCTGATCTCCCTTTCCTCCTCTTTAACTGGGCTGTTCGGATCCAGAGATGAGAGGAGCAGACTTTGCAGTACTGTAAACAGTAAACAGTAAATGTTCAACAGTAGCGGTTCAGCTGAGTTGAGTTGTGCCCTGAAGAGAAGGAACTGCAGTGTTATCAGATGGAGATCAGAGCAGAGGGATAATTCACTTCTCACATCTGCTGTGATTAGGAAGCAGGAACCAGCCGGCTGATTGGCTGATAGACTGATAAGGATCTGAGAGCTGCTGGGATCCGGAGTTCTCTGGGTTTACTAACGGCCACCACGAAGTAGAAACGGATTCTCCCCTCTTCTCCCTGAAGTCATTCCCTCCCCCTTAAGAATTTAAAGCATTGGATTGGTCTAGAGACTGTAGATGGAGTACATGAATCAAGTGCTTTTAAATCCTTGAGGGGAAGTGAATGAGTGTAGCAGCAGAGTTGGGCTTCACGCTCAGTCAATGACACTCTGAAGAGTAAACAAAGCAGCTATCAAAGACCAGCCATGTCCTGTTTCTGTCCCGTTTTCATACCACTCAATTATTCAGTATTCTTCTCAGTGAATTTCTAACTCCTTCAAACGTATAAACATGTAAAAAGTTCCCATCAAGTGAAGGAATTTTGAAAGATACTGAACATTTATCCAAACCATCCTCAGTGATTTTAAGTGAGCTTATGTAATTTAGAGACCTATAATCTAAAATTTAACATAATGCAATCAGAGTAGATAGCATTATGTCTCTAGCCTAAATTCTAGAGACAATGACAGCATGCTCTCTGCCCACCATGTCCTAACAGTGTAATTATCATCACCATCAAAACCACCAGTCCAGGTACAGCCTACCATAATCATAGAGAAGAGTGACGTTGACAACACCATTGTTGTGTGTGTGTGTGTGTGCGTGTGTGTGCACGATACCATTACTAGTGCCCTCTAGTTCTAAATGTTTCATTCCTCAGATTGTTCTCTCAGAAAAGGTGTAATTATCTTCACTCCCACCTGCTGTCCTGATGAACAACTTGTTCTCTCTATCCTCCCCTCCTCCCCTGCTCTCATCTCTCTCCCGTTCTTCCCTTCATCTCTATCTCTCGTCCTCTCTTTCTCCCCCCCTCTCCAAACCCCTCTCCGTCTCCCTGCACCTTCTCTCTCTCCCTGTCTTCCTTTCTCTCTCTCTCTCTTCCTCTATTCAATTCAATTCAATTCAAAGGGCTTTATTGGCATGGGAAACACATGTTAACATTGCCAAAGCAATTGAAGTAGATCTTTTTCTCTCTTCTCCCTGTGATCACCTATCCTGGTCTCCTGCAGCTGCATCATGTTCTATTGTCTTGGCCACCTGGGGGATGAACTAAAACGTGCCCTAAAATCCTCATTACAGTCATTAACTCACACTGAACACACATACACTCAGCACACACACGCAGCACACACACATCACACAGACACACACACAGACACACACACAGACACACACACACACACACACACACACACACACACACACACACACACACACACACACACACACACACACACACACACACACACACACACACACACACACACACACACACACACACACACACACACACACACATACAGTACAGTCAGATTCAGAGCTATTAGCACTGTTGCTAAAGCAAAGTGAGATATATAATGACATCATCAACAACAATAGTAGTAATAGTAATAGTGATTAGAGAAATGAAGCAAATACACTAAATCATTTGAAATAATGTGATAATCAAAAAATAAAAATGTCTGTTTGCGTTTGTGTTTTTCTTTGTGTGTATGTCTTCGTGTGTACATGCATGTGTGTGTGTGTGTGTGTGTCGCACACACCCACACACCTCTAGCTGTGAGCTCACTTACACCAGTGTAGGCTCCCCAGAGGAAGAAGGGAAGGACCATCCACCTCAGGGAATTAAAAAAAAAAAATTTAATAGTGAAACATTAAAAAAGTTATGCTTTTTAAATAAAACTATACCGTAGGCTAGTGGGTAGAGTGTTGGACTAGTAACCGAAAGGTTGCAAGATCAAATCCCTGAGCTGACAATGTAAACACCTGTCATTCTGCCCCTGAACAAGGCAGTTAACCCACTGTTCCTAGGCTGTCATTGAAAATAAGAATCTGTTCTTAACTGACTTGCCTAGTTAAATAAAGGTAAAAAAAATACACTGTTTTGCAATGAATGTCTACAGTAACTTCAACAGCACTGACTGGGGGAGAACCATGGTGTAGCCGGAAGACAGATAGCTTCCTCTGGCTACATTGACTTCAATACAAAACCTAGGAGGCTCGTAGTCCTCACCCCCTTCCATGGACATACATGGTAATTATGAACGCTTCCGGAGGATCTCCTCCAACCAATCAAAGCTTTTGCCGTATGAACTGACATGTTGTCCATTTAATCATAGAATTAGGATCCGAGAATGAACCCAGTGATTTGTATTGTTATCGTTTACTATGTGTTGAGAGGCTTGGTGACATTGTTGGATAGAGGTTATGAGTGAAGAGTGATAGTTGAGCATTTTTGGGATATTATTAAATTCAAATTCATTTTTTCAAATTACAGGAGACAGTGGAGGTATTATATAAATAGTTTTTTTTGGTTTTAGAACATTCATTTTAAGTCCAGTTAGTCCAATTTATAAAAAAATGCCTTGGTAACTTCAGTAGCCAGCTAGCTACCAACATGAGTGTGCAGTTTTCTCCGCCAGAATGGTAGAATGGCCAAACCTGCCGAAAATGTTATGGACTTTTTGTTGAAGAACCCCTTTCGTTCTCTGGGGTACACGGAAAAGGTGGAAATTAAAAGCGATGGTCGACCTCTGCCTTAGTTTCATGAAGAAGGATGAAAAAGGTGAGGGCATTCAATACCAACTGGTATCAAACGTATAGCTGGTTAACAGGGAGCCTTTCGTGGCCTCCGTGGGGCGTGGGGCGACGCACAATTAACCAAGGTTGCCAGGTGCACGGTGTACCCACTAACACATTGGTGCGGCTGGCTTCCAGGTTGGATGCACGCTGTGTTAAGAAGCAGTACGGCTGGTTGGGTTGTGTATCGGAGGACGCATGACTTTCAACCTTCGTCTCTCCCAAGCCCGTACGGGAGTTGTAGTGATGAGACAAGATAGTAGCTACTACAACAATTGGATACCACGAAATTGGGGAGAAAAAAGGGGTAAAATAAAAAAATAAAAAAACAGGGAGCCTTTCATCAAGATGGTGGGTACAGTGACCTGAAAAACATTGATCGTGCAAGAATTTGATTTTAGGGGACACGACGGGAGGGAAAGTTCTGTTAACAAGGGCAACTACAAGGAGCTTGCAGAGGTAATTACACGTTACAATGCTTTCCTTGCTGAACATATCAAACTTTCGACTGTCTTTTCTGGGATGTCGAAAACAATTCTGAATGATTTAATAGCTTCCATCGCATCATCCTTTAAAAGTTAGATTAATGAGAGGTTGATGTGCGCTCAGGTAGGCTTTCCACTTTCCTCCGGTATTTATTTAGCAAAGATGATAGCACATAATCACTCTGGACAGACACAAGCAAAAACTCATGGCATAAATGTTGCAGCAGCCTAGGCTACACATAATAATGAAAACTAGACGATTTTTCAGTCTGGTCATCTGTTAAAAATTGCCCCACCACTCTGGAACCTATGGAGCTGTAAGGTACTGGGTGTCATGAGTGGGAAGTCAGGCGCAGGAAAACAGAGAGTTCAATATAGTGCTCCTTTAATGCACACACGGTATAACACTGGGTGCTCAAAACAAAATGCCCCAGACACAGGAACGAAACAGTCCAGCACTATACACGAACATAAACCAACACGTTCGTCTGTAACAAACACCAGGGTTACAATAATCAATCCCACACAAAGAAACGGGTGGGCCGGCTGACTAATAAAGCCCAACTAATTACAACCAACTAAAACAGGTGATACCAATAAACACATAAGGAGGGGGAGGAAAGAAATCAGTGGCAGCTAGTAGGCCGGGGAAGGGGAGCCACCTTCGGTTGGACTCGTGACAGGAGCCACCAGTCTGATCACAGTTATTAGTTATCGTCAGGTATGTGGTTGATCAGGGCTTTATTCAGGAACATTTCTTGGGATACTTTAACGTGTCAAGTGGGCGAGATGCGCAGTCTGTGTTTGACTTTATGCATTTTGAGATGTCTGAGTTTAAGTTCATAGAGAAACTCGTTGTCCAAACCTACGATGGAGCAGCTGTAATGGAATGTATCTGCTATTGTTGTATTTACAGCTAAGTCCCCTCCTGTTCCCTGATTAAGAGGGGATGACTACTCCACTCCACGACCTTTGTCAACTTTCTCCTGACATGAACTGAAGCCATGTTTCATGTGCCCTCTCATCCACTGGCACATTGAATGTTTCCCCTCCAAGTTCTGTGAGTACCTCTATCAATTTTCTCTCATTACTGTATGTAGAGTCAATCACACACACGATCACATTATTACTAATCAATGATTTTACTCCTTGCTTGGATTAACTCATTCTTAGCTCTTTTGTCTAACTGTGTAGTGTGTTGTCATGTAGTTTTTTTCTCCCCTGTCAAATCCTGTCCTACACTGGTCAAGCCTCTGAACACCTCAACTCATGCCTCATACCCTCATTCAATCATTGCTGTGATCTCTTTCCAACATGGTGTAAGTAGCTCTCTCATTCCCATTCCCCATAATATTGTACTATAAATGTCCTTATTAAATGCTTTAGGTTAAAATAGTTAGTCTTTGACAATTTTTAAAACACACTTTGTCTTCTCCGTGCATTCCACGCCTATACCGTGGGTCTCCCATCCTCCTCAAGTTTTCAAGTCACCCGCCTCCACTGCAACACACACACCTCTCACTCAATAAATATATTATGTATTAACATTTTCTAATAGGCTGATTTGCACTTCAACAATGTTGGAGAGTTGTGGTTTTGTCCCTGAGCCAGCAGCACGTCTCCTCCTGACATTAGTTCATTTACTGTGGTTTTGTCCCTGAGCCAGCAGCACGTCTCCTCCTGACATTAGTTCATTTACTGTGGTGATGTCCCTGAGCCAGCAGCACGTCTCCTCCTGACATTAGTTCATTTACTGTGGTGATGTCCCTGAGCCAGCAGCACGTCTCCTCCTGACATTAGTTCATTTACTGTGGTGATGTCCCTGAGCCAGCAGCACGTCTCCTCCTGACATTAGTTCATTTACTGTGGTGATGTCCCTGAGCCAGCAGCACGTCTCCTCCTGACATTAGTTCATTTACTGTGGTGATGTCCCTGAGCCAGCAGCACGTCTCCTCCTGACATTAGTTCATTTACTGTGGTGATGTCCCTGAGCCAGCAGCACGTCTCCTCCTGACATTAGTTCATTTACTGTGGTGATGTCCCTGAGCCAGCAGCACGTCTCCTCCTGACATTAGTTCATTTACTGTGGTGATGTCCCTGAGCCAGCAGCACGTCTCCTCCTGACGCAAATGTAAACACAGAACAGCCTAATCACCACTGGAGCTGAAAGGGAGAGTAAGCTGACTGTCTCTGTCTGGATCAGGCTCCCAGCTGACATCCAGCTTGTTGTCCAGACTGAGATGGGAGACAGTGCAGGTGTAGTTGTGTCTCTCTCTCAGTTCCTCTGTAATGACCTCCAGTCTCTTCCTCAGCTAGTACACTCAGTCTCCATTGGGTGGCAGCTGCCCACCTGTCATCTCCTGTTCTGCTTTTAGCTGGCCGTCTCTCAGCAGGGTCAGGTTGGTATGTCGTGGGTTGAAACCAAACACCAGACAGCTCATTTGGAGCCCTACAGACATTACTTTCTGAATAAGACTCTAAGACACACTTTACGGATCACAATTTTCTTCACTGTCTGCAGGGATGTCTCCAAACAATGAATGTAAACGTCTACAAATTCCAACTGAAAGCTTTTTTGAACACAATGTGAAAATAATCTGTTCAGGTTCAGGATCACATTCTTTGTTTGCTCTGCTCTGAAAAGATGGGTGTACTAAAATAGTGTTTACTAAACAACGATAGTTCCTACTCTTGATTTCTGTACCTCAATGAAAACATGCTGCAAACACTGCTACATTACTCCATAACATTATCAGTGTCACGTTCTGACCTTTATTTCCTTTGTTTTGTCATTATTTAGTATGGTCAGGGCGTGAGTTGGGGTGGGCAGTCTATGTTTGTTTTTCTATGATTTGGGGATTTCTATGTTTCGGCCTAGTATGGTTCTCAATCAGAGGCAGGTGTCATTAGTTGTCTCTGATTGAGAATCATACTTAGGTAGCCTGGGTTGCACTGTTTGTTTGTGGGTGATTGTCTATGTTGATTGCTTGTTTCAGCGCAGTTCGCATTAGCTTCACGGTTGTTATTTCGTTTATTGTTTTTGTATAGGGTTTCAGTGTTTTCTTTATTAAAATTAATGATGAACACATACCACGCCGCATTTTGGTCCTCCGATCCATCTCGCCTCTCCTCTTCAGATGAAGAGGAGGACGACCGTGACAATCAGATTGCATAGATAATAGTGTAATATGTTCTTATTGTAAATATATACAATTACCTGCATTTTCAGTAGTGTAAAATTAAAGAACAAACGAGACAAGCAGTCTGCCCATGTTTGTGAGTGTTTATCACTTTTCCAGTAACGTTTTTAAGCTCTCAAATGTTTTTTTTCTCCACCTTTATTCAACCAGGTAGGCTAGTTGAGAACACCTTTATATAACCAGGTAGGCTAGTTGAGAACACCTTTATTCAACCAGGTAGGCTAGTTGAGAACAAGTTCTCATTTGCAACTGCGACCTGGCCAAGATAAAGCAAAGCAGTGTGACACAGACAATAACACAGAGTTACACATGGAGTAAACAATAAACAAGCCAATAACACAAACAAGTCAATGGCACAGAAGAGAAAAGAGTCTATATACAGTGTGTGCAAAAGGCATGAGGAGGTAGGCAATAAATAGGCCATAAGAGCGAATAATTTCAATTTAGCAGATTAACACTGGAGTGATAAATGAACAGATGATGATGTGCAAGTAGAGCTACAGGTGTGCAAAAGAAAAGTAAATAAAAATTGTAAAAGTATGGGGATGAGGTAGGCAGATTGGGTGGGCTATTTACAGATGGACTATGTACAGCTGCAGTGATTGGTTAGCTGCTCAGTTGATTTTTAAAGTTGGTGAGGGAAATAAAAGTCTCCAACTCCAGCGATGTTTGCAATTCGTTCCAGTCACTGGCAGCAGAGAACTGGAAGGAAAGGCGGCCAAATGAGGTGTTGGTTTTGGGGATGATCAGTGAGAAATACCTGCTGGAACGTGTGCTACGGGTGGGTGTTGTTATCATGACCAGTGAACTGAGATAAGGCGCAGCTTTACCTAGCATAGACTTATAGATGACCTGGAGCCAGTGGGTCTGGCGACAAATATGTAGCGAGGGCCAGCCGACTAGAGCATACAGTTTGCAGTGGTGGGTGGTATAAGCTGATTTGGTAACAAAACGGATGGCACTGTGATAGACTGCATCCAGTTTGCTGAGTAGAGTGTTGGAAGCTAATTTGTAGATGACATCGCCGAAGTCGAGGATCGGTAGGAAAGTCAGTTTTACTAGGTTAAGTTTGGCGGCGTGAGTGAAGGAGGCTTTGTTGCGAAATAGAAAGCCAATTCTAGATTTGATTTTGGATTGGAGATGTTTAATATGAGTCTGGAAGGAGAGTTTACAGTCTAGCCAGACACCTAGGTATTCATAGTTGTTCACATATTCTAGGTCGGAACCGTTCAAGGTGGTGATGCTAGTCGGGCGTGCGGGTGAGGGCAGCAAAAGGTTGAAAAGCATGCATTTGGTTTTACTAGCGTTTAAGAGCAGTTGGAGGCCACAGAAAGAGTGTTGTATGGCATTGAAGCTCGTTTGGAGATTAGATAGCACAGTGTCCAAGGAAGGGCCAGAAGTATACAGAATGGTGTCGTCTGCGTAGAGGTGGATCAGGGAACTACACACAGAGCCTGAGTTCGCCGCTGGGGCCGGCAGATAAAAAAAAAACAGAATGGAGTACCGTGAATAATGGACAGTCCAGCGTGCATCAGCTATGTAGCCAAGTGATCATGGGGTCGAGGGGGCAGCAATAGATGGAACAGCCAGAACTCCTTGCTGTCCCCAGTCCATCTGACCGTGCTGCTGCTCAAGTTTCAACTGTTCCTACTTATTATTATACGACCATGCTGGTCATTTATGAACATTTGAACATCTTGGCCATGTTCTGTTATAATCTCCACCCGGCACAGCCAGAAGAGGACTGGCCACCCCACATAGCCTGGTTCCTCTCTAGGTTTCTTCCTAGGTTTTGGCCTTCCTAGGGAGTTTTTCCTAGCCACCGTGCTTCTACACCTGCATTGCTTGCTGTTTGGGGTTTTAGGCTGGGTTTCTGTACAGCACTTTGAGATATCAGCTGATGTACGAAGGGCTATATAAATACATTTGATTTGATTAGGGAGGTCTCGGGGTAGTCGTTATTACGCTAGCATGTGGGCGACGCGGCGTTTAAAGTTAGTAGCCCAGGGCTAGTAGAAGCGTCTGCTCCGACGGAGGCTGGTTGAAGGCACAGCGGATGGAGTTTCGTCGGCATACCTGTCGTGGTGGTGCGGCGGGGGGCCGTGTCTACTAAGGATCCAAGCAAGGTGGCGAAAGAGGTATTGTAGTTGTAGTAATTTAGTTTTCTATCCGGGAGATACGCCTGGCTCACGGCGAACTGGTGCTAGCTTCGGGGCAGAGGCGTTAGCCGCTATAGCCGCTCGGTAGCAGCGGTGATCCGGTGCCAAGGTCCAGAGCTTACGGCAAGGATCCGGTGGAGTAGTGTGTTCTAGCCGTGTTTGGCTGGAGTCCGGGTGAACAACTGAGTAGGCCGGGAGGTGGGCCTCAGAGATAGCTTCGGCACTGGGTAACTCGGTGGGTGCTAGCTAGCTGTGAAGATGAGGAGAATGGTCCAGGGATTACGGCAGGAATCCGGCGTTGTAGTGGAGAGACAGTCCGATACTGGTAGGCTGGCGAGTATTATCCAGGCTAATATATATATATATATATATATATTTTTTTTTTAAAGGGCTGGTACCTGTGCAGAAGGTAAAAACCGCTACCAGTGGCTAACAATTACTAAATAGCTTGTAGCTATTAGCTATTTAACTTGGGACTGTAACAATCTTCGTCTTCATCGGATGAGGAGTAGGAAGGATCGGACCAAAACACGGCGTGGTAAGTGTCCATGATTATTTACAGTTTTTTTGGATTGCTTACACACTAAAATTAAAAGTAGTACACTATTAGTAAAACCTTACACTCAAGAAGCAAAACATCAGCCCATATTTGCACAACTATAAGCACATTGTCAACCTCACACTTGTTGCAAAACTCTACACACAGTGATTTGCAAAACACTAAACACACTTAACATACATTACACACAAAAATCTATCATGAAGTCACATCCTTGCAATACCAAAGCACTGACTGTCAGATTACCACACCCTCCAACCTATTGGTTCAACACAGTCATCAGGTGTGCAAACACTCGTTTGCTTAATTGTAGACACACCAATCAGGTGTATTAGCACTATAAAAAGCAGCAGGTGAGTTCATCGGCCTTCAAGCACAATGGAAAGAGTTAGAGAAAGAGGACGAGGAGAACGAGGAGGACGAGAAGGACGAGGAGGACGAGGGGAACGATGAGGAGGAGGAAGAGGAAGACAAGAAGGTGCTCAAAGAGGACCGAATCTGACAAATGAGATCCGCGCAACACTGGTTGACCACGTTGTCAACCACAGCCTGACGCTGAGGGAGGCTGGACTGCGAGTACAGCCAAATCTAAGCCGATATACAGTGGCAAGTGTGATGAGAACATTTAGACTGGAAAATAGGTATTGTAAAAATATCATCATATCAAAAACATCTGCACGGTTTCAGTAACTGCTTACAGTACTGTATTCTATGCACTATCAGCACTTCTGTTACCTTTTCCTGTCAAATTACTGTACTATTGTATACTTTCTTTTCTACATAGGATTGAGGGTCAGGGACGACAAGGGGGAAGGCCTCCTATGTTCACAGAACAGCAAGAGAGGGAGATAGTAAACATGGTTTTGGCCAACAATGCTATAACACTCAAGCAGCTCCAAGCTAACATTGTCAATAACCACGCCATTTTCAACGACATCCATCAGGTCTCAACATCAACACTGGCACACATCCTAAAAAAATAACATATTCAAATGAAGCAAATTTATCGAGTGCCTTTCGAGCGCAATTCCGAAAGGGTGAAACGACTGCGGCATGATTATGCAGAGGTATGTATTCACTTTAGCAGTGTGATCTTGCATACTGTCTCATAATATTTTACTGTACTATAATATGTATACTAGATCTACACTGAACTACACAATTTTGCCTGACATTGTTTTTCAGAGAGTTTTACGAATGGATGGAAAGGAGATCCAGCATGAGTTCATTTACGTAGATGAGGCTGGGTTCAACCTGACGAGAACACGAAGGAGGGGAAGAAACATCATTGGCCACAGGGCTATAGTCAATGTCCCAGGGCAACGTGGGGGTAATATAACACTCTGTGCAGCCATTACACAGAATGGGGTCCTCCATCGCCATGCCCATATGGGCCCTTACAACACAGCACTCATACTTACATTCTTGGACCAATTGCACAACATAACAGCAGCAAATCAAATCGATCATATGCAATACATTGTTGTCTGGGACAATGTGTCTTTCCACGGCTCTGGTCTGGTTCAGATCTGGTTTCAGCAACATCCACATTTCACCGTCCTATATCTTCCACCATACTCTCCATTCCTCAACCCTATAGAAGAGTTTTTCTCGGGATGGCGGTGGAAGGTATATGATCTCCGTCTCCAGGCTGAGGTACCCCTCATCCAAGCCATGAAGGAGGCCTGTGACCAGATGGAGGTAGCAGCAATGCAAGGATGGATTTGTCATTCAAGACATTTCTTTCCAAGGTGTCTTGCTAATGACAACATTGCCTGCGATGTTGATGAAATTCTCTGGCCAGATCCAGAGATCCAAATTTTTTTAAATCTTACAATATGTAAAGTGACGTTTGGTTACAGTATTATGAATCTCCATCGTTAACATTTTGGGTGTGTTGAGAAATAAATGAGTTTCTTCAGTCTGCAACATTGGTCTTGTGTAGTGTTTGGTGAATTGACATTATATTTGTACTTTGTTGATAGTAGCCTACTCTAATCACAGGGAAGTAGAAGTGCTAAAAGTGTTTTAGGTTTATCACAGCAGAGTGTAACTCGTGCAAACAGAGCATAGTAATGTGAAACGTGTGTGTTTCATATGGTAACAAAGTGTGGTTTTTAAAAAGAAGTGTATAGTTTTTACAAGAGTGTTTAATTTTGCAAAGGATCTGTAGTGTTTTGCTAATTGGGTGTGTGGTTGTGCTAATTGTGTGTAGTGTTTTGAAAACACGGGCCCTGTTTTGAAAATCGTGCTTAAGCAATCAAAAAAAACTGTATCACAGAACACAAAAAAACAAAGTGAATGTAAGAAATGAAAATCGAAACAGTCCTGAAAGGTGAAAACAAAAAATAGGAAACTACCCACAAACACCAGGTGGGAAAAGGCTACCTAAGTATGGTTCTCAATCTGAGACAACGATAGACAGCTGCCTCTGATTGGGAACCATACCAGGCCAAACGCATAGAAAAGAAAAACATAGAATGCCCACCCCAACTCACGCCCCGACCAAACCAAAATAGAGCCATAAAAAAGGAACTAAGGTCAGGGCGTGACAGGGACAAACATTTCAGGTAACCTTCCTCAAGCTTCCCACAATAAATTGGGTGAATTTTGGCCCATTCCTGCTGACAGAGCTGGTGTAACTGAGTCAGGTTTGTAGGCCTCCTTGCTTGCACACACTTTTTCAGTTTTGCCCACAAATTTTCTATAAGATTGAGGTCAGGATTTTGTGATGGCCACTCCAATACCTTGACTTTGTTGTCCTTAAGCCATTTTGCCACATCTTTGGAAGTATGCTTGGGGTCATTGTTCATTTGGAAGACACATTTGCGACCAAGCATTAACTTCCTGTCTTGAGATGCTGCTTCAATATATCCACATAATTTCCTGCTTCATGATGCCATCTAATTTGTGAAGCGCACGAGTCCCTCCTGCAGCAAAGCACCCCCACGACATGATGATGCCACCCCGTGCTTCACGGTTGGGTGTAGTGTTCTTTGGCTTGCAAGCCTCCCCCTTTATCCTCCAAACATAACAATGGTCGTTATGGCCAAACAGTTTTATTTTTGTTTCATCAGAACAGAGGACTTTTCTCCAAAAAATACGATCTTTGTCCCCATGTGGAGTTGCAAACCGTAGTCAGGCTTTTTTTATGACGGTTTTGGACCAGTGGCTTCTTCCTTGCTGATCGGCCTTTCAGGTTATGTCGATATAGGACTCGTTTTACTGTGGAGATAGATACTTTTGTACCTGTTTCCTCCAGTATCTTCACAAGGTCATTTGCTGTTGTTCTGGGATTGATTTGCGCTTTTTGCACCAAAGTGTGTTCATCTCTAGGAGACAGAATGCGTCTCCTTCCTGAGCGGTATGATGGCTGCGTGGTCCCAAGTTGTTTATACTTGCATACTATTGTTTGTAGAGATGATTGTGTGTGCCTTCAGGCATTTGGAAATTGCTCCCAAGGATGAACCAGACTTGTGGAGGTCTGCAATGTTTTTTCTGAGGTCTTGGCTGATTTCTTTTGATTTTCCCATGATGTCAAGCAAAGAGGCACTAAGTATGGGTGTATACCTTGAAATACATCCACAGGTACACCTCCAATTGACTCAAATGATGTCAATTAGCCTATCAGAAGCTTCTAAAGTCATGACATAATTTTCTGGAATTTTCCAAGCTATTTAAAGGCACAGTCAACTTAGTGTATGTAAACTTCTGACATACTGGAATTGTGATACGGTGAATTATAAGTGAAATAATCTGTCTGTAAAAAATTGTTGGAAAAATGACTTGTGTCAAGCACAAAGTAGATGTCCTAACCGACTTGCCAAAACTATAGTTTGTTAATAATAAATTTGTGGAGTGGTTGAAAAACACGTTTTTATGACTCCAGCCTAAGTGTATGTACAGTCGTGCCCAAAAGTTTTGAGAATGACACAAATATTAATTTCCACAAAGTTTGCTGCTTCAGTGTCTAGATATTTTTGTCAGATGTTACTATGGAATAATGAAATATAATTACAAGCATTTCATTAGGCTTTTTTGACAATTACATGAAGTTGATGCAAAGAGCCAATATTTACAGTGTTGACCCTTCTTTTTCAAGACCTCGGCAATCCGCCCTGGCATGCTGTCAATTAACTTCTGGGCCACATCCTGACTGATGGCAGCCCATTCTTGCATAATCAATGCTTGGAGTTTGTCAGAATTTGTGGGTTTTTGATTGTCCACCCGCCTCTTGAGGATTGACCTCAAATTCTCAATGGGATTAAGGTCTGGGGAGTTTCCTGGCCATGGACCCAAAATATCGATGTTTTGTTCCCCGAGCCACTTAGTTTTTTTGCCTTATGGGAAGGTGCTCCATCATGCTAGAAAAGGCATTGTTCATCACCAAACTGTTCCTGGATGGTTGGGAGAAGTTGCTTTCGGAGGATGTGTTGGTTCCATTCTTTATTCATGGCTGTGTTCTTAGGCAAGAATGTGAGTGAGCCCACTTCCTTGGCCGAGAAGCAACCCCACACATGAATGGTCTCAGGATGCTTTACTGTTGGCATGACACAGGATTGATGGTAGCGCTCACCTTGTCTTCCCCGGACAAGCTTTTTTCCGGATGCCCCAAACAATCAGAAAGGGGATTCATCAGAGAAAATGACTTTACCCCAGTCCTCAGCAGTCCAATCCCTGTACCTTTTGCAAAATATCAGTCTGTCCCTGATGTTTTTCCTGGAGAGAAGTGGCTTCTTTGCCTCCCTTCTTGACGCCAGGCCATGCTCCCAAAGTCTTCGCCTCACTGTGTGTGCAGATGCACTCACACCTGCCTGCTGCCATTCCTGAGCAAGCTCTGTACTGGTGGTGCCCCGATCCTGCAGCTGAATTAACTTTAGGAGACGGTCCTGTCTCTTGCTATGTCACGCCTTGGTCTTAGTGTTTTGTGTTTTCGTTATATATTTGGTCAGGCCAGGGTGTGACAGGGGTTTACGTGTTGTATTTCGTATTGGGGTTTGTTGTATTTGGGATCGTGGCTGATTAGGGGTGTTGTATAGGCTTGGCTGCCTGAGGCGGTTCTCAATCAGCTGTCAGGTGATTCTCGTTGCCTCTGATTGGGAACCGTATTTAGGTAGCCTGAGTTTCGCTTTGTCTTTTGTGGGTGATTGTTCCTGTCTCTGTGTAGTGTTCACCAGATAGGCTGTAATAAGTTTCACGTTCCGTTTGTTGTTTTTGTATTTATTCGTTATTTCATGTACCGTCACTTTTTTCATTAAAAACATGAGTAACCACCACGCTGCATTTCGGTCCGACTCTCTTTCAACGAACGAAGAACGCCGTTACAGAATCACCCACCACATACGGACCGAGCAGCGTGGTAACAGGCAGCGACAGCAGGAGCAGCGAAAGGAGGACGTTATGGAGTATACGACGTGGGAGGAAATCGACAGGTGGGCGGCCGACCCAGAGAGAATGCCTGAGCCCGCATGGGATTCGCTGGAGCAGTGCGAAGAGGGCTATAGGCGAATGGAGTTGGAGAAAAGAAAGACACGGCGGCGCAGAGCGAAGCCCGAAAAGCAGCCCCAAAAATGTATTGGGGGGGGGCTCAGAGGGAGAGTGGCTGAGTCAGGAGATGGACCTGAGCCAACTCTCCTTGTTTATCGTGAGGAGCCAAGGAGGAGACCAGAACCAGAGCCGGTGTTAGAGGTGAGCGAAGATGAGACTGTGAAGGAGTTAATGGGGAAAGTGGAGTGGAGAGTAATGAGGGAGTTGCTAGCTTGGTGCTATAGATATCATATTCGTCCGACGGATCGTGTCGGGGATTTGATGGCACCTGAGTTAACGCTCCATACTCGTCCTGAGGTGCGTGTTAGTCGGCTGGTGAAGTTGGTGCCAGCCTCACGCACCAGGCCTCCTGTGCACATCCCTAGCTTTGCACATCCTGTGCCACCTCCACACACCAGTACTCCGGTAGCAGCTCCCCGCACCAGGCTTCCTGTGCGTGTCCTCGCTCCAGTATTACCAGTGCCCGCACCACGCATCAGGCCTACAGTGCGCCTCGCCTCTCCTGCTCTGTCGGAGTCTCCCGCCTGTTCAGCGCAGCCAGCGTTTTCCTCCTCTCCTGCGCTGTCGGAGTCTCCTGTCTGTTCAGCGCAGCCAGCGTTTTCCTCCTCTCCTGCGCTGTCGGAGTCTCCCGCCTGTTTAGCGCTATCAGAGCCTTTCTTCTCTACAGCGCTGCCGGAGCCTCCTGCCTGTTTGAAGCAGCCTGAGCTGCCAGTCTGCAGGGTGCTGTCAGCCTGCATGGAGCAGTTAGAGCTGTCAGTCTGCATGAAGCAGTCAGAGCTGCCAGTCTGCAGGGTGCTGTCAGCCTGCATGGAGCAGTTAGAGCTGTCAGCCTGCATGGAGCAGTTAGAGCTGTCAGTATGCAAGGAGCTGCCAGTCTGCAAGGAGCTGTCAGTCTGCAAGGAGCTGCCAGTCTGCAAGGAGCTGTCAGTCTGTAAGGAGCTGTCAGTCTGCAAGGAGCTGCCAGTCTGCAAGGAGCTGCCAGTCTGCAAGGAGCTGTCAGCCTGCATGGAGCAGTCAGAGCTGTCAGTCTGCATGAAGCAGCCAGAGCTGTCAGTCTGCAAGGAGCTGTCAGCCTGCATGGAGCAGTCAGAGCTGCCAGTCTGCAGGGAGCTGTCAGTCTGCAAGGAGCTGTCAGTCTGCAAGGAGCTGTCAGTCTGCAAGGAGCTGCCAGTCTGCAAGGAGCTGCCAGTCTGTAAGGAGCTGTCAGTCTGCATGAAGCAGCCAGAGCTGTCAGTCTGCAAGGAGCTGCCAGTCTGCAAGGAGCTGCCGGTCTGCAAGGAGCTGCCAGTCTGCAAGGAGCTGCCAGTCTGCAAGGAGCTGTCAGTCTGCAAGGAGCTGTCAGTCTGCAAGGAGCTGCCAGTCTGCAAGGAGCTGTCAGCCTGCAAGGAGCTGCCAGTCTGCAGGGAACTGTCAGTCTGCAAGGAGCTGTCAGTCTGCAAGGAGCTGTCAGTCTGCAAGGAGCTGCCAGTCTGTAAGGAGCTGTCAGTCTGCAAGGAGCTGCCAGTCTGCAAGGAGCTGCCAGTCTGCAAGGAGCTGCCAGTCTGCAAGGAGCTGTCAGCCTGCATGGAGCAGTCAGAGCTGTCAGTCTGCATAGAGCAGCTAGATCCGCCAGTCAACCAGAATCTTCCAGATCTGCTAGTCAACCTGAATCTTCCAGATCCGCCAATCAGCCAGGATTTACCGGAGCCTACTACCTACCTGAGCTTCATCTCAGTACTGGGCTTCCTCTCAGTACTGGGCTTCCTCTCATTACTGGGCTTCCCCTCAGTTCCGGGCTGCCCCTCAGTTCCGGGCTGCCCCTCAGTCCCGAGCTGCCCCTCAGTCCCGAGCTGCCCCTCAGTCCCAAGCTGTCCCTCAGTCCCGAGATGCCCCTCAGTCACGAGCTGCTCCTTAGTTCTGTGGGGTTGTGGGTGAGGACTATTAGGCCATGGTCGGCGGCGAGGGTGGATTATCCCAGGATGCGAAGGGGAGGAACGAGGACATTAATGAAGTGGGGTCCACGTCCCGAGCCGGAGCCGCCACCAATGACAGACGCCCACCCGGACCCTCCCTTTGGTTTTGAGGTGCGTCCGGGAGTCCGCACCTTGGGGGGGGGGGGGGGGTTCTGTCACGCCTTGGTCTTAGTGTTTTGTGTTTTAGTTATATATTTGGTCAGGCCAGGGTGTGACAGGGGTTTACGTGTTGTATTTCGTATTGGGGTTTGTTGTATTTGGGATCGTGGCTGATTAGGGGTGTTGTATAGGCTTGGCTGCCTGAGGCGGTTCTCAATCAGCTGTCAGGTGATTCTCGTTGCCTCTGATTGGGAACCGTATTTAGGTAGCCTGAGTTTCGCATGGTCTTTTGTGGGTGATTGTTCCTGTCTCTGTGTAGTGTTCACCAGATAGGCTGTAATAAGTTTCACGTTCCGTTTGTTGTTTTTGTATTTATTCGTTATTTCATGTACCGTCACTTTTTTCATTAAAAACATGAGTAACCACCACGCTGCATTTCGGTCCGACTCTCTTTCAACGAACGAAGAACGCCGTTACATGCTAGACCTTCTTGGGCGCCCTGAAGCCTTCTTCACAACAATTGAAACGCTTTCCTTGAAGTTCTTGATGATCCGATAAATGGTTGATTTAGGTGCAATCTCACTGGCAGCAATATCCTTGCCTGTGAAGCCCTTTTTGTGCAAAGCAATGATGACGGCACGTGTTTCCTTTCAGGTAATCATGGAACAGAGGAAGAACAATGATTCCAAGAACCACCCTCCTTTTGAAGCTTCCAGTCTGTTATTCGAACTCAATCAGCATGACAGAGTCTCCAGCCTTGTCCTCTTCAACACTCACACCTGTGTTAACGAGAGAATCACTGACATGATGTCAGCTGGTCCTTTCGTGGCAGGGCTGAAATGCAGTGGAAATGTTTTTTGGGGGATTCAGTTCATTTGCATGGCAAAGAGGGACTTTGCAATTAATTGCAATTCATCTGATCACTCTTCATAACATTCTGGAGTATATGCAAATTTGCCATCATACAAACTGAGGCAGCAGACTTTGTGAAAATTAATATTTGTGTCATTCTCTTTTGGCCACGACTGTAAACTTCTGACTTCAACTGTGCATATATGCTACTTTGTAGCTAGTTAACATTTAATAAGAAGGTTTTGGGGGAAGCCTTGCCATCTACCAGAAGACAGTTAGGTCTATCATTACCATCTACCAGAAGACAGTTAGGTCTATCATTACCATCTACCAGAAGACAGTTAGGTCTATCATTACCATCTACCAGAAGACAGTTAGGTCTATCATTACCATCTACCAGAAGACAGTTAGGTCTATCATTACCATCTACCAGAAGACAGTTAGGTCTATCATTGCCATCTACCAGAAGACAGTTAGGTCCATCATTACCATCTACCAGAAGACAGTTAGGTCTATCATTACCATCTACCAGAAGACAGTTAGGTCTATCATTACCATCTACCAGAAGACAGTTAGGTCTATCATTACCATCTACCAGAAGACAGTTAGGTCTATCATTACCATCTACCAGAAGACAGTTAGGTCTATCATTACCATCTACCAGAAGACAGTTAGGTCTATCATTGCCATCTACCAGAAGACAGTTAGGTCCATCATTACCATCTACCAGAAGACAGTTAGGTCTATCATTACCATCTACCAGAAGACAGTTAGGTCTATCATTACCATCTACCAGAAGACAGTTAGGTCTATCATTACCATCTACCAGAAGACAGTTAGGTCTATCATTACCATCTACCAGAAGACAGTTAGGTCCATCATTACCATCACTATGTTTGTCCTGTTTCTTCATTAATAGAAACCTGGACATTTTACTTCATATAATGAGGCATGTCTTACCTTGCTTCAAAGTAGACTGAAGCCAAAATCCCAACATTGAAAGGTGCAGACAATTATTTATATAAAGACTCAAGTGCGTTCTCCTGTCCTATTGTATTCCTTTCAACTTCCTTTCATTGTCTAGGCGTTATCCGAATCATATTGGCAACCCATGATAGTTGTTACATCTTTAAACCCCCCCCTCTTTCGAACTGATATTTCCATCTCTTTCCATGAAACCTCTTTCATGGGTGGTGCGCATTTTAAAACTGTGGCCTACCTACTGCCATGTGTATATTGCTGCTTCTAAAATGTGAAGAAATAAAATACATTCAACATTTCAAGCTAAACATTCCAGTCGGTTCCATCAGCCCTATTAATTGATATGGCGTATACCTCTACAACACTACCTTGGGGATTAAGAAGTGAGTATACGCAATGCCCACTGAATAATAAATGGGTATACGCCTCACACCTGCACATACCCTCCACTACACCACTGAACCAAAGGTTGTGTGCCACATCATCGACAGTGCAGTCAGGCTCTAGATTTGTTTTAAGTTCCAAAGCAGCTGTTTTTATCTAAATGTCAAATCATTGTTTTCAATCAAAATGTTTAAAAAGAAACAAATAGCTTCTTAGCAAAGAACACATTTTCAAGAAATTTGCTAGGACTGTCTGGGAGTGGTCTGGAAAACTTCAGGCAGTCTTTTCAAACAGCTCTTACACTAAAAGGGCATCATCATTTTCACAATTTCACAGTATTAGTCCAACCTCATAGTGTGGCAATACACTCTGAGTGAACAAAACATTAAGAGTTCCTGCTCTTTCCATGACGTAGACTGACCAGGTGAATCCAGGTGAAAGCTATGATCTCATATTGATGTCACTTGTTAAATCCACTTCAATCAGTGTAGATGAAGGGGAGGAGACAGGTTAAAGAAGGATTTAGGAAGGTGTCCCTAATGTTTGTTACACTCAGTGTATATAAAACACAGGAAATTATGTTTTTGACTGCACTGCACCTTTAACATATGTGATTAGATGATATGAAACATACCTATCCAGGCGTTGTAAGATCTGGCATATATCAGCAGTGTCTGAGCAGGGGAACATGACCATAGTCACTGAGTCATCGTGGCCTGTCATACTACAGCAAGGGGAGAGGAGGAGGGAGAGTGGTGAAGGCAGGGGAGGTCCTGCCTGGAGAGCAGAGGAGCAAGGTCCACAGACTGTTCTCTAACCTTACAGCAGTTGCCATGCAGCGACATTGTGCTAGAGTGTGTGTGTGTACTGCATGTACAACAAAGGGAGGGACAGCAATCGTGACGGAGTGACCAGCAAAGATCAGTGTAGTTTGTTGCGTAGGAAATCGAATCAGTAGAAATCAGATCAAACACACCAGGTGAGTCAGAGGTTGACACTGCCTGGGAAAACGGGTACACTGATTGGCAGACAGGCAGTGCTCCTCTTTCTCTCTCTTTCCCAGCCCTGACTGCACTTAGCTCAGAGCTCTCAGCCTCCCGCTGGTCCTTGTCTTTGGCTGCAGAGTGCTGTGGCTCCCTCCTCCCTTCTCTTTCCCTCTCTCCCTCCCTTCCTCTCGTCTGTCTGTTATGGTGTTGTGGTCTCCTGATTGCTACCAGTTTCCTGCAGCCAAAACATGAATTTGTCAGAGCTCTCGGCCCCAGAGAAATCTAATCGAAATACATCAACCGTGACCACTTAGGGGGCAATTGTGACAGTTGGTGAGGAGTGGGAGACAGAGGGGGGGACAGGGGGAGAGAGAGAGAGGGATACGGAGGGAGTAGTATAATTAACTGTGTTTGCACGGCTGCTCACCTGCAGGCCTGCTGCCCAGATTTGGGCCCCGCTGGCTCGCTAAGTAAGTATTTGCACGCAAACTAGTGATATTTGATCCACCCCAGTGTCAAGTGCTTCAATAACGTAAAAAATGTAAGAGCGGGAGGCTCTCCCGAGTATCTCAGCTGGCAGTTTGATTCAGATTTTATTATCCACGCTGCTTCTATAATAAGCAAGAACTGTCCTGTCGCATTAGGCACGCTCGGCAGCGCACCCCGTACCCCCCACTCTCTTCTCTCATACATACAGGCACACACACACACACATACACACCACTTAGCCAGAGGAAATGGACTCTCCCGCCGCCAGCCTCTCCTCTGGTTGAGAATGGCAGCCTTAACCCCTTTATATCCACCCATCCATTTCTCTCTCTCTCTCTCTCTCTCTCTCTCTCTCTCTCTCTCTCTCTCTCTCTCTCTCTCTCTCTAGCTATATCCACCCATCCATTTCTCTCTCCCTCTCTCTCTCTCTCCCTCTCTCTTTCTCGCTATATCCACCCATCCATCTCTCTCTCTCTCTCTCTCTCTCTCTCTCTCTCTCTCTCTCTCTATCTCTCTAGCTATATCCCCCCTCTCTCTCCTCTCTCTACCCCTCGATTTCTCCCTAGGTCTCTCTCTCTCTATCACTCTCTCTCTCTCTATCTAGTTCTCTCTCTATCTCTCTAGCTATATCCCCCCCTCTCTCCTCTCTCTACCCCTCAATTTCTCCCTTAGGTCTCTCTCTCTCTCTATCGCTCTCTCTCTCTCTCGCTCTCTCTCTCGCTCTATCTAGTTCTCTCTCTATCTCTCTAGCTATATCCCCCCTCTCTCTCCTCTCTCTACCCCTCAATTTGTCCCTTAGGTCTCTCTCTATCGCTCTCTCTCTCTATCTAGTTCTCTCTCTATCTCTCTAGCTATATCCCCCCTCTCTCTCCTCTCTCTACCCCTCAATTTCACCCTAGGGAGTCCGTGTCTAAGGTTATGAGTGTGTATGTAAAGTCCCGGGTGTGTCTCTAAGGTCCCGGGTGTGTCTCTAAGGTCCTGGGTGTGTCTATAAGGGCCCGGGTGTGTCTCTAAGGTCCCGGGTGTGTCTCTAAGGTCCCGGGTGTGTCTCTAATGTCCCGGGTGTGTCTCTAAGGTCCCGGGAGTGTATGTAACTACAAAGCAACAGACACACCTGTCCTGGTTCTGTCATCCATTGTGGAGCTAAGTTAAATAATTAAAATGTATTACTTTTGAGACTATTTTGCTTTATCCAGACTATATAGCTTGTATCAAGACTTTTTAGTTTGAGACTAACGAAATTGATAATGTCATTGGGGTAAGATTAGGTTAAGACTAGGGTTGCAAAATTCGGGTAACTCCCAGAATTCCCAGGTTTTTCATCCTGGTTGAATGACTCCAGATTTACTGCTTATTCCCTCTTTATTTCAGGATACCACTAACCAGGATTTTATTGTTACCGGAAGTTTGCCACACTAGGTAAGTCATATAGCTAATGTAACTGCAAATAGATAGTGTTGTTTTCTCTCTTGACAAACTACTTCCAGGTCAGCAGGAAACTCACAGATGCAGAACTATGAGCAGAGCCCTGGGGTGTGTGTGTGTCTAACTCAGCCAGGGATTGTGTGTTTGTTTGTGTGTGTGGCCGTGTGTGTCTAATTCATCTAGTGTGTAAGTGTGTGTAACCCAGCCCTGTGTGTGTGCGTATCTGCGTGCGAGTGTGTTTGTTTGTGTGTGTGGCCCTGTGTGTCTAATTCATCTAGTGTGTAAGTGTGTGTAACCCAGCCCTGTGTGTGTGCGTATCTGCGTGCGAGTGTGTTTGTGTGTGTGCATGTGTATCTGCGTGCGAATGTGTGTGCGAGTGCATGCGTCTAACCCAGCCAAGATTATGCTATATTTACTGTGGGTCGCCTGGCAAAGTATCCTCTCCTGCTGCAGTAACTGGACTGAGACAGACATCATTATGGTGCTACAGTACAAAAGCATCAGAAATGACATCTCCACTGTATTCTACGCTCTACATTCTACGGCATAAATACAGATAGAGCGCTTTGAAAGCAATGTATTTTACAGTATTATATCTTGAATATGTTTAGAATATGCTTTACTTTTTGTTAGTGAACTGTTAGTTGTCCATCTTTTTCTGTTGTATAATTATTTTCTATGTGAGCTGCTGTATATTAGTTTCCATTATTATTAATGTGATTGATGTTAGTGGATGATTTACACTGCATGCATTATTACATTGCGTGCACATTCACATCACGTGCATACTATTTATATTTCTGACAACTCTTCATGTGTATTAGGCTTGTTAAATGTGTAATAGTCGTCTTTTTTGGTGTCTCAACGTGTCTCATTTGGTGTCTCATTTAGCTCTCATGTCAGTGTTCGGTGTTGGGAGGCTTTTGTAACTTTGGCTGTATTTAACTGAACCGATGAAACAGTGTTTCTCCCACACTGTGCAGCCTTAGGCGGGCTTGCTGCCTGCTGACATAGGTAATACAGAGAGAGGAAAGCATCTGTAGGAAACCGTCTGAGACCTCTTCACACACAGGACAACAAATGCAGCAATCAGACAAAAACATGTTATATAAACCAGAATTAAAACACCTTTGCATTTTTACGTAACTTTTTTTACAGCGCTGGAAAATTGACCATTGTTTGGTGTAAATAGGACAAGTGATTGCATATGCACTGCACAATTTTGGAGAGGTTACGCAAGAGGAGCCTTTCAGCTAATTCCATCAAAGCCCTGAGAGTAGGTTTAGTTTATAATTGGGCATCTTTATTTCAGTGTGTTTTCCAGCAGTGTTCCTCTGTGTAGAGCAGCTCAGAGCGAATGGTAATCAGAGTGATAATACATCACTTTCTTTGCAGCACTGAGTTTGACCCGGCACCAGCATCCATGACGGATCAGCCAGGGTATTTATGGCAAAATGTGTAGAGGTAGCAGGAAATTTGCTAGAAAACTGCACATTTTCCTCTATGGCACAAGGTAATATGGGTAGAATTACAGGAAATTAGCTTGGAAAATTCTCTCAGCCTCATTGCAAAATGTGGGGAATAGCATGAGATTAGATATAAAACAACAGCATTTTCTCTATGCCACAGGGCAATATGTGTAGAATTGCAGGAAATTAGCTTTAAAAATGCAAAATTATCTCAGCCTCATTGCAAAATGTATAGCATTATAGGAAGTTAGCGGTTTGGGGGGTCTCCGGTGTACTGTATACGTCTATGTCTATGAGAAACCTCAGGCACCCAGAGGAGCCATGCTGCTCACAGAGATGTCAAATGACTATATATTATTCTCTGCTGCCAAATGATGAAGATATGTGTTCAGCTTGATTTAGAAGCCTAAAGTACAGTACAGTGTGCTGGAGAGGTGACTTGAGGTGACTTGAGGTGACAGACAGACAGACAGACAGACAGGTGCAGCAGTTTCTCACCAACATGCTTTTTAGTCAAAACTCCTCCAACTTTACTGCATTATTAAATCACACATGAATTATTCAACGACTTTCGTATCAAACAAATATTTTGCAACTTGCACCTACAAATGTGAGGGGAAACATTTGTCCTATAGCTAGATAAATACATAGAGGAGTGTTTGAATGACGTTTCTTCCTGTAGTTTCTATGGCTCAGTTTACGTACAGTCTAGGGATGATTATGGTCTGGATGGAGTCAGAAAGCAGTGTGTGTATGTGCAGGTGTGACACTCCGAGGTGCTGACACTGCTGACGATGGTGGGACGACGGGAGGTGGCGTCATGGTAGGCTGTGGGTCACGTGGTCGAGTTACTCACGCCTTCCTGCAAACTTTAAGGAGGCATCCAGGAAGCCTGCTAGATGCACACAGCACACACTCAAAAACACAGAGACACTTAAAAGCATGGTGACTACAAGGAGCTCCTATCCCAAATAACAGGAACACTGGCCTACAGTTAATTAGTATTTAGTATGGAGATACCTTGACCTAATGCTCGTCCTAATATTTCTATATTTCTTCATTCCATTCTTTAACTTTTATATTTGTGTGTATTGTTTTCTATTGTTAGATATTACTGCACTGTTGGAACTAGGAACACAAGCATTTCACTACACCATCTGCTGAATAATATCGGATAAATATGTGTATGCGACCAATACAATTTTGTAAAATCCAGACAGGTCTTCAATAGTTTAGAAAACATGTTCTAATTTTGTAATTTCTAGATTTCTTGTTTTGATTATTTGTGTATTTGTATTGTTTGATATTCTGCTGTGTTGTTGGAGCTTGTAACATAAGCATTTCGCTGCACCTGTTAAAACACCTGCAAATCTGTGTATGCAACCAATACACTTTGATTTGATTTAAAGATTTAGGTCAAGACCAAGAAGAAATATGGACTGCCTTTCAGACTAAATAATTCCTTCTGTGAAAGTTCACACAGCATTTCCTAGATAGTATGAGAGATGTATGTACGTCTCTCCTTCTCCTTCTCCTCCTCTCCTTCTGCTCTCTCTTCTCCTCTCTCTCGTCTCCTGTCCTTCTGCTCTCACTTCTCTCTCTCCTCCTCTCTCGTTCTCTCCTCCTCCTACTCCTCTCCTTCTGCTCTCTCTTCTCCTCTCTCTCATCTCCTCTCCTTCTGCTCTCACTTCTCTCTCTCCTCCTCTCTCGTTCTCTCCTCCTCCTTCTCCTCTCCTTCTGTTCTCTCTTCTCCTCTCTCATGTCTCCTGTCCTTCTGCTCTCACTTCTGTCTCTCCTCCTCTCTCCTTCTCCTCTCCTTCTCCTCTCCTTCTGCTCTCTCTTCTCTCTCCTCCTCTCTCGTTCTCTCCTTCACCTTCTCCTCTCCTTCTGCTCTCTCTTCTCCTCTCTCTCGTCTCCTGTCCTTCTGCTCTCACTTCTCTCTCTCCTCCTCTCTCGTTCGTTCCTTCTCCTTCTCCTCTCCTTCTCCTCTCCTCCTCACATGCAATAAAGTTTGCTGCCTCATGTGGGGGGTATCTCCTTCCTTATGAACCCTCAGAATTTTTTGGGTTCATAATTTGTACATTTACTTTACTTGCTTCTGCATGCATTTCCCTCCTGCATTTTTAAAGGCCGGGCAATGAGGGATTTTCTGCTCATGCTCTCTTGCTTTGTTCTGATCAAGCAGGGAGCTCCTATCCCACGTAACGGGAACACTGGCCCACACACACACACACACACACACACACACACACACACACACACACATACAGTGGAGCAGTCTGTTTGCAGGGTGAATTGTGTCTTGTCTTCTGTTGTATTAAGGCCAGATGATAAATTGAGAGATCAGACCTGTTTGTCAGGTTCAAGTCAACATCGTCTCCCTTCTAGCTGTGGACAAAATGTCCAACAAACAAATCTGAGTTGATAGTTAAAATATAGAAAGTTATTATAGATTTTTATATTGGTCCATCATGTAGAATATTGTCAGAGAGGAGTACATCCAATGAAGTACAGTATCAGTCATGAAATTATACCTTTTATTTACTCACAACTTCATCATAGAAAAACCTTTGGAAATAATAACACTTAAAAAGATTACTCCAAAACAGAAAAGATTTACTTGAACTGATCTGTTCATTTTATTATTTTAATCTTGATTTATTATAATATTTTGGAATAATGTACATTTATTTGTTCTTATTTTGTGGTCTATCTATATGAGTACTGATTTACTGCTATTATATTCAACAGCTTAACGTTTAGTAAACATCTGCGTTTAGAAAAGGAATACACCACATTATATGAATGTATTTAATTTACCACATTTATTTTTGTTTTTTTGCATAACCCAACTCTCTTGAGACACCTGCAGGGAGTGGGTTCACAGCCACTGTACAGCACCAGCAGAGCAATTAGTGCCTTGCTCCAGGGTACAGTAGTTTACTTTTTATGTCAGCTCTGGTATTCATACCAGCAATCTTGCGGTTACTGGCTAAACTCTCTAACATCAAGGATACCTGCCTACTGACCCTACATTCACTTTTTTTTTCAATATGGAGGTAATTAGTAGTATTTTCTATGATGAATGTCAAATACAAGAATTGAAATTATGAATGTGTTTTTAGATGAAATACAGTCAGGTGACCATGTTCCAGTGCAACAGGTGCATCACACATTAAGAGAACTCAATAGAAATGTAGTTGTAGTTCAAATCTGCTGTAGTAAAATACTGACGTTTTTACACCTGTGGGTTGCCATTGTTTTTATAGAGTAACGTTTTTTTTAAGCATTTTCTTTATGGCTAGCTTTTAGCAGAAACAATTAGGAAACTCATAAACTGAATTATTAACACTCAGCTTGGACCAAAATTCTGTATCTTATGCTAATTTCCCAAATGTTGTTGTTGGACTGTGATTTTGGTTGGACTGTTTTCATGAAAGCCTCCTACATTATTCTGATTCCTTTCCTCTGGTTGTGTAGCAAGCCTCCAGCATGCTCTGTCATTTGGCCTCATCCTTTAATCAAATACAAATGAGATACATTGGTTTCGTTTTTTATTTGTAGAATATGCCTATGGTCGTAGTTTTTGGAAATCAATTTGAATAGATCTATTGGTCTAATTTTCATATGCTGTTAGAGGAACCCTCCATATTAAGGAATTAACCCGTTTCCTCTCTCTTTCTCTTTCTCTCCCTCCCTCTGTCTCTCTCCCCCTCTCTCTCCTTCCATCTGTCTCACTCCCTCTCTCTTTCTCTCGCTCTCCCTCCCTCTGTCTCTCTTTATTCTGTATTCTTGCCTCAGACTCCCGTCTCCCCTTCAACTGCTGTCATTTAGATTTTCTACTACCATGTGAATTTAGGTCAGCATAAAGTCTCCACTCCAAATTCTCTCTCTCTCTCTCTCTCTCTCTCTCTCTCTCTCTCTCTCTCTCTCGCTCTCTCTCTCTCTCTCTCTCTCTCTCTCTCCTTCTTCGCTCCCACCCACTGGCTTGCCAGGAACACCAGGACAGGGGCGCTTCACGCCAGCTAATCTGATTGGGACACAGAGAGTGTTTAAAAACAAGTACAATGTAGAGAGGGTTGCAGAAGGGGTAGAGGGGGACAAGAGAAGGCCAGAGAGGGATTGAGAGAGGAGTAGAGTATAGGAGAGGGAAGTAGCAGCCTAGGGTGTGTGTGAGAATGCAGATCACGTCTCGACACTCTCCTCCCAGCCAGCAAACACAGCTCCCAATGCTGGCACCACGCATACTAACAGACAGCCCATATGGCTTCATTATGAGAAACGCACACACACACACACACGCACACATATGCACACAAACAGACACATACATACACACACTCACACTCACAGGAAGCTGGATGTAGGTATGTGTGTGAGGGTGGGATTGAGTGAAGGCACTGTTGAGTGGTGTGTAATGTAATGGCAGGGTGAGTTTCTCTACCTCCGGGGCTCAGTGGGAAAGCTGGCCCAATTACTCAGATTTACACACAACACCATGAATGTCCTTCACAATCGATGCACACCATGCTGTTTGTCTGATGCTTATTCTTAACAACCCACTGTTATTATGGACAATTTCATAATAGGTTGTATAAAAAACATATTTTGTGGAATTATTATTCACTGTAAATCTATACTTGTTGACTGTAATACTGGGATTTTTTTTTTTAAATGCAACAGTATGCTCTTCCATTTCACATAATTTCAGAAATTTTGCAGGCTACAATGCCGGAGGCTACAATAGTGGAAATCTGATTCAATACATTTTATTCCCTCTAGCTAGCTTACAAGCATCATGGAGCTAGATGGGGGACATAATACCCAGAAGGAAACAGACGAGTGCTCTTCAGGGTACCTCGGCATGGGAGAGAGAGTATCTGTCCTAAAGGGCTGTCTCATTCTACAGATGGTATTCATGTTCAGTAGAGAACAGGTGGCTGTGAGATGTTGGTCAACTGGCCCTTATGCAGGTCAGAGACACATTATGAGATTGATGCAGATGGATTATACTACAACATGACCGCTTTTTCATACTATACTGGAAGACCAAGGATACTATGGGATGAAATATAAGATCACATTTGTAAAAAAGGTCATTCAGATGGAATGTATACCCATTTGCTCATTGAAGACATACCTGACCCTGCTGAGAGACAGCCAGCTAAAAGCAGAACAGGAGATGACATGTGGGCAGCTGCCACCCAATGGAGACTGAGTGTACTAGCTGAGGAAGAGACTGGAGGTCATTACAGAGGAACTGAGAGAGAGACACAACTACACCTGCACTGTCTCCCACCTCAGTCTGGACAACAAGCTGGATGTCAGCTGGGAGCCTGATCCAGACAGAGACAGTCAGCTTACTCTCCCTTTCAGCTCCAGTGGTGATTAGGCTGTTCTGTGTTTACATTTGCGTCAGGAGGAGACGTGCTGCTGGCTCAGGGACATCACCACAGTAAATGAACTAATGTGTGTGTGGTGTGTTAAGACAGGGTGGGTATGTGCTTGTGTACGTGCGTGTGTTTAGACAGGACACTCCAGGGACCCAGCCAGACCTGTGAGGGGCCTGGGTTAGGACCTGGTGACCGGAGGGGAGGCGGAGGCCAGAAACAGAGACATTGGCTGTGTCCGAATACCAATACTTGCATCCTAAATAGCAGGCTGTTTGAGAATGCGAATATTAAATGTTTAATCGTATGTGAATTTTCTAAAAATGTTGTAAGCTGTAAATGCCAGGATGGTATACTCATTTCGGTTTTTCATTTAGTAGAATTCGCGGCACACTTTACAGGAATTTCACAGCCACAATGCATTGGAAGAGGGGAGCTATGAGTTTTCATAGCTAGATCTCTTTAAGTAAATAACAAAACAACTTGGAAGATGGCAAATAGCTGAACTTCTGCAGGGGTGTTCAAATGTAAGTAGTTTTTCTTCTATTTAAAATTATCATGACTATTTAATCATACATCTTTGAAAACAGATTTGCAGCCAACTGCCTGCCGTGCCTTTAACTAGCTATGTGATTTAGTAGCTAGGACTAGAAGTTATAATTGTTCGAACAGTAACGTTAGCAACATGGTTACTTGATGGTTACTTCATATTTAATGTCATTACTTCAAACAGTTGCAAAACGTTAGTTTTCGTAGCGAAACTTAACGTTTCTATTGGACAGATTCAGGTATGTCCCTCCCTGTTTGCTGAACCTGTCCAATAGAGACACTTATTTTTGTTGCAACTGTTTGGAGTATACACCCCTGTTATGGTGAAAGCAATGGCAAGCTGCACTCGTTACTGTTGCCACTTTTTTTCAGGATCTACGTGAAGGATTCTGAGCTGGAGAGGCAGCTGTCACCAGAATTGGTGAAAAATAAGTGGGAGAACCTTAGGTTTAAGCAAAAATACACTGCAGCTGTGGGCTCCTCTCCCAGAAGGGTCCAGATGTATAGGCAGGAGTAGGAGGTGACTGCCAGGAGGCACACTTTATGGCCCTTTTAAAGGACATGATTAAGTAGTTTTAGGTATTTTGTATGTATTTTATTCATAGCTATTAATTTATTAATTTTCTTGTCCTTTTTAAAACCCATTGTGGATTTATGTTCTCTCATTGAAAAGTGTTTCTTGTTTGTAATAAACATCTACTGATGGTGGGTTTTGCTTTCAACATTCAAAAATGCACTCTCACATCTGAGCTATCTTGTTGCAGGTGCATGGTAACAATTGGATAAGTTAAAGATAAAGAAAGTAGCCAGAGCAGTGTGCCACTTTCTTTTATCAATCACCCGTCCTCTTGGCCTTCTGTCATGTCTACTCCCGCTCTGTTACGGCTTTCTAGTTGTGATGAAGGAGAGTCGGACCAAACTGCAGCGTGTCGATTGCGATCCATGTTTATTCAAACAAACGTAAACACGACTAAACACGAACACTACAAAACAATAAACGAAAACCGAAAACAGCCTATACTTGTGCAAACTAACAGAGAGTACACATAGGACAGATAGGACAATCACCCACGACAAACTCAAAGAATATGGCTGCCTAAATATGGTTCCCAATCAGAGACAACGATAAGCACCTGCCTCTAATTGAGAACCACTCCAGACGGCCATAGACCTTGCTAGATAACCCCACTAGCTACAATCCCAAAAACATACACACCAAAGCCCCAAGACAAAACACACCACAATACAAAAACTCCATGCCACACCCTGGCCTGACCCAATACATGAAGAAAAACACAAAATACTTAGACCAGGGCGTGACAGAACCCCCCCCCCCTAAGGTGCGGACTCCCGAACGCACCTCAAAACAATAGGGAGGGTCCGGGTGGGCGTCTGTCCATGGTGGCGGCTCCGGCGCGGGACGTGGAATCCACTCAGTTAATGTCTTAGTCCCCTCTCCTCGCGTCCCTGGATAGACCACCCTCGCCGCCGACCATGGCCTAGTAGTCCTCACCCAGAACCCCACTGGACTGAGGAGCAGATCGGGACTGAAGGACAGCTCGGGACTGAGGGGAAGCTCGGGAGTGAGAGAAAGCTCGGGAGTGAGAGAAAGCTCGGGAGTGAGAGAAAACTCGGGAGTGAGAGAAAACTCGGGAGTGAGAGAAAACTCGGGAGTGAGAGAAAGCTCAGGAGTGAGAGAAAGCTCAGGAGTGAGAGAAAGCTCAGGAGTGAGAGAAAGCTCAGGAGTGAGAGAAAGCTCAGGAGTGAGAAGAAGCTCAGGAGTGAGAAGAAGCTCAGGCAGGTAGATAGATCTACCAGATCCTGGCTGGCTGGTGGTTTCAGCAGATCCTGGCTGACTGGCAGATCCTGGCTGACTGGCAGATCCAGGCTGACTGGCAGATCTGGAAGATCCTGGCTGACTGGCAGATCTGGAAGAGTCTGGTTGACTGGCAGATCTGGAAGAGTCTGGTTGACTGGCAGATCTGGAAGAATCTGGTTGACTGGCAGATCTGGAAGAATCTGGTTGACTGGCAGATCTGGAAGAATCTGGTTGACTGGCAGATCTGGAAGAATCTGGTTGACTGGCAGATCTGGAAGAGTCTGGTTGACTGGCAGATCTGGAAGAGTCTGGTTGACTGGCAGATCTGGAAGAATCTGGTTGACTGGCAGATCTGGAAGAGTCTGGTTGACTGGCAGATCTGGAAGAGTCTGGTTGACTGGCAGATCTGGAAGAGTCTGGTTGACTGGCAGATCTGGAAGAGTCTGGTTGACTGGCAGATCTGGAAGAGTCTGGTTGACTGGCAGATCTGGAAGAGTCTGGTTGACTGGCAGATCTGGAAGAGTCTGGCTGACTGGCAGATCTGGAAGAGTCTGGCTGACTGGCGGATCTGGAAAAGTCTGGCTGACTGGCGGATCTGGAAGAGTCTGGCTGACTGGCGGATCCTGGCAGACTGAAAGATCTGGCTGCTCCATGCTGACTGGCGGCTCTGGCTGCTCCATGTAGGCTGACAGCTCTGGCGGCTTCTTACAGACTGGCAGCTCCTTGCAGACTGGCAGCTCCTTACAGACTGGCAGCTCCTTGCAGACTGGCAGCTCCTTGCAGACTGGCAGCTCCTTGCAGACTGGCAGCTCCTTGCAGACTGGCAGCTCCTTGCAGACTGGCAGCTCCTTGCAGACTGGCAGCTCCTTGCAGACTGGCAGCTCATTGCAGACTGGCAGCTCGGGCTGCTTCATGTAGACTGACAGCTCTGGCTGCTCCATGCAGACTGACATCTCTGGCTGCTCCATGCAGACTGACATATCTGGCTGCTCCATGCAGACTGACATCTCTGGCTGCTCCATGCAGACTGACATCTCTGGCTGCTCCATGCAGACTTACATCTCTGGCTGCTCCATGCAGACTGACAGCTCAGGCTGCTCCATGCAGACTGACAGCTCCTTGCAGACTGGCAGCTCCTTGCAGACTGGCAGTTCCATGCAGACTGGCAGCTCCTTGCAGACTGGCAGCTCTGGCTGCTCTATGCAGACTGACAGATCTGGCTGCTTCATGCAGACTGACAGCTCTGGCTGCTTCATGCAGACTGACAGCTCTGGCTGCTCCATGTAGACTGGCTGCTTCATGCAGACTGGCAGCTCGGTCTGCTTCATGTAGACTGACAGCTCTGGCTGCTCCATGCAGACTGACAGCTCAGGCTGCGCTGAACAGGCAGGAGACTCCGGCAGCGCAGGAGAGGAGGAAGGCTCTGGCTGCGCTAAACAGGCGGGAGAATCCAGCAGCGCTGTAGAGGAGGAAAGCTCTGGCAGCGCTGAACAGGCGGGAGACTCCGGCAGCGCAGGAGAGGAGGAAGGCTCTGGCTGCGCTAAACAGGCGGGAGACTCCAGCAGCGCAGGAGAGGAGAAAAGTGCTGGCTGCGCTGAACAGGCGGGAGACTCCGGCAGCGTAGGAGAGGAGAAAAGCGCTGGCTGCGCTGAACAGGCGAGGCGCACTGAAGGCCTGGTGCGTAGTGCTGGAACTGGTGGTACTGGATCGAGGACACGCACAGGAAGCCTGGTGCGGGGAGCTGCTACCGGAGGACTGGAGTGTGGAGGTGGCACAGGATGGGCTAGACCGTGAAGGCGTACTGGAGATCTTGAGAGCAGTGTTGGCACAGGACGTGCAAGGCTAGGGATGTGCACAGGATGCCTGGTGCGTGATGCCTGGTGCACACCTCAGGACGAATATGGAGCGCTAACCCAGGTGCCATCAAATCCCCAACACGTTCCGTCGGGCGAATCCCATGCAAAAAGCACCAACACAGCAACTCCCTCATTTCTCTCTCCTCCAATTTCCCCATTAACTCCTTCACAGTCTCTGTTTCGCTCACCTCCAACACCGGCTCTGGTTCTGGTCTCCTCCTTGGCTCCTCACGATAAACAGGGAGAGTTGGCTCAGGTCTATCTCCTGACTCAGCCACTCTCCCTCTGGGCCCCCCCCCAATAATTTTTTGGGGGTGACTCTCGGGTTTCGCTCTGCGCCGCCGTGTCTGTTTCTCCAACTCCATTCGCCTATAGCCCTCTTCGCACTGCTCTAGCGAATCCCAGGCGGGCTCAGGCACTCTCTCTGGGTCGGCCGCCCACCTGTCTATTTCATCCCACGTCGTATACTCCATGCTTCTGCTGTCCATAACCTCCTCATAACACCGCTGTTGCTGCCTTTGTTGCCTCTCCTCTTTCGGCTGCTCCTGCCTGTTGACACGCCGCTTGGTCCGTTGGTGGTGGGTGATTCTGTTACGGCTTTCTAGTTGTGATGAAGGAGAGTCGGACCAAACTGCAGCGTGTCGATTGCGATCCATGTTTATTCAAACAAACGTAAAAACGACTAAACACGAACACTACAAAACAATAAACGAAAACCGAAAACAGCCTATACTTGTGCAAACTAACAGAGAGTACACATAGGACAGATAGGACAATCACCCACGACAAACTCAAAGAATATGGCTGCCTAAATATGGTTCCCAATCAGAGACAACGATAAGCACCTGCCTCTAATTGAGAACCACTCCAGACAGCCATAGACCTTGCTAGATAACCCCACTAGCTACAATCCCAAAAACATACACACCAAAACCCCAAGACAAAACACACCACAATACAAAAACTCCATGCCACACCCTGGCCTGACCCAATACATGAAGAAAAACACAAAATACTTAGACCAGGGCGTGACACGCTCCCCCTCGCCAGTGCTAGACATCTCCGGTCTACTTACCACCAGTCCTGGAAACACACCTTTACACACAGCAAAACACTGAAGCAGCACATCATGAGTGTGATTACCTAGCCAGCTGTAGTTGACTAGGTAACCAATACATCATGAGTGTGATTACCTAGCCAGCTGTAGTTGACTAGGTAACCAATACATCATGAGTATGATTACCTAGCCAGCTGTAGTCGACTAGGTAACCAATACATCATGAGTGTGATTACCTAGCCAGCTGTAGTTGACTAGATAACCAATACATCATGAGTGTGATTACCTAGCCAGCTGTAGTTGACTAGGTAACCAATACATCATGAGTAGACTAGCTGTAGTTGGCTAGGTAACCAATACATAATGAGTAGACTAGCTATAGTTGGCTAGGTAACCAAAACATAATGAGTAGACTAGCTATAGTTGGCTAGGTAACCAATACATCATGAGTAGACTAGCTGTAGTTGATTAGGTCAACCAATACATAATGAGTAGACTAGTTATAGTTGGCTAGGTCAACCAATACATAATGAGTAGACTAGCTATAGTTGGCTAGGTAACCAATACATCATGAGTAGACTAGCTATAGTTGGCTAGGTCAACCAATACATCATGAGTAGAATAGTTATAGTTGGCTAGGTAACCAATACATCATGAGTAGACTAGTTATAGTTGGCTAGGTCAACCAATACATCATGAGTAGACTAGTTATAGTTGGCTAGGTCAACCAATACATAATGAGTAGACTAGTTATAGTTGGCTAGGTCAACCAATACATAATGAGTAGACTAGCTATAGTTGGCTAGGTAACCAATACATCATGAGTAGCCTAGCTATAGTTGGCTAGGTCAACCAATACATCATGAGTAGCCTAGCTATAGCTGGCTAGGTCAACCAATACATCATGAGTAGACTAGTTATAGTTGGCTAGGTCAACCAATACTTTATGAGTAGACTAGTTATAGTTGGCTAGGTTAACCAATACATCATGAGTAGACTTGATGTAGTTGGCTAGGTAACCAATACATAATGAGTAGACTAGCCATAGTTGACTAGGTAACCAATACATCATGAGTATGATTACCTAGACAGCTGTAGTTGACTAGGTAACCAATACATCATGAGTGTGATTACCTAGCCAGCTGTAGTTGACTAGGTAACCAATACATCATGAGTGTGATTACCTAGCCAGCTGTAGTTGACTAGGTAACCAATACATCATGAGTGTGATTACCTAGCCAGCTGCAGTTGACTAGGTAACCAATACATCATGAGTGTGATTACCTAGCCAGCTGTAGTTGACTAGGTAACCAATACATCATGAGTGTGATAACCTAGCCAGCTGCAGTTGACTAGGTAACCAATACATCATGAGTGTGATTACCTAGCCAGCTGTAGTTGACTAGGTAACAAATACATGATGAGTAGACTAGCTGTAGTTGGCTAGGTAACCAATACATAATGAGTAGACTAGCTATAGTTGGCTAGGTAACCAAAACATAATGAGTAGACTAGCTATAGTTGGCTAGGTAACCAATACATCATGAGTAGACTAGCTGTAGTTGATTAGGTAACCAATACATAATGAGTAACCCAGCTGTAGTAGTTGGCTAGGTAACCAATACATAATGAGTAGACTAGCTATAGTTGGCTAGGTCAACCAATACATCATGAGTAGAATAGTTATAGTTGTCTAGGTAACCAATACATCATGAGTAGACTAGTTATAGTTGGCTAGGTCAACCAATACATAATGAGTAGACTAGTTATAGTTGGCTAGGTCAACCAATACATAATGAGTAGACTAGCTATAGTTGGCTAGGTAACCAATACATAATGAGTAGACTAGCTATAGTTGGCTAGGTAACCAATACATAATGAGTAGACTAGCTGTAGTTGGCTAGGGACCAATAGATCATGAGTAGACTAGTTATAGTTGGCTAGGTAACCAACACATCATGAGAAGACTACCTATAGTTGCCTAGGTAACCAATACATCATGAGTAGACTAGTTATAGTTGGCTAGGTAAACCAATACATCATGAGTGTGATTACCTAGCCAGCTGTAGTTGACTAGGTAACCAATACATCATGAGTGTGATTACCTAGCCAGCTGCAGTTGACTAGGTAACCAATACATCATGAGTGTGATTACCTAGCCAGCTGTAGTTGACTAGGTAACAAATACATGATGAGTAGACTAGCTGTAGTTGGCTAGGTAACCAATACATAATGAGTAGACTAGCTATAGTTGGCTAGGTAACCAAAACATAATGAGTAGACTAGCTATAGTTGGCTAGGTCAACCAATACATAATGAGTAGACTAGCTATAGTTGGCTAGGTAACCAATACATCATGAGTAGCCTAGCTATAGTTGGCTAGGTCAACCAATACATCATGAGTAGCCTAGCTATAGTTGGCTAGGTAACCAATACATCATGAGTAGCCTAGTTATAGCTGGCTAGGTCAACCAATACATCATGAGTAGACTAGTTATAGTTGGCTAGGTCAACCAATACTTTATGAGTAGACTAGTTATAGTTGGCTAGGTTAACCAATACATCATGAGTAGACTTGATGTAGTTGGCTAGGTAACCAATACATAATGAGTAGACTAGCCATAGTTGACTAGGTAACCAATACATCATGAGTATGATTACCTAGACAGCTGTAGTTGACTAGGTAACCAATACATCATGAGTGTGATTACCTAGCCAGCTGTAGTTGACTAGGTAACCAATACATCATGAGTGTGATTACCTAGCCAGCTGTAGTTGACTAGGTAACCAATACATCATGAGTGTGATTACCTAGCCAGCTGCAGTTGACTAGGTAACCAATACATCATGAGTGTGATTACCTAGCCAGCTGTAGTTGACTAGGTAACCAATACATCATGAGTGTGATAACCTAGCCAGCTGCAGTTGACTAGGTAACCAATACATCATGAGTGTGATTACCTAGCCAGCTGTAGTTGACTAGGTAACAAATACATGATGAGTAGACTAGCTGTAGTTGGCTAGGTAACCAATACATAATGAGTAGACTAGCTATAGTTGGCTAGGTAACCAAAACATAATGAGTAGACTAGCTATAGTTGGCTAGGTAACCAATACATCATGAGTAGACTAGCTGTAGTTGATTAGGTAACCAATACATAATGAGTAACCCAGCTGTAGTATTTGGCTAGGTAACCAATACATAATGAGTAGACTAGCTATAGTTGGCTAGGTCAACCAATACATCATGAGTAGAATAGTTATAGTTGTCTAGGTAACCAATACATCATGAGTAGACTAGTTATAGTTGGCTAGGTCAACCAATACATAATGAGTAGACTAGTTATAGTTGGCTAGGTCAACCAATACATAATGAGTAGACTAGCTATAGTTGGCTAGGTAACCAATACATAATGAGTAGACTAGCTATAGTTGGCTAGGTAACCAATACATAATGAGTAGACTAGCTATAGTTGGCTAGGTAACCAATACATAATGAGTAGCCTAGCTATAGTTGGCTAGGTAACCCAATACATCATGAGTAGCCTAGATGTAGTTGGCTAGGTAACCAATACATAATGAGTAGCGTAGCTATAGTTGGCTAGGTAACCAATACATCATGAGTAGCCTAGCTATAGTTGGCTAGGTAACCAATACATAATGAGTAGACTTGATGTAGTTGGCTAGGTAACCAATACATAATGAGTAGACTAGCTATAGTTGGCTAGGTAACCAATACATAATGAATAGACTAGCTATAGTTGGCTAGGTAACCAATACATAATGAGTAGACTAGCTATAGTTGGCTAGGTAACCAATACATAATGAGTAGCCTAGCTATAGTTGGCTAGGTAACCAATACATCATGAGTAGCCTAGCTATAGTTGGCTAGGTCAACCAATACATCATGAGTAGCCTAGCTATAGTTGGCTAGGTAACCAATACATAATGAGTAGCCTAGCTATAGTTGGCCAGGTAACCAATACATCATGAGTAGACTAGTTATAGTTGGCTAGGTCAACCAATACTTTATGAGTAGACTAGTTATAGTTGGCTAGGTTAACCAATACATCATGAGTAGACTTGATCTAGTTGGCTAGGTAACCAATACATAATGAGTAGACTAGCCATAGTTGGCAAGGTCAACCAATACATCATGAGTAGACTAGCTGTAGTTGGCTAGGTAACCAATACATCATGAGTAGACTAGCTGTAGTTGGCTAGGGACCAATAGATCATGAGTAGACTAGCTGTAGTTGGCTAGGGACCAATAGATCATGAGTAGACTAGTTATAGTTGGCTAGGTAACCAACACATCATGAGAAGACTACCTATAGTTGCCTAGGTAACCAATACATCATGAGTAGACTAGTTATAGTTGGCTAGGTAAACCAATACATCATGAGTAGACTAGTTATAGTTGGCTAGATCAACCAATACATCATGAGTAGACTAGTTATAGTTGGCTAGGTCAACCAATACATCATGAGTAGACTAGTTATAGTTGGCTAGGTAACCAATACATCATGAGTAGACTAGTTATAGTTGGCTAGGTCAACCAATACATCATGAGTAGCCTAGCTATAGTTGGCTAGGTAACCAATACATAATGAGTAGCCTAGCTATAGTTGGCCAGGTAACCAATACATCATGAGTAGACTAGTTATAGTTGGCTAGGTCAACCAATACTTTATGAGTAGACTAGTTATAGTTGGCTAGGTTAACCAATACATCATGAGTAGACTTGATGTAGTTGGCTAGGTAACCAATACATAATGAGTAGACTAGCCATAGTTGGCAAGGTCAACCAATACATCATGAGTAGACTAGCTGTAGTTGGCTAGGTAACCAATACATCATGAGTAGACTAGCTGTAGTTGGCTAGGGACCAATAGATCATGAGTAGACTAGCTGTAGTTGGCTAGGGACCAATAGATCATGAGTAGACTAGTTATAGTTGGCTAGGTAACCAACACATCATGAGAAGACTACCTATAGTTGCCTAGGTAACCAATACATCATGAGTAGACTAGTTATAGTTGGCTAGGTAAACCAATACATCATGAGTAGACTAGTTATAGTTGGCTAGATCAACCAATACATCATGAGTGTGATAACCTAGCCAGCTGCAGTTGACTAGGTAACCAATACATCATGAGTGTGATTACCTAGCCAGCTGTAGTTGACTAGGTAACAAATACATGATGAGTAGACTAGCTGTAGTTGGCTAGGTAACCAATACATAATGAGTAGACTAGCTATAGTTGGCTAGGTAACCAAAACATAATGAGTAGACTAGCTATAGTTGGCTAGGTAACCAATACATCATGAGTAGACTAGCTGTAGTTGATTAGGTAACCAATACATAATGAGTAACCCAGCTGTAGTATTTGGCTAGGTAACCAATACATAATGAGTAGACTAGCTATAGTTGGCTAGGTCAACCAATACATCATGAGTAGAATAGTTATAGTTGTCTAGGTAACCAATACATCATGAGTAGACTAGTTATAGTTGGCTAGGTCAACCAATACATAATGAGTAGACTAGTTATAGTTGGCTAGGTCAACCAATACATAATGAGTAGACTAGCTATAGTTGGCTAGGTAACCAATACATAATGAGTAGACTAGCTATAGTTGGCTAGGTAACCAATACATAATGAGTAGACTAGCTATAGTTGGCTAGGTAACCAATACATAATGAGTAGCCTAGCTATAGTTGGCTAGGTAACCCAATACATCATGAGTAGCCTAGATGTAGTTGGCTAGGTAACCAATACATAATGAGTAGCGTAGCTATAGTTGGCTAGGTAACCAATACATCATGAGTAGCCTAGCTATAGTTGGCTAGGTAACCAATACATAATGAGTAGACTTGATGTAGTTGGCTAGGTAACCAATACATAATGAGTAGACTAGCTATAGTTGGCTAGGTAACCAATACATAATGAATAGACTAGCTATAGTTGGCTAGGTAACCAATACATAATGAGTAGACTAGCTATAGTTGGCTAGGTAACCAATACATAATGAGTAACCTAGCTATAGTTGGCTAGGTAACCAATACATCATGAGTAGCCTAGCTATAGTTGGCTAGGTCAACCAATACATCATGAGTAGCCTAGCTATAGTTGGCTAGGTAACCAATACATAATGAGTAGCCTAGCTATAGTTGGCCAGGTAACCAATACATCATGAGTAGACTAGTTATAGTTGGCTAGGTCAACCAATACTTTATGAGTAGACTAGTTATAGTTGGCTAGGTTAACCAATACATCATGAGTAGACTTGATCTAGTTGGCTAGGTAACCAATACATAATGAGTAGACTAGCCATAGTTGGCAAGGTCAACCAATACATCATGAGTAGACTAGCTGTAGTTGGCTAGGTAACCAATACATCATGAGTAGACTAGCTGTAGTTGGCTAGGGACCAATAGATCATGAGTAGACTAGCTGTAGTTGGCTAGGGACCAATAGATCATGAGTAGACTAGTTATAGTTGGCTAGGTAACCAACACATCATGAGAAGACTACCTATAGTTGCCTAGGTAACCAATACATCATGAGTAGACTAGTTATAGTTGGCTAGGTAAACCAATACATCATGAGTAGACTAGTTATAGTTGGCTAGATCAACCAATACATCATGAGTAGACTAGTTATAGTTGGCTAGGTCAACCAATACATCATGAGTAGACTAGTTATAGTTGGCTAGGTAACCAATACATCATGAGTAGACTAGTTATAGTTGGCTAGGTCAACCAATACATCATGAGTAGCCTAGCTATAGTTGGCTAGGTAACCAATACATAATGAGTAGCCTAGCTATAGTTGGCCAGGTAACCAATACATCATGAGTAGACTAGTTATAGTTGGCTAGGTCAACCAATACTTTATGAGTAGACTAGTTATAGTTGGCTAGGTTAACCAATACATCATGAGTAGACTTGATGTAGTTGGCTAGGTAACCAATACATAATGAGTAGACTAGCCATAGTTGGCAAGGTCAACCAATACATCATGAGTAGACTAGCTGTAGTTGGCTAGGTAACCAATACATCATGAGTAGACTAGCTGTAGTTGGCTAGGGACCAATAGATCATGAGTAGACTAGCTGTAGTTGGCTAGGGACCAATAGATCATGAGTAGACTAGTTATAGTTGGCTAGGTAACCAACACATCATGAGAAGACTACCTATAGTTGCCTAGGTAACCAATACATCATGAGTAGACTAGTTATAGTTGGCTAGGTAAACCAATACATCATGAGTAGACTAGTTATAGTTGGCTAGATCAACCAATACATCATGAGTAGACTAGTTATAGTTGGCTAGGTCAACCAATACATCATGAGTAGACTAGTTATAGTTGGCTAGGTAACCAATACATCATGAGTAGACTAGTTATAGTTGGCTAGGTCAACCAATACATAATGAGTAGACTAGTTATAGTTGGCTAGGTCAACCAATACATCATGAGTAGACTAGTTATAGTTGGCTAGGTAACCAATACATCATGAGTAGCCTAGTTATAGTTGGCTATAGTTGTCAATCACCATATTCTTATCGGCAGACTCAGGAGCCTCGGTTTTTCGGATGACTGCCTTGCCTGGTTCACCAATTACTTTGCAGACAGAGTTCAGTGCGTCAAATCGGAGGGCATGCTGTCTGGTCCTCTGGCAGTCTCTATGGGGGTGCCACAGGGTTCAATTCTCGGGCCGACTCTTTTCTCTCTGTATATCAATGATGTTGCTCTTGCTGCGGACGATTCCCTGATCCACCTCTACGCAGACGACACCATTCTATATACCTTCGGCCCGTCTTTGGACACTGTGCTATCTAACCTCCAAACAAGCTTCAATGCCATACAACACTCCTTCCGTGGCCTCCAACTGCTCTTAAACGCTAGTAAAACCAAATGCATGCTTTTCAACCGGTCGCTGCCTGCACCCGCATGCCCGACTAGCATCACCACCCTGGATGGTTCCGACCTAGAATATGTGGATGTCTATAAGTATCTAGGTGTCTGGCTAGACTGCAAACTCTCCTTCCAGACTCATATCAAACATCTCCAATCGAAAATCAAATCAAGAGTCGGCTTTCTATTCCGCAACAAAGCCTCCTTCACTCACGCCGCCAAGCTTACCCTAGTAAAACTGACTATCCTACCGATCCTCGACTTCGGCGATGTCATCTACAAAATGGCTTCCAACACTCTACTCAGCAACACTCTACTCATTGTCCTGGAGCTCCAACCTCTCCAAACAGAAGATCACCAATGTCATGATTTTTCCAGTCTGAGCTCGTTTTGTTTCTGAATTCCCAGTTGTCTTGAGCACACTAAAACTAAGAGGTTTCAGCCATGGCATACTGCATACGTTTTACTAGTACATGCAAAATAGTACGTATTACAATTAGTACACAGTATGCAGTTTAAGTAAGTAGTAGACATGCCAGATTTGGGCCACAACCACTAAAAGAAAGGTCAACCTGTAAACAGATTCTATTGTATTAACATTCTCTAATAGAGTACAATACATCTGGTTTCAGATCGTTTTCTTAGTTCAATATTTCCTTACAATAACTGCAATTATGATTTACGGTATTGTTTAATAACTGTACCATGCTTTAGCCCACATTGTAATAACTGTGTTACTGTAGAATTAACAAACTAGCTGGTCCTTCTAATAGATTGAACAGAGCAGCATGGAAGACTGAGCAGACATTTTTATTGGATGATGCCGTGACTATGGATTGTTCTGTGGTTCCTGTTACTCTACGACTCCACTGATTTCATTTATTTAAGTGTCTAATCCAGGAATTGGTGACTCTTCATTATTTTCCAGTCCTTTGTAGTTTACTGGACATGATTTGATATAAACCCATATGTTATTGTAATATAATGACATATTTGAATTGCTTGAAATCACATCAGCTAGACATTCTCCTAACATTACAATTGATTTAATGTTCTCTTCTCTGTAACTGAGGCTATTGGGTTTGGCTTCATCTAGGTCATGTTAGGTTCACAGGCAGTTGAGTCATCAACTATTGTCTTATTACACACATACACGGACACACACATGTACACACAATAGCATGTGCACACACATGCAGATATAAAAGGTTATTTAATTTTATTCATAGAAGTTGGATGAATTTATTATTATTTTTTGTATGTAACTAGATTAGAGTTGTACACTTGAATGTTTTGCCTATTTAAAGATAAACGTAAATAGCAGTATGTAAATATGTGTGATGTGACTCAGTGGGACGACACTTGTTCTTCATTTAAATGAACACATTTAATTGCTGCTTTTATGTATTGGACTTTGAAATGTTAAGTGATTGATCGTTATGCAATTTCTATTATCTCAGTTTCCTTTTAAATCCTTGGTCTTTATATGTTGGTTAATAAAGCTGGACATTATAAGGCTTTCTGCTGCTCATAGATACATTCAAATACGGAAAGACTAAAGGTATGAACGAGCTCAGTCTTGCCATATCATAATCCAAGAATCGTTGACGTCTTTGCATCGATGTCGAATATTGTCCATTGTTTACATTTCCGTCTTCCAAGAACAAGAACTCCATGTTGGGGCAAGGCTTTGACGGTAAACAATGCAAACTGCAATTAATGCAATTTCATAGCTTCAAATGATGCGGGAGAATTCAGATAATGACTAGCAGACATTAAAGGCCATTTAAATTAGAAATATATGTTTTACTTGTATTGCATGTCAACAATGGTTAATGGATGATTAACCTGTTCCTATGGTTGTGATTAGTTCCTGTCAACACAGTGGGAGGATTACGTGAATGAACCTGATGGAGAGAGAATGTAACTTAGTGGGTTCTAATATGGCAGAGATTGAAATCCTCAGGCTGTGGGGGGCAGCGCTTGTTCCCAGGAGATGGGTCAGGCGGGTCTGGGGGTCATGCTGTTTTTATTGGACGATAAGGCTGACCCCGTCATGACCCCTGATTGGCCCCTGACCCGGGCGGTCCGACCAGATCAATCTACAGATGCACACAGCCTTTTAGAGGGAGATTAGTAATGCCTGCCCGCTGATACTGACATCAGGCTTAGGAAGCCATGGTACGGTACAACTTATACCAGTCATCAATACAATTACAGTGGACTCTTATGACAATATTGCTGTTAGGAGAAGATTGTGGCTTGACAGAAAATTGTGGGGAGGGGATTTCTAGGCTTCACCACATCTCTTTATCCAAGGTAGCAGAATAGGATTGTAGATTGTACATGTATTCTATGGCATTCCATGAGAAAACATTACTTGTCACATAATACCAGCTGGTAGACAGACCTGGTAGACAGATATCTAGCCTGAGTAATAGATTAATCGACAGACAGACAACAGACAGACAGACGGACGGACAGACAGCAAATTCTTTCCATGGGAAAACAGGCCCAACCTCAGTGACCATAGAGACAGAACTATGGGAGGATACAGACAGTTTCACCATTTTCCATAACGGATTATCATTCTTCTGCACAGTATAAGCCTTCTTTCCCCCATGAAGCTAGAGAAGCTAGAGAACCTAGAAATATATTGATTGCTGTCTATGGACAGTGTTATCGTTGAATCATTGGGTGTATTCATTATGTGGGAAGATTCAGAATGTTGCTGATATAAATCCATCATGATTGAATAGTCAAAGTTGACAGTTCTAAAATATGAATTATAATTTGATCTGTGTTGGCAGCATTTAGCTCTGTCTGTCCAGAGTGTAGGGACTTTATTCTCTCTAGAAACCCCACCGCCCTTCTCCTCTCCCCTTGGACAAGCTCAGCTCGGCTCATCCTGGCTTGGCCCAGCTTCACACAGTGCTGCCAACTCCACTGTAACGCTCACACAGACGGCTCTCTTTCTCTTTCATCCACAACGTGCCTAATTATCGAGTTTCCCTCCGCCGGACGGGATAGTTTACGACAAAAGAACTTTTCAGTTATTGTGCCCGGAAAAGCAGGGGAAAGCCGGGAGAGGCAGGGAATAGGAGGAGAGGGCTTGGCATGGAAACACTCGGAGAAACACACTCTGTTTGGATAAACACAACATGCTCACATGACACCCTGCCAAGTCATCAGCACACACCAGGACATACCCCACTTCATCTGAATCACAGAACCTCTTCCAGACTGTTTAGTAATATTGGATTGCATGTTTATGTTTCAATTGTATGTTTCTGGATCAAGGATTATGGCAACAGAACTGGACAATAATAAGAAATGTAAGAAAATAAACTATTACTATCATTCACATTTGTAGTAAAAATGATATATTGGTATGATTAATCATTTATATGATTCATATTAGTATTATTGACTTTTAGGTAGATAAAAATGAATAAATGATTTCAACTACTAATAGATCTGTAAACAACATATATGCCCCACTTCCGTTAATACTTATTGTGTAGCTTGTTTTCCTATTCGATTTGCATAAATAGATTACATTTTTACTTTCAATTTATGCAAACATATTTGACCCTTAAAACTTGTGTTTAAAAGTCTGTGTTTATTTTTTATTTTCTTAAAACATTATTTTACAAGGATGTCTCTTGAGTGTAGAATAATTGTTTTAATCAAGATAGGTTTTTAGATTGATTAGTCTTAAAAAATATATAATTGTATTAACAAATAAAATGTTCACTACACCCAGGATTCCAATTAAATTCGACAATTTTCACAATGTTTTCATACGGTGTGTATTCAAGGACAAATACCTCCCTGTCAATTTAAAAGTGTTCCTCACAAATAAACTATTCATGCAAACAAAAATAAATGACTAAGAACTGTTCCTAAAGTATGCATGCATAGCGATTCACATAATGTATCATGTTTAAGGAGAGTTATGATGACATGGATAAATGGAAAGTGATTTCTCTCACACAGAATCAGATTTATCAGACTTTTGTTTAGCGTAGCTTTGTGTTTCTTATACAGCCAAACATTTATTCATCCAGCCAATGCAGCTCTGCAAGCATACATCTACTGGGCTGTCATGGTTCTGCCCGGCCCAACAGAGTTTGTGTGTGTTAGCTCCATCAGTGTGTGTGTGTGTTAGGGGTGGACGATATGAACAAACATTCATATCACGATATTTTCCACTGTCCGGACGACAAAGATATAATATCACGATATACTGTACCATTTAAAAAAGATAATTTCAAGAGCACTTCGAACATAATAAATATCAAAATATTGCTTTTAACCTTATAGAAACAGAAAAGGGGCATTGCACATATATATATATTTCTACTTCTGTGGTAAACCAGTGCAAACATGAAACATAAACAAAGGTGTATGAGTTAAATAAATATGCAAAAACATTTTTTAAGTACTCAGGATGTAAAGAAAATTAAAACAGATTTTTAAAAACCTTTTCCTGCCAAATATAAGAAGTGCGGTCATTTTTCAGCATAACACCGGTCATTATGAATTCAAACCTTTTCAAACTAACTTCTTCAAGCATTAACCAGACAGTCTGTATGTTCCTCAGTTCACCATGTAACATCTCACTGCCTCCCTCTTCACAAGTTCTGCACCAGGAACACCGGCCTATTGACAGTTTCTGGATTCAATGTTGCACTGTGGCATGTGACCACATTTGCCCCAATGCTAAATGCTCTCTGAGGGCCTGTGGCAGGGATGCAGAATTATTTCTTTGTCAGACAACTCACTTGTGGGAAGTTGGATGTGTGAACTCGCCACCACTCCAAAGGATCAGCCTGTCTGCTGCCATCAGAGTGTAGCTGTCCAGCTCTTTCTCCATGACCTGTCTCTGGGTTCTTAAGGCAGGCGCACTACTAGAAGCTCCCAAGGCTCTTCTTGAACTTTTTTGCTGATTGTGGAGAGGTGGCAGCTTCTTTCTCTCTCTCACTCTGGTCGTCTTCAAGAGAGAAGTCTCCCATGGCAGTGTTCCCTACCAGGAGGGCTTCTGTCTTGGAGGCAGCTCTCACCTCCACCAGTTTTTCAGTGGTCATGTAGGTGGTCTTGAACCTTGGGTCCAGAAAGGTAACCATGGTGAGCAGCTCACTGTTTCAGGGTCAGTGTATTTGTCATTCAGGTAACTGAGGACCCTCATCTTAATCTCTTGAGTCATTTTTGCTTCGCCCTCATTTGATTTCAGAACGTACGTCTTGAACAAATGGAGGACAGGCTTCAGATAGGACACACTCATGTATGTCTCTCCTGACGGGGCATCTGTGAAATCCTGGAGGGGCTTAAGTGCTGCAGTGATAGATTCAAAGACATCAATGTCTTGCCAGAAGGGTGCAAGGTGCTGTATTTTTTGTCTGCTGCCAGGACTTGTGTGATGGCCTTTTCTTTCTTTTTTCTTTTTGAATGTGTCTTGGCCTTTTCCTGCTCCAGGACTATCCCCACCTTGTCGGGGATTCCATGATGAGCTTGTGCAGGGGCAGGCTCAGTTTATCCTGTGCACTTTGTCAAGGCCTTCTGCTTCTTCCAACTATAGGAAAATGTGCTGACCACTTTCTTGCACACTCCTGAGGCCAGGAAAAGTTCGTTTTGGACACTCCTCTCTGAAAAATAATAATTACATATGAATCACAATTACTCAATAGAAATAACATTGCATCTCCTGTAATTACAACAATTTACAGCATGGACACTGGATATGATTACACATTTAATCCATCTATAGATTTACATAGAGAGCTATGTTGCTTTAGAAAATGGGATAATTTATTGAGTAGGCTATTTATTATTGAAAGAGAGAGGATAGGTGAATATATTGAAACCATAGGCTAATGTCTCAATTATAAATCAAAGCAATGTAATCAATGAAATGCTTGGATATTGCACACATTTACAAATGACAAATATTATAGATTTGCATAGCTGTATATATCCGGCCTAATGTATAAAAAATTATCAGGCAGTGTAGACAGTTATAACTTTAAACAGAGGAGATAATCAATACAATACTTATTCTGCATTTTAACTTTTGTTTGTTTTTAAGTTATGTAATTTTTGGATGTTGAAACTTACCAATAGCAATGTGTAGCCTGTCCAAAAACACCCTATTCTTGTCCATTTGTTCAGCTCCAATGACCATGAAAGTGCCTCCCTCAGCCCAGCTGAAGTTATTTCTCCGGTGTGGTCGTCTGGGAAATAAGAGGTCTGAAGGCATTTGCTTGGCAGCTTCCAGTTGTCGTCAATGCAATGACTCGTGAGGCTAATGTATGGCTCTGTGGTCCGGCTTGACCATAAGTCTTCAGTGGTAGAGAATAATGCAGTGTTACGGATTTGGTTAGCAACTCTGTCCTGCTTTTCTGTTGAGAGTTCTGGTAGACCTTTTTTGCTGAAGTATTTATGTTTTGGGATCTCGTATCTTACATCTATAGTTCAAATCAACTTTCTGAAACCGTCTTTCTACACAGTTTGAATTGGTTCCATGTCTTTCGCTATGTGATACGTAATTGGACTTATCTCATTCCACTTCTTGCTCTCCTTGTCATAGGGAGTACCACTAACGAATGATGCCTTGACTGATAGCTGAGTGCGGGTCTGGCTTGAAAATGTCTTGGGACTTGCTCCGTTGCTCCGGGCTTTGTTGCATGTATTCGGATAGATTCTTCATATTTGCGCACGTAGGGTTTTCAGGTGGTGAAAAATATTGCTGGTGTTTCCACCTTTGGCTTGCACAATGCGTCGACAGAACTTACAGAGTACCTTTTGTTGGTCGAGGTCGGATACCTTAAAGCCAAACCAGTCCCAAACGACAGAGGAGGCCCCCTACACGCAGATTGTGTGTAACATCCATGCTTCTAGTTTTTTCTTTGCTTAAAAAGGCTGTTTTTAGTAAAAGATAAAGATTTTGAACTAGCCCACTAGGCTGGATAATTACTAACTAAAAATTCCTTATTTCATACATTCATTCATTTATCATGATATGCACAACATGGCAAAATCCATATCATGTCACAATGTCATAGCGATATTCACATTCAAACAGGTATACCACCCACCCCTAGTGTGTGAGTGTGAGTTCTCTATTAATGTGTGTGTGTGTGTGTGTGTGTGTGTGTGTGTGTGTGTGTGTGTGTGTGTGTGTGTGTGTGTGTGTGTGTGTGTGTGTGTGTGTGTGTGTGTGTGTGTGTGTGTGTGTGTGTGTGTGTGGCTGGTACATTGTTGTGTCAGACCTGGGCTCTATACGTCAACCCTCACTCACTCCTTCTCAGAGACAGATGGGAATTCTCCCAATCCTGGATGTGCCACATGCATCCATCACTGCTCTCCGGTTTTCCTGTGATTTATGTCTCCTGGTGCCACACGACTGTCCGGTAGAGGCCGACCATGGCCGCTCCATCACCCCAGCCTGTCCCTTTGCTGATACACTGTGGTATTAACCACTGCCTACTGACATCCAAGAGATCAGCTCTGGGAACAGGTTGGTGGTGTGTACACTATGTGTATTGGTGTGTGTGAGAGAGTGTATTAGTTTGTTTACTTACAAACTAATACGCATTTAAGTGTGTGTGTATGTGTATGTATATGTGTGTGTGTGTGTGTGTGTGTGTGTGTGTGTGTGTGTGTGTGTGTGTGTGTGTGTGTGTGTGTGTGTGTGTGTGTGTGTGTGTGTGTGTGTGTGTGTGTGTGTGTGTGTGTGTGTGTGTGTGTGTGTGTGCGTGCTTGTGCGTGTGTGTGTGTGAGCTCATCTGTATGCATGCTCTGTGTGCATGGTGAGTCATTGAGTCCTGAGCTCTGCTTGTTTTGGAGTGCCGTCCGTCCGTTTACCACAAAGAGGATTTTACTCCAAACCGCTTAGAATCATACACACACTCAAGCACTCACACACACAGTCACATAACCACACAAAGCTTAAAATCACTGCTGCTTTGAAGTGTTCTAATCCTCCCTCTACCTTCAAACAACCCCTCCTGAATCTGGCCAGACCAAACTGCTCACGCCAGCCAGATTCAGCTCCACAGCTCATTGTGAACACATTTTATTTGCATTAGCAGATGAGCCTAGGTCCTAGATGTCATTTGATAGAAACTCCTACACTGGTCTGGGTTCTATTCTAGTGACTGGCATGAGAGTAGGTGTGTGTGTGTGTGTGTGTGTGTGTGTGGGAGTAGTCTGTATTTGGATAAAAATAAGTGAGTAAATGTAGTAGTACACAGAACTACATACTGTAACTCTGTTCAGTGCACAGTGGAACTGCTACATTACTGAGTCAATGGGCCTACACCCACATGTACAGGACTACCTTCATGTATGACTGCCCCAGTAAATCTCAGAATAATGTATTTTATAGACTCTTCTTAGCACACAGTTATTGTAAAGATTTATTAGCTTCTTCTCCACTGTACTCATCAAATCTTACTTTAATATGGGTCACTTGCTTTCTCTCTCTCTCTCTCTCTCTCTCTCTCTCTCTCTCTCTCTCTCTCTCTCTCTCTCTCTCTCTCTCTCTCTTTAGCTCTTTCTCTCCCTCCCTTGCTCTCTCTCTCTCTCTCTCTCTCTCTCTCTCTCTCTCTCTCTCTCTCTCTCTCTCTCTTTAGCTCTTTCTCTCCCTCCCTTGCTCTCTCTCTCTCTCTCTCTCGCCACCATTCCCGTGCCAGATGGGATCCGTGGTGCGTCATAGGAGAGCTTCCATTGTTTGGATTTGGCCTGTCACTGGAGAGGGCCATGGGCACTGTAACTGAATTTTCACATAGAAACATGATTCTAGAGTGAACTCCAGTTCCCAATTCCAAGTATACAATATATTACAATATATTTCTATCTGAAGTTACTGCAGTGTAACATTGGACCCTGTTAAGCCCCGTCTCTCAGTGAGGTACTTTGAAAGTTCCCATTGAAGGAACAAATAATGAAACACCCAACACTATCCATGTCTGGAATTGTCTTTGAAAATGTGAAAGTAAGATAAAGTAATATTATACTAATAAAGACAGAACCAACAAATAGTCTATGCTACGCTATTCAAGTCTGTTTTTAAATCATTTGTTTATATATACATTGGTATGTGAACCCTTTGGAATTACCTGAATTTCTGCATAAACTGGTCATCAAATTTGATCTGATCTTCATCTAAGCCACAACAATAGACAAACATAGTGTGCTTAAACTAATAGGTTGTAAAAAGTACGTGAACCCCTAGGCTAATGACTTCTCCAAATGCTAATTGGAGTCAGGAGTCCAATCAATGAGACAAGATTGGAGATGTTGGATAAAGCTGCCTTGCGCATAAAAAACACTCACAAAATTTGAGTTTGTTATTCACAAGAAGCATTGCCTGATGTGAACCATGCCTTGAACAAAATAAATCTCAGAAGACCTAAGATTAAGAACTGTTGACTTGCATAAAGCTGGAAAGGGTTACAAAAGTATCTCTAAAAGCCTTGATGTTCATCAGTTCACGGTAAGAAAAAATGTCTATAAATCGAGAAAGTTCAGCACTACAGCTACTCTCCCTAGGAGTGGCTGTCCTGCAAAGATGACTGCAAGAACACAGCGCAGAATTTTTATTTTATTTTATTTATTTCACCTTTATTTAACCAGGTAGGCAGGTTGAGAACAAGTTCTCATTTACAATTGCGACTTGGCCAAGATAAAGCAAAGCAGTTCGACACATACAACAACACAGAGTTACACATGGAGTAAAACAAACATACAGTCAATAATACAATAGAAAAAAAGTCTATATACAATGTGGGTGAGATAAGGTGAGGTGAGATAAGGGAGGTAAAGGCAAAAAAAGGCCATGGTGGTGAAGTAAATACAATATAGCAAGTAAAACACTGGAATGGTAGATTTGCAGTGGAAGAATGTGCAAAGTAGAAATATAAATAATGGGGTTCAAAGGAGCAAAATAAATAAATAAATACAGTAGGGGTTGAGGTAGTTGTTTGGGCTAAATTATAGATGGGCTATGTACAGGTGCAATAATCTATGAGCTGCTCTGACAGCTGGTGCTTAAAGCTAGTGAGGGAGATAAGTGTTTCCAGTTTCAGACATTTTTGTCGTTCGTTCCAGTCATTGGCAGCAGAGAACTGGAAGGAGAGGCGGCCAAAGGAGGAATTGGTTTTGGGGGTGACCAGAGAGATATATCTGCTGGAGGGCGTGCTACAGGTGGGTGCTTCTATGGTGACCAGCGAGCTGAGATAAGGGGGGACTTTACCTAGCAGGGTCTTGTAGATGACCTGGAGCCAGTGGGTTTGGCGATGAGTATGAAGCGAGGGCCAGCCAACGAGAGCGTACAGGTCGCAGTGGTGGGTAGTATATGGGGCTTTGGTGACAAAATGGATGGCACTGTGATAGACTGCATCCAATTTATTGAGTAGGGTATTGGAGGCTATTTTGTAAATGACATCGCTGAAGTAGAGGATCGGTAGGATGGTCAGTTTTACGAGGGTATGTTTGGCAGCATGAGTGAAGGATGCTTTGTTGCGAAATAGGAAGCCAATTCTAGATTTAACTTTGGATTGGAGATGTTTGATGTGAGTCTGGAAGGAGAGTTTACAGTCTAACCAGACACCTATTTGTAGTTGTCCACATATTCTAAGTCAGAACCGTCCAGAGTAGTGATGCTGGATGGGCGGGCAGGTGCATGCAGCGATCGGTTGAAGAGCATGCATTTAGTTTTACTTGTATTTAAGAGCAGTTGGAGGCCACGGAAGGAGAGTTGTATGACATTGAAGCTCGTCTGGAGGGTTGTTAACATAGTGTCCAAAGAAGGGCCAGAAGTATACAGAATGGTGTCGTCTGCGTAGAGGTGGATCAGAGACTCACCAGCAGCAAGAGCGACATCATTGATGTATACAGAGAAGAGAGTCGGCCCAAGAATTGAACCCTGTGGAACCCCCATAGAGACTGCCAGAGGCCTGGACAACAGGCCCTCCGATTTTGACACACTGAACTCTATCAGAGAAGTAGTTGGTGAACCAGGCGAGGCAATCATTTTAGAAACCAAGGCTATCGAGTCTGCCGATGAGCATGTGGTGATTGACAGAGTCGAAAGCCTTGGTCAGGTCAATGAATACGGCTGCACAGTATTGTTTCTTATCGATGGCGGTTAAGATATCGTTTCGCACCTTGAGCGTGGCTGAGGTGCACCCATGACCAGCTCTGAAACCAGATTGCATAGTGGAGAAGAAGCAGTGGGATTCATAATGGTCGGTAATATGTTTGTTGACTTGGCTTTCGAAGACCTTAGAAAGGCAGGGTAGGATAGATACTGTCTGTAGCAGTTTGGGTCTAGAGTGCCCCCCCCCTTTGAAGAGGGGGATGACCGCAGCTGATTTCCAATCTTTGGGAATCTCAAATGAGATGTTGAGAGAGAGATTGAACAGGCTAGTAATAGGGGTTGCAAAAATTTTGCCAGATAGTTTTAGAAAGAAAGGGTCCAGATTGTCTAGCCCGGCTTATTTGTATGGGTCCAGATTTTGCAGCTCTTTCAGAACATCAGCTGACTGGATTTGTGAGAAGGAGAAATGGGGAAGGCTTGGGCGAGTTGCTGTGGGGGGTGCAGTGCTATTAACTGGGGTAGGGGTAGCCAGGTGGAAAGCATGGCCAGCCGTAGAAAAATGCTTATTGAAATGTTCAATTATAGTTTCCTATCCTCAGTGCAGTGGGCAGCTGGGAGGAGGTGTTCTTATTCTCCATGGACTTTACAGTGTCCCAGAACCTTTTTGAGTTTGTGTTGCAGGAAGCAAATTTCTGCTTGAAAAAGCTAGCTTTGGCTTTTATAACTGCCTGTGTATATTGGTTTCTAACTTCCCTGAAAAGTTGCATATCTGCTGTTCGATGCTAATGCAGATCGCCATATGATTTATTGTGTTGGTTAAGGACAGTCAGGTCTGGAGAGAACCAAGGGCTATATCTGTTCCTGGTTCTAAATTTCTTGAATGGGGCATGCTTATTTAAGATGGTGAGGAAGGCATTAAAAAAAATCAGGCATCCTCTACTGATGGGATGAGGTCAATATCCTTCTAGGATACCCGGGCCAGATTGATTAGAAAGGCCTGCTCGCTGAAGTGTTTCAGGGAGCGTTTGACAGTGATGAGTGGAGGTCGTTTGACCGCTGACCCATTAAGGATGCAGGCAATGAGGCAGTGATCGCTGAGATGTGTGTGTGTGGTGGAGCTAGTCGGAGCTACAGTATGTTTAGGAGGGCATCTATCATGGTACAGCTACGTGGATAACAGACATACATCTATCATGGTACAGCTACATGGATAACAGACAGACATCTATCATGGTACAGCTACGTGGATAAAAGAGAGGCATCTATCATGGTACAGCTCCGTGGATAACAGACAGACATCTATCATGGTACAGCTACGTGGATAAAAGAGAGGCATCTATTGTGGTACAGCTACGTGGATAACAGACATACATCTATCATGGTACAGCTACGTGGATAAAAGAGAGGCATCTATTGTGGTACAGCTACGTGGATAACGGACAGGACTTTGATTCTGGTACTACTGGTATCTCAAAATAGTGGCTAAGGTAGTGGTAACTGTCTCAAATAGAAGTCATCATGGTAATTGGTGAATATTGAATATAACTAGCTATAATTCCAATGGTTTGGCTGACAATGGGAAAAGAATAGCATTATTTACAGTACATAGTTAACGGACAAGGGCATTTCTAAGTGACCCAAACTTTTGAACGGTAGTGTACATACTGTATGTCAGCGTTCTAGGTGAATGGATAAGGCGGAGTCAGGCGCAGGACACAGGTATGAGTAAGAATCTGAGCTTTACTCAATATCAAAAATGTTCCAACAAGGATAAACATAAATAGCCAAAGGACATAAATGACCCCTCCTGTCTCAGCCTCCAGTAATTATGCTGCAGTAGTATGTGTGGGGGGCTAGGGTCAGTTTGTTATATCTGGAGTACTTCTCCTGTCCTATTCGGTGTCCTGTGTGAATCTAAGTGTGCGTTCTCTAATTCTCTCCTTCTCTCTTTCTTTCTCTCTCTCGGAGGACCTGAGCCCTAGGACCATGCCCCAGGACTACCTGACATGATGACTCCTTGCTGTCCCCAGTCCACCTGGCCGTGCTGCTGCTCCAGTTTCAACTGTTCTGCCTTATTATTATACGACCATGCTGGTCATTGATGAACATTTGAACATCTTGGCCATGTTCTGTTATAATCTCCACCCGGCACAGCCAGAAGAGGACTGGCCACCCCACATAGCCTGGTTCCTCTCTAGGTTTCTTCCTAGGTTTTGGCCTTTCTAGGGAGTTTTTCCTAGCCACCGTGCTTCTACACCTGCATTGCTTGCTGTTTGGGGTTTTAGGCTGGGTTTCTGTACAGCACTTTGAGATATCAGCTGATGTACGAAGGGCTATATAAATAAATTTGATTTGATTTGATAAATTAAACCACTTGACCGTGACAATCACGCATCAAACAAAAGGGGAAGCCAGAGGGTTAAATAAGGAACACTGATTATGGAATGGAAACCAGGTGTGTACAATGAAGACAAAACAAAACGAACATGAAACATGGATCGATGGTGACTAGAAATTCGGTGACGTCGACCGCCGAACGCCCCCCGAACAAGGAGAGGGACCAACTTCGGCGGAAGTCGTGACAATATATATCATTTGTATGTCCAGAAATGGATGGAGCAATTACAGATTGCCCCTTCAGTCTATCAAAAGTGTACAAGTTTGAGCATTTGTCCAAAGACACACAAGAGCTTCTGGATATCAGGACAGCGATCACTCACCTCGGATTAGACTAAGAGCTTCTAGATATCAGGACCGAGATCACTCACCTCAGATTAGACTAAGAGGTTCTGGATATCAGGACAGAGATCACTCACCTCGGATTAGACAAAGAGCTTCTAGATATCAGGACAGAGATCACTCACCTCGGATTAGACAAAGAGCTTCTGGATATCAGGACAGAGATCACTCACCTCAGATTAGACAAAGAGCTTCTGGATATCAGGACAGAGATCACTCACCTCAGATTAGACTAAGAGCTTCTAGATATCAGGACAGAGATCACTCACCTCGGATTAGACTAAGAGCTTCTAGATATCAGGACAGAGATCACTCACCTCGGATTAGACTAAGAGCTTCTAGATATCAGGACAGAGATCACTCACCTCGGATTAGACTAAGAGCTTCCAGATATCAGGACCGAGATCACTCACCTCGGATTAGACTAAGAGCTTCCAGATATCAGGACAGAGATCACTCACCTCGGATTAGACTAAGAGGTTCTGGATATCAGGACAGAGATCACTCACCTCGGATTAGACTAAGAGCTTCTGGATATCAGGACAGAGATCACTCACCTCGGATTAGACTAAGAGCTTCTGGATATCAGGACAGAGATCACTCACCTCGGATTACACAAAGACTTTTTCAACAACAAGCAAGACTCACAAGACATTCTCCAAACACCAGGCAGGGCCGTCATCCCAGTTATTTGCAAGAGGAAGCAACGCAGGTACAGAGGACAAAGAGCCAGATGTCTGGTCAGCACCCGGTGAAGGCGAGTAGGAAAGCTGCCGTTACCGTCAATATTTCTCGCCAACGTGCAATCATTGGACAATAAACTAGACGAGGTACGATCACGAATATCCTCCCAACGGGACATCAAAAACTGTAATATCCAATATTTCACGTAATCGTGGCTGAATGACGACATGGATATTCAGCTAGCGGGATATATACGCTACACCGGCAGGATAGAACAGCACACTCCGGTAAGACCGGGGGGGCGGTCTGTGCATATTTGCAAACAACAGCTGGTGCACGAAATCTAAGGAAGTCTCCAGATTTTGCTCGCCTGAAGTAGAGTATATTGTGATAAATTGCAGGCCACACTACTTGCCTAGAGAGTTCTCAGTTATACTTTATGTGGCTGTTTATTTACCAACACAAATAGTTGCTGGCACTAAGACCGCACTCAGTCAGCTGTATAAGGAAATAAGCAAAGAGGAAACCACTCACCCAGAGGTGGCGCTCCTAGTGGCCGGAGACTTTAATGCAGGGAAACTTAAATAAGTTCTACCAAACCTCTATCAACATATTAAATGTGCAACCAGAGGGAAACAAATTCTATATCACCTGTACTCCACACACAGAGACGTGTACAAAGCTCTCCCTCGCCCTCCATTTGGTAAATCCGACCTCAACTCTATCCTCCTGATTCCTGCTTACAAGCAAAAATTAAAGCAGGAAGCACCAGTGACAAAAAAGTGGTCAGATGAAGCAGATGCTAAACTACAGGACTGTTTAGCTATCACAGACTGGAACATGTTTCGAGATTCTTCCGATGACATTGAGGAATACACCACATCAGTCACTGGCTTTATCAATAAGTGCATCGAGGACGTCGTCCCCACAGGGACTGTACGTAAAGTATATCACAAAAGTGAGTACACTTTTGGTATTACTGTTATACAAGCTGTACACTCACTACTTTACATTGTAGGAAAGTGTCATTTCTTCAGTGTTGTCACATGAAAAGATATACTCAAATATTTACAAAAATGTGATGGGTGTACTCACTTTTATGATATACTGTACATACCCCATTCGCACTGAGCTGAAGGGTAGAGCTGCCGCTTTCAAGGTGCGGGACTCGAACTCGGAAGCTTATAAGAAATCCCGCTATACCCTGCGATGAACCATCAAACAGGCAAAGCGTCAATACAGGGCTAAGATTGAATCGTTCTACACTGGCTCCGACGCTCGTCTTATGTGGCAGGGCTTGCAAACTATTACAGACCACAAAGGGAAGCACAGCCGCGAGCTGCCCAGTGACACGAGCCTGCCAGACGAGCTAAATCACTTCTATGCTCGCAAGTAACACTGAGGCATGCATGAGAGCATCAGCTGTTCCGGATGACTGTGTGATCACGCTCTACGTAGCCGACGTGAGTAAGACCTTTAAACAGGTCAACATACACAAGGCTGCGGGGCCAGATGGATTACCAGGACGTGTGCTCCGGGCATGTGTTGACCAACTGGCAGGTGTCTTCACCGACATTTTCAACATGTCCCTGATTGAGTCTGTAATACCAACATGTTTCAAGCAGACAACCATAGTCCCTGTGCCAAAGAACACAAAGGCAACCTGCCTAAATGACTACAGACCCGTATGTATAACTCACGTCCATAGCCATGAAGTGCTTTGAAAGGCTGGTAATGGCTCACATCACAGAGAAGCTGACCAGTGGAGGCCTGGAGAAGAACCAGGGGATGCGAGTTGTGCTTGATTTGACACATGGATTGAGTGGGCACAATGTCACGTGACAATTTCTTCACCTCTTATGAACTCAGCCAGCAGCTCCTGAAGAGGAAGATCACCATGGCTGGCACAGTTAGAAAGAACAAGCCTGAGCTCCCCCTGCACTCCTCGCAACAAGGGGGAGAGAGGCCTTCTCATCGAAATTTGCCTTCAACCCCACCACCACTCTAGTTTATTACCTCCCAAAGAGGATCAAGAATGTGGTCCTCCTGAACATACTGCACAAAATGGCTGAGATCAGTGATCGTGAGGACAGGAAGTCAGCCATCATCCTGGGCTATAACAACAACAAAGGAGGCGTGGACAACCTGGACAAGGTGATTGGAACTTACTGATACAGGAGGATGACTGCATGCTGGCCCCTGGTTTTCTTCCTTAACATTGATGCGTCCTCATACAATGCCTTCGTGATATGGAACAAGTTCAACAGTACCTGGATGTCTGATAAGAAGAACAAGAGAATGGTGTTCCTGGAGCAGCTGGAAAAAGCACTTGTAACCCCACACATTCAAAGAAGGGAGTGCCTGCCCAGCACAGCAGCCTCTGCAGAGCTTGTGAAAGCTGTTCTGGGGACTGAATCTTGTCCCGATCCACCTGAGGCTGCAGCTGGGGCAGACAAGAGGAGGAGATGCCAATTCTGTCCCACAAAGAAGGACTGTAAAACAAATACTATGTGCTGCACATGTGAGAAATACATCTGCAAAGTCCATGCACACACACTTGCATACTGTCCTACATGTGCTAATTAGAGTTGATTGATTCATGTTCTTCACGTTTTTGTTTTGTATCTATTCTCTTATTTTATTCTTATTTATTGTTGTTGTTTATACACCTTGTGGGTGGGGGCAATTGTTCAAAAGAATGGGAGAAGACTAGTATTTTGTGGTTGAATTCCTCAGAACTGTACAGTATGTACAGTATGTACAGTATGTACAGTATGTACAGTATGTACAGTATGTAAGAATATATCACTATGTTGCCAAAAAAGTTCAAAACTGTTATTATTTCCCTTCAATAAAATGCATTAAAAACTACTTTCTGCACATTTCTGCTACTTTCTTAGGCTATACAAGTGCTATCTCTTGCTAAAAAATGTATGTTTTCACCTATGCAGTACCTTTAGCAATAATAATAATAATAATAATAATAAACCTCTACTTTAGTAAGGAAAACAATTATGACGTGTGTTGTAATAAAAATGAGTGGTGTCCACTGATTAAAACAGGTCTTTCTGCACCGTGAAGAGGGAAAACCCAGATATTCACAAAGTTTGTGAGGAATAACAGGTTGTTTCTTCATGCAAAATAGATTTGGGTTTTAAAATTCAATGAAGCTGCTTTATTTAAGGGGTTTAAGTGAAGGCGGGTCATTTTTGACCCTTAGGACAAAGGAGAATGCAGAATGTTAAGACTTCACAAGGGTTAAAAGTAATCATCTAGTTTTTCAAAAGTATCTGTAATCTGATTACAATATTTTTGCTGGTAACGTAACAGATTACAGTTACATGTAACAGATTACATGTAATATGTTACTCCCCAACCCTGCTCAGTTATGTGGACACATACAATTAAAATGTCCCTTTACAATTGACTGATACTACTTTCTTATCAAATTATTCATAACAGACTTTTTCTTGCACAATACAGGTTCAGCAGACCCACTTTAAATGTGCATTTAGAGGCCATTCAATTCCATTTTCATCCCCAAAACTAAAACGGTCGACAGAGAAAAGACTTACGACCGAAGTAGAACATCTAAAATTACACATCAATAGTGTAGATAAATGCAATCCAGAAGCACTGAATAATCTAGACACAAAACAAAAGAAGTTTGAGGAATGTATTCATCTAAAACACTAGGATGGAGAACGGGGAAATATTCAATACAGAAACGCAACCAAAAATAACACACTTTTTTTTTTACAAACGATGGAGAAATCCTTCTCACCAAAATATATTTTGAATGAGGAAGTAAAATATTTTAAACAACTATTCTCCAGTCAGTAAGTATCCTGCAACCTTACATGGCGATGAGCTTTGCGACATCCGTCTCCCCAGAAAACATGTTAAACGATCTGTGACCCAAAAACAATCTTGTGAAGGTCTAATTGCACATGACAAACTATTTTTGGCAATTGATTCCTTTCAGACGGGGAAAACCCCTGGTCTCGATGGCATTCCAATAGAGATACATCAAATGGTTTATGAACTACTGAAAGATCCATTACTATCATGTTTTAATTACTCATCTGAAAATGGCAAACTGTCGGAAACCCAAAAAGAGGGATTGATATCTCTGCTATTGAAGCAGGCGCCAAGGGGGCAATACAAATACCCAGTCTAAAAGAATAGGATGCCCCTCACCCTTCAATGTTGCGATGCAAAATGTAAACAATGTCCTACCTGACATGATTTATCACAATCAGACGGGATTCTTAAAAGGAAGACATATTGGAGACATTAGACAATTACTAGAAATAATGGAAAACTATGAGAATGCAGGGACACCAGAGTTTGAGAAATCCTATGATAAAGTACGTCTAGAATCTATTTCTAGGTGCCGGGATGTTTTTTTTTTACTTTGGAGAATCTCTCATAAGGTGGGTAAAAGTCACGTACAACAATCCTTTATGTAAAATAACAAATAGCAGTTACTTCTCTGAGAACTTTAAATTGTCAAGAGGCTGCCTTCTGGTCACCATACCTATTAATTATGGCCATTGAACCGTTAGCTTTAAAAATCCAATGATAACTTTAAGAGGCAAAACATATATGGATTAGAGACAATAATATCAATGTACGCAGATTATTCACATTTTCTCTTGAGTCCTTAATCTTCAAACTTGAAGGGCCTCATTGAGGACTTGAATAATTTCTCCAGTTTCTCTGGACTAAAACCAACTGTGATAAGTGTACTATATTACAGATTGGGTTTATAAAAGATACAAACTTTAAATTGCCATGTAGTCTCCGGATGAAATGGGTGGATGGTGAGGTCGATGTGCTTGGTGTACATATCCCAGAGAAGTTAAGCGATCTTGTAACTATTAACTTTGACAGACAACTTAGCAAAATAGATAGAACACCTATCCATTTATTTTAAGATTACCCTGATTAATTCTCTAGCTATACTGCAGTTAAAATATCTATTCACGGCTCTACCAACTCCAGGAGAATCCTTTTTAAAATCACTAGAGAAAATAATATTTCACTTTATTTGGAATGACAAACAAGATAAAGTTAAATCAGCATATTTATATAACAAACATGAATTTGGAAGGTAAAAACTATTAAATATTAAGGCATTAAACCTCTCACTTAAATAATCTATTATTCCAAAATTGGATTTAAATCCAAACTGGTTTTCTAGCAAACTACAAGAGGGTCCTAACCTATGTTTACAGTGAATTCGGAAAGTATTCAGACCCCTTTGACTTTTCCAAATTTTGTTATGTTATGGCCTTATTCTAAAATATATTAAATTGTAAAAAAAAAAAAAATTAAAACACTTTTGCTGATTTATAAAAAAAAATGAAATAACACATTTACATAAATATTCAGACCCTCTCAACCTCTGTCAGGTACGGCGGAGAGCATCGTTGCAACGCTATTTTCAGGTCTCTCCAGAGATGTTCGTCGGGTTCAAATCCGGGCTTTGTGGGACATGTGGGACCTGGCTACTCATGGACATTCAGAGACTTGTCCCGAAGCCACTCCTGTGTTGTCTTGGCTGTGTGCTAGGGTCGTTGACCTGTCACCTCAGTCTGAGGTCCTGAGTGCTCTGGAGGAGGTTTTCATCAAGGATCTCTCAGTACTTTGCTCCATTCATCTGTCCCTCAATCCTGACTAGTCTCCCAGTCCCTGCCACTGAAAAATATCCCCACAGCATGATGCTGCCACCACCATGCTTCACTGTAGGGATGGTGCCTGGTTTCCTCCAGATGTGACGCTTGGCGTTCAGGACAAAGAGTTCAGTGTAGGTGTCATCAGACCAGAGAATCTTGATTCTCATGGTCTGAGAGCCTTTAGATGACCTTTGGCAAACTCCAAGCAGGCTGTCATGTGCCTTTTATTGAGGAGAGGCTTCCAGCTGGCCACTCTACCATAAAGGCCTGATTGGTGGAGTGCTGCAGAGATGGTTGTTCTTCTGGAAGGTTATCCCATCTCCACAGAGGAGCTCTGTCAGATTGACCATCAGGTTCTTGGTCACCTCCCTGACCAAGGCCCTTCTCCCCCGATTGCTCAGTTTGGCTTGGTGGCCAGCTCTAGGAAGTGTCTTGGTGGTTACAAACATCTTCAATTTTAGAATGATGAAGACCACTGTGCTCTTGGGGACCTTCAATGCTGCAGACATTTTTTGGTACCCTTCCCCAGATCTGTACCTCGACACAATCCTGTCTCGTCACAATCCTGTCACAATCCTGTCTTAGTTTTTGCTCTGTCATGCACTGTCACCCTCGGGACCAAATACTTATTTTCCACCATAATTTGCAAATAAATTCATTAAAAATCCTACAATGTGATTTTCTGGATTTTTTTTCTCATTTTGTCTGTCATAGT